>NC_134453.1:47501035-47822877 GCF_030867145.1 Opisthocomus hoazin | reverse complement strand
GAAGGTAAACGGGAAGAAATGGCATATATAGATTTGTTTTTTCTCGTTGAGAAATCATCCGGAATGGCAAAGGCAGTGTGGGATACATTCGCATAGTTCTGTGGTAATGGCTTTGGGAAAGGGAAAATGTAAGAAAGGTTCAAAGAAATGCTGCGCTGCTTGTAGCGTCAGGAAAGAGTGTTTGAAGTTTGAGTCTGAGGAGGATGATGTCGAACTAATGGTGGCACCGCGTCGGAAATGGGGGGATAATCATGAAGAGGGATCCGAGATCGGTAGCCCTTCCACCTCCCCTCTGGGGGAGGGTGCGGGAGGATTTAGGCCAGTTTCGGGAAGAACGCAGGGAAGGACAGGGGGGACAGCGGAACCAGCTCCTCTCCAGGCCCCTCTCCGAGAAGCAGTAGGAAATACTGGTCCGGTGACAGTAAAGGTTCCGTTTTCAATAACTGATTTAAGGTCGTGGAAGGAAATAGCAGGCACTTATCGAGAAGACCCTGAGAGAGTAGCAAAGGTCTTTGAGACAATAATTAGGACCCAGGATCCTGATTGGAATGATTTACAGGTGATTTTAGATACTTTGCTTGATGGCACAGAGAAAAGGATGGTATTGAATACTGCTAGGAAACAGGTAGAGGGAGCTCACGCCCATGGAGATTTGCAGGGAACGGTAGATCAGAACTTTCCCTCTTCAGATCCTGACTGGGACCCGAATCAGCTGGGACCCAGAGGAATGCTGACCAGATATCAGAGGTGGATTTTATTTGGTGTTAAACATGCAATGCCAAAGGCGATAAATTGGTCAAAAATTTATGAAGTAAGGCAGGAGCTAAATGAGTCTCCTTCAGCTTTCATGGAGAGACTGAAGGAAACTGCCCGAAAGTATACTAATTTGGACCCAGAACAACCAGATGAAGCAATACAATTGGCCTCCATATTCATGGGTCAATCGGCTCCCGATATTAGGAAAAAGCTCCAAAAATTGGAAGGACCTGAATCTAGAGATTTGGGTAAAATGCTCGAAGTAGCATGGACTGTGTATAATAATAGAGAAAAAGAGAAGGAAGTAAAACAGGCTTGGAGAGATGGAAAATTATTGGCGGCTCTAGCTGGGAATAATAGAAAAGGCAGAGGAAGAGGAAGAGGAAGAGGGATGAATATTGGAGAAAGGGAAAGGATAAATCTTCTGTTAGCACCAGACCAATGTGCTATTTGTAAGGAACGTGGGCACTGGAAAAGAGAATGTCCTAAGGTCGGGGAGTTAGATCCGACTCTTCGCGCAATTAAATTGATGACTTTAGATGAGGAATCATGAAGAGGACCGGGGGAGTCAACCCAAGCTGAACCCCTGGTTACACTAAAGCTAGGGAATGAAGAAATAGAATTTTTAGTAGATACGGGAGCCACTTATTCAGTATTAAACACATGTAGAGGAAAATGCAGTCATCAGTCGGTAGATGTCGTTGGTGCGACAGGACAAAAGGAAAATCGGCCTTTTCTGGAACCATTAAAATTTAAATTGGGAAAACAGTGGGTAACACACCAGTTTTTATATATGCCTGAATGCCCTTTGCCTTTGTTAGGGCGAGACTTGCTAAGTAAATTGGAGGCACAAATAACTTTTAAAAATGGGGAAATTGAATTATTGATACCTGAATCAAAAGCCATAGAGGCAAAAGTATTTAAGTTACAGGATTCTTTTAAAGAAGAACGAATTCCAGAAGAGGTGGAAAATGCTGTAACCCCCTTGGTTTGGGCAAGTGAAGTTCCAGGACGATCTAAACTGGCAGAACCGGTAAAAGTGACCTTAAAACCCGGATCCAAACCGGTAAGACAAAAACAATATCCTATTAAGTGGGAGGCACGAAAAGGATTAGAGGGGTTAATCACGACATTTTTGGAATATGGGCTTTTGGTAGAATGCGAGTCGGAATACAACACACCTATATTACCCGTAAAGAAACCTGGGGGACAGGAATATTGACTAGTCCAGGATCTAAGAGCTATAAATCAAATAGTTCAAGATATACACCCAGTAGTAGCCAATCCCTATACTTTATTGACATCCCTGAAAGAGGAGCATAAATGGTTTACTGTACTATATTTAAAGGATGCCTTCTTTTGCATACCTCTAGATGCACAAAGTCAAAGCATATTTGCTTTTGAATGGGAGAGCCCTGCAACAGGACGAAAGATGCAACTGACATGGACTGTACTTCCACAAGGATTTAAAAATAGCCCCACAATATTTGGAAACCAGTTGGTAAAGGAATTAGAAATATGGAAGAGACAAAACCAGGAAAAGGGGACATTGTTGCAATATGTGGATGATATTCTGATAGCAGCAGAAAGCAAAGAACAATGTTTTGAAATTACTATCAGTTTGTTGAATTTTCTGGGCCAAGGAGGATAGAGTCTCCAGAAATAAGGCCCAGATAGGAAGAGAAGCAGTGATTTATCTGGGATTTGAAATATCTCAAGGGCAAAGGCAATTAAGCAATGAAAGGAAGGAAGCCATTTGCCAAATCCCAGAACCCAACAGTCCAAAGGAGCTGAGAACCTTTTTGGGAATGATTGGATGGTGTCGACTTTGGATTCCAAACTATGGACTATATGTGAAGCCACTCTACGAAGCTTTAAGAGAATCCAAAGACTTGTATCTGACATGGACACCTGAATGCCAAAAATCGTTTAAAGAACTTAAAAAAGCATTGATGATGGCCCCTGCTTTGGGTTTACCTAATTTAACCAAACCTTTTGAGCTGTTTGTCCATGAGAGGCAGCATCTGGCCCTTGGAGTAGTGGCACAACGTCTGGGATCCTGGAAGCGGCCAGTAGGGTACTTCTCTAAACAACTTGACAACATGAGTAAAGGATGGCCGGGATGTTTGCGCGCTGTGGCAGCAACGGTATTGCTGATTCAAGAAGCTCGAAAATTGACTATGGGCCAAAAGATGGTGGTGTATGTACCACACATGGTGGTAACTGTTCTAGAACAAAACGGGGGTCACTGGCTGTCCCCCAGCAGAATGCTGAAATATCAGGTTGTCTTGCTGGAGCAGGACGATGTGGAATTAAAAACCACAACTATTGTAAATCCAGCAATGTTTCTGTCGACGGAGAATCCGACAGAAAATCTAGAACATGACTGCCTGCTAACTGTTGAACAAGTCTATTCCAGCAGACCGGACCTGATGGATGAGCCTCTGGAGAACCCTGATCTGGAGTAGTTCACGGATGGAAGCAGCTTTGTGCAAGAAGGAAGACGAACGGCCGGATATGCTGTTGTCACCACCACTGAGGTACTGGAGTCAGGAACGTTACCTGCAAATACCTCGGCACAGAAAGCAGAACTGGTGGCGCTGAAGCAAGCCTTGCGAATGGCAGATGGAAAGAGGGTAAATATATGGACTGATTCTAAATATGCATTTGGTGTGATTCATGCTCATGGAGCCATCTGGAAAGAAAGAGGACTGCTCTCAGCCCAAGGATCATCAATAAAACATAAAGAAGAAATCCTCCAGCTCCTCGAAGAGGCGCAGAAACCAAAGGAAGTGGCAGTGATGCATTGCAAGGCTCATCAATTTGGTCAGACAGCTGTAAACATAGGTAATCGATTGGCAGACAAAACAGCAAAGGAGGCTGCTGAACAAGGTATCCTTGCACTAGTACCAGTAAAACAAATAAAAATCCCAAATCTGAAACCAAAATATAGTAAATTGGATGAGCAATTGGCGGAACAGTTAAAGGCATCACAAATATAGAAGGGTGGTGGGTAACGCCAGAAAAACAGGTAATTGTAACCCCGCAAGTTATGTTAGAATTTGCGAAAGAAAAACATGCACAGACACATTGGGGCGTAGATGCTATAGTCTCGAGCCTAAAATCATCTGTGGTGTGTGTAGGAATGACAGGAGTAATTAAATCCATAATAGCTAAGTGTCCAATTTGTCTTAAAAGTAATCCTTTAAATCGGAAAAGGGCACCCCTAGGAGTAACAAAACAGGGTAACATTCCAGGAGATTACTGGCAAGTTGATTTTTCTGAACTGCCCAGGCAGAATGGATTCAGGTATCTATTAGTATTAATTGATACTTTTTCTGGATGGCCGGAAGCCTTTCCTTGTCGCACCAACAAAGCGAGAGAAGTAGTTAAAATATTGTTGAAAGAAATAATACCAAGGTTTGGGGTACCAATAGGCCTGTCTTCCGATAGGGGACCACATTTTGTAGCAGAAATAGTTCAACAAGTAAGTAAAATTTTAGGGATAAATTGGGATTTACATACCCCCTAGAGGCCACAATCAAGTGGAAGAATTGAAAGAATGAACCAAACATTAAAGCGACAAATAAGTAAAATTTGTCAAAAGGTGTCTTTGAAATGGCCACAAGCTTTACCATTAGCACTTCTGAGAATCAGAGTTCAACCTAGATCTAAAGATGGTGTAAGTCCATACGAAATTCTGTATGGCAAACCTTATCAGACTCCTTTAATCCCAGGGGATATGAAAATAGCAGGGGAAACAGATTTAAAAATTATATTTGATTTCTTTAGGAAGAACACTTGAAGCATTCCAAAAGTACGTTGTACTGACCAGATCACTTGCTTTGGATACACCTGTGCATCAGTATCAACCAGGTGATTTCGTGTACATAAAGACTTGGAACTCTGAACCACTGCAGGAGAAGTGGAAAGGACCTTTTCAGGTACTGTTAACAACTTACACTGCGATCAAAGTAGAAGGGGTGGAACCGTGGATACACTACACCCGAGTGAAGAAAGCCCCTTCGTGGAGAGTCATCAATAGAGATCCAGAGACTGCAAAACTGACTTTGAAATATATCTAAAAAGAGTAGCTATTGTTGTAAAATGCGGGGAGACTGTATCTCGATCTGGAAACTGACGATAATAGGAGCACTGTTCAGTGTATTAGAAGTAAGAACAAAAGACGTTAGTACACTGCCAATAAAAGCAGAACAATTAATATACCTCCCAAGGAGGACTCCGGAAGAAAATTTAATGATCGGGCTTATAAAAGAATTTGCAAATTTACAAAACGTGACCCAAATAACTGCATGTCTTCCAATCCCAAGGGCAGTAGGAGAATCAGTTCCGTGGGGAATCTTGACAACAAATCTAAGTAACAAAGAACCCAACAATGACGGTACTCATTGTGAACAAGTTCCCATTGTTGAGTGGCAGGAACGAATAGATTATGTTAGAAAACAATGGAAAACCCCTGGAAGTAAAGCAAATTGTGAGAAGTTACTAAATTATGTTTTTGTCCAAATATTTTTTCCCAATATAGGTTGGTGTGCTTATGATGAACCCATTAAGAAAAATGTTACTCGAACAATCATGAAATGGGAATGCAAAGAGTCCAATCAAACTAAACAAGAGATAACTTTGTGGGATTCAGTATGGTCAATGGCCATCACATCTCAGTTCCAGTATATGGCCAGTGCCCCCTGGTGTTTCACTTGGGATGGGATGATTTTTGCAGCTTTCCCATCGGTCGATGACAAAGGAAGTACTTCCCGGGAAAAGGAAATTGTAGTACCCTGGTGGAATTGTACAAAAATATGTAATTGCAGCACAGTTAGTAAAGCAATCCAAAGTGTTCCACCTCTAGCAGCTGCCTTGAAATATGGATGCCAGTGTAGGGGACTTAGAAATGATTTACAGTTGACTGATACCTATAAGCCCAAAAAAGGAACATTCTTTAGTTGTAGAAAATCAACAATTCAAAGTCCAGGACACTTAGTTTGGGCAACAAACTTCAACAGGAGTAAAAATTGGATGGGCCTTAGAATCTTTATTGACTCCCTTATCGACTTATAGGAATAAGGCCTGGTTATATAAACTAACTGGTCAAGTAGAAAAATTAGCAAATGTAACAAGGAGAGGATTCAGATAGTTAAACCTACAGTTGCAAACAACCTCAAGAATGACTCTCCAAAATAGAATGGCCTTAGACATGCTCCTGTTAAAAGAACATGGAGTATGTGAGTACCTAAAAGAGAGATCATTGCTGTCTACATATCCCCAACGTCACTCAGGATGTTGAACATGACTTAAACTTACTAAAACAAATAGAAAAGGACACTCAGGAAATCCAACAGGACATGCAAGAAAATTGGCTTGATAAAATTTTTAATGGATTCAAGTGGAATATTAGTTCTTGGGTCAAATCTTTAATCGGTACCGGACTGCTTTTACTGGTAGTAGTTTTAATAATACTGCTCATATATTATTGTCTGAAAAAGGAACTCACGAACAGAACAGCTTTTAATCGAATGATTATTCAGGCTATTGCAAGAAGACAAAACCTTAGTGAGTCGGTTGTTACACTTCCACCACCCTATAGTGAAACAAGTGGACTATAAGTGTAGTGTTGTGATTTTGAAAAGTATATTTTAATAATATTTAATCATTATATGATTAAGAAAAATTTAATTATGGAAGTATTGAAAAGATAATTATTTCAAAACTTCCAAAGGGGGGAAATGTAACCAAGGTGATGGAATTAGTTAATCATAAAGCACGAACAATGCTGCTATGTCCCTTGTACAGCCCTGCCCATTTGGACATTAGGTCTGGGAACAGAGGGTTTAGTCCCTAGGTAATCATTAATGTTAAACAATAATGGTGAAGGGGATTTTTAATAGAAATAGTGTTACTAAATGGTTGCAGGTGTATTTGTGGTACCTATCTATTGTGTGAATTAACTGAAGCAAAAAGTCATACATCTCCCACCAAAGAAGGTAGTTTCAATTAAAACCAGCAGGTGCCTAGAACTGGTCAAGACGACCTGTGCCGCAGGGACAAGAGCCAGAAGAGTTTGCGCAGAAACTGTGATGAAGAGGATAAGCCTTCATCTTGGGACCCCTGACGACCACCACTAGGAGGCACTGCGCAAGTGCAGGTAGGAGGAGTGTATGAAAATGGACTGATTTGGCTATGAAAGGAAGGGCTTATGTAATCAGATGAATATGTATATTTTGATCTATATAAACTGCACGAAAAGGGTATGGGGTATGCACGCTTGGTGGAATTATCCCCCATGCATCCAGCGCTGCAATAAAGAATGCCTGCCTTTTAACACTACATTGGTGTTACGAGGTTTTCTTCCCGGATTTTCGGTGACAGTAGTAGGACTCTGTTCAATGCACTGTTCATTAAATCTCTTTATACTTAAGCACAAACATGTTTAATTCACCTCAACAGGTACAATAAAAATTCTCCAACAAAATGAAGTTTAATGAGAAGACATGACAAGACTGCACTGATTGGGTACAGGGCATGGCCAGACAAGTACACTGACCAGTCATCTGTTTAAACTCAGCCATGCCTCTTTATCCCCTTACCCCTCTATTTTCCCACACTTGTTTCCCCACCTTTCGTTCCTCCCTAAACATCCCATAATAAGTCCTGTGCAATCCAGTAATGTTCTTCTCCTGCATCCCACAACGTGTGACATACCCCTATACAGCAATCCCCCTCAGTCTGAAAGGTGATACAGTATTTACTTATCTTGATGGGATCACCTGGAGACTGGGGCTGAGGCTCTCCTGGGACAGCCCTGGGGGGGGGGGCGGGGGGGGGGTGGGGGGGGGAACGACACGGACACGACACACGACGGGGAGCCTGGACAGGGTCTCCCTTCCACAGTTCTTAATTTGGGTTCTGCCATCTGCTTTTGTTCCCCTGTGCTCCTCTGCGTGGAAATGGGCCTTTGATGGGCTGATGGCTCCTGTGATGTGCCTGGATATAGCTGGGGCAGGGTATTTGCCCCGCCCCCCCCCCCCCCCCCCCCCCCATTATCTTTCTGTGGGAAAGACAGTCATTCTCAGACCAGCTGCAGGTAAACAGTCGTTCTATGAATACTGACTAATCATAGTTTGAGTACTGCTTATGTAACCCGGGATTTTTATTGATAGATGTTTTATGCATCGTGACCAATCATAGCTGAGTGTTGTGCTGAGTGTTTATGTATAGTGACTAATCATAATTGAGTGCTGTCTATATAATCCAGATTCTTTGCTAATAAAGTTTACTGTTATGGATCATATTGGTCGAGTCCTTGATGCTGCCGCAACACCAGATCATTCCTTGGTCACAAATAACCATTGCTGAGCAGTTACAATTTTAATTTCCCCTTCAATTCTACCTATTTTCCTGGGTGAGGGGACTGTATTATGTATGTCTGTGTGGAGGTTTACGTGTCACAAACTGGAGTCATAGGAGCCAATGTGTCTACGGTCCCTCCAATGGAGCAAGTGAGGATATGTATGTCAGAGTGTGATCACTACCAAATATCAAGCCAAACTTAGTGAGTAGGTTAAGTGGCTTGGGAACCTGTGGACCAAACAGTAATTGAGTCTGAAAACACATTATGAAACAAAGCTTTACTGAGGCAGTAGGAAAGATGAGCAATAACACACCCATACAGTGACTCAGTCACTAATAGTAAACACAGGATCATAAGCGATGCCATGACTCCAGTGGACTGCCAGGGACACTTGGTGTCCAGATCATCTGGA
Organism: Opisthocomus hoazin; assembly: GCF_030867145.1. NCBI lineage: Eukaryota > Metazoa > Chordata > Aves > Opisthocomiformes > Opisthocomidae > Opisthocomus > Opisthocomus hoazin. The sequence continues at coordinate 47,814,340 of NC_134453.1, read as the reverse complement.
AGCAACAGCCAATTGTGCAAATGCCTTTTGAATGTGGGTAATAGTTCCGCCACCCCATGGCTCCACCAACAGTAGTGTGATTTGAGAGAATCATACCTTACATGAATAATGTGGGTGTCATCCTGCCTTCACTGCCAATGACAGCCAGGGGGCAAGGTGTTGGCAGTCTGTCTATGCTGTCAATACTAGTCAAGGGGCAGGGTGTCACTTCCCACCCTTTGATTCTCTCAAATCATCACTTGACATGGAGTTATAAGCTAGGGTGCAATTTCGGTGCATTGTTGGTTATATAATAAGCTAGGTGAGGTTGGTGCATGGTATAACTTACAGTCAGAGGCTGAATGTTGGTGCATCACGAGATGGGTACTGTGAAATGCAAGGTGCTAACTGCTATACCACTTGCTTAGAAGAACAAACACTACCTGGGACTAAGAGCTTTTACCTCAGGATCAATGTGACCTGAAGACCCTGACGTGCGGTAAACAGACTCCACAATCTGTAAGATTGTAAAGTAGGTTTGTTTATTCGTCGCCGGGTGGCATGGGGGGGGGGGGGGTGTAGCCCCACCAAAGTCGTGCTCACCGAGCAGCAACTTGTCTCTTCAACTTATACAATCAAGTATTACATATGCATTAGATTTCCCAATATGCCTATACATATGCATAACCTATCCTCGCTTCGTATTAAAATTAGTTCCAAGGGTCATTTCCATAGACTCCTCCCGACTGCGCTTGCGCAGTGCCCCCTTGTGGTGGTCGTCGGGGATCGTGGGGATGAAGATAGGTGACTCCTCTTCGTCACCTCTAGTTAACCTTTTGTTCTTGCGCAGACTCAGTTGTTTCCTGGCTTCCATCCAAACTATGGGGTTGGTCTTAACAGGTTCTTTAAGGCGCCTCCTAGCCCCCATCAGACTACACAATAGTTAGCAAAACATTAAGCACCATCAGCCAGCCCCCCGCTGTGCATGTCAAAGAGCTAAACTGATAGCGCTCAACGATCCACCAAAATTCCTTTTAACCCCTTCCTGCAACCCAACCTAACCTGACTTCTACTGTCTGAGAACACCCCATACTGATGATAAAACAATAGGAGAGTTGTCTTTCAGTAAAACCCAGGCATATAACCGCAGCCAGAACAGCAATCGACCAGAATCCAGTATAAAAGCATTCCACCTGCAAGGGATATCAGTTTAGAACCATGAAGATTAACACACCATTGACCATATGTCTACACCACCTGCAATCATTTAATGTTTGCAACTATTGTGGGCAATTAGGACACTGGAAAAAAGATTGCCCCTATAAACCCCGTTTTTTTCCAACACCACAAGCTATGTCCGGTTCTACCATGACTCCCAGATTCAAACCCCCTGCCCCTGCACAAAGATATAATTATACCCAAGACTTCACTTGAGACTGACAATTACTGGGAACCTATTATGCAGCAACCATGAACAATGTCCACATCATTTTAAATACTGTGAACCCACAACAAGAACTCCAACTGACCCTTAAAGCGGAGGGAGGAGATTACTTGTGATAACTGTAAATGTAACAAATGTAACAAGTAGGGGATGTTATCATTTCAGGTGGTCAGAATCATTGCACAACCAAAACAAGTCTTGGTTCTTTGTGAGTAACTGGGACAGGATGGTTGCAAGATAAGGGACTCCTGAATAATCCCTTTAGGCGCCTGGGCCTTGGGAGAACAGGTATACAAACTACAGAGATAAGGAGGCTGCAGGATAATCTGAAAACCCCACCGATAGACACCAAACACTGAGAGACGCCAAACAAACACGCGCAATGGACATTACCATATACTAATGAGTTCTTGGTAAAACTATGATAAGCATTTCTTGCAAATGTAATGAATATGTATGTCAACATAGCATAAATACCTAGTAAGTGTGTTCTTTCAGTGCGCATGTTTGGAGGAGAGATCCCCCGTGTGCCTGGCGCTGCAATAAAGAATACCTGCTTAATAGTCTTCCGACTATTGAGTCTTCAATTCCAGCTTTTCACGGCATCACCCAGAGCATGTGGCTCTGGATACCTGCCAAAAATTTATCTAAGATAGTTGCCACATTACAGGAAAGCCCTAAAGACCCCTACCAAAAGAACTGCAAAAACTCTCTGGTATTTGGGGGTGGGGTCTCACTGATCCTAAAATCCACAGAACAGGTTATCTGAGAAACTAAAGAGGGTCTTCCATCTTCACTCACACAATGCCCATTATCTCATGAAGGCATTGAAGGAGTATTATCTGAAATCCAAAGCTTTTTATATCAATAAATATTAAAAGAATGCAAATCACTATGCAACACCCACATTCGACCCATTAAAAAAATGAAACAAGGCCCAGACGGAAAACCTGTCTACCGATTCATACAGGATGCAAGAGCCATCAATGAGTGGGTAGAAATACCCCACCCAATAGTGCCCAAGCCATCAACTATTGTCACTGAAAATCGGTGAATAAAACCTCGTAACACCAATGTAGTGTTAAAAGGCAGGCATTCTTTATTGCGGTGCCAGATGCACAGGGGATAATTCCACCAAACGTGCATACCTCATACCTTTTTCATGCAGTTTATATAGATCAAAATATACATATTCATCAGGTTACAGCACCTATTCCTTTCATAGTAAAATTTAGTCTATTTCCATACGCTCCTCCCACCTACGATTGCGCAATGCCTCCTAGTGGTGGTTGTCGGGGGTCCCAAGATGAAGGCTCATCCTCTTCATCACGGTGTCCACTGATTGACCCCTGTTTCTGCGCAAGCTCAGTCTCCCTCTGGTTCCTGTCCCTGCAGCAGGGTCGCCTTGACCGGTTCTAGGCAACTCCTAGTTTTAATTAAAAACTGACTTCTCTGGTGGGAGATGTATGATTCTTCACTTCAGTTAGTTTCCACAATATAAGTATCCTGAATATGTCTGTGGTTACGATATATAAGTGCCATGAATACGTCTGTGGTTAGCTAACAACGTTATTCCTATTTACCATTGCTTAATACTTAATGATTGGAAACTTAACTGTTCGTTCCTACTAATGTCCAGATAGGTAGGGCTATGCAAGGGACATAGCAGCATCGTTCATGTTTATGGTTAACTGATTTCATCACTCTGGTTACACTATCATTACCTTAATCGCCTCAAATTCTAAGTTTTATGCTGTAACTGATTTATGCGCAGCATTTTTTAGCATCCTCATTCACTCATATTCCCAATATATTTTCACCTTTACTTGGATGTCAGGGCAACTTGGACCCAATTGCCTCAGGGTTTTGCAGGATCGCAGACTGTGATTTTTTTCTTAGATATTGATTAAAGATTTACAGGATGCAAAACTTCCAGAGCACTTTGTACTGATACAATGATTTACTTATAGCTAGTGCCAACTCCCACACATGCAAAATCGATACTCTAGGGTTATTGATGGCATTGGCTGATAAAGATCTCATAGTTTCTCCTTTTAAACTCCAATTTTGTAAATCAAAAGTGGAATATTTGTGACATATCTTAGAAGGATGAACTCAACTTTTGTCTCTGGATCGCATCCAAGCAATCCAAAACATTCCCTGGTCACAAACTGAAAAAAAGATATAAGCCCTTTGAGGAGCTGTAACATTTTGTAGACCACGGATTGCCGCTTTTGGAGAATTAGCAAAGCCACTCCTCAACAGTATACATCAGGATCAAGCAGAACCCTTGCAGTGGAATGTGGACCAGATGTCTGCCTTTGAAAAACTTAAAAGAGCCTTGTTGACAGCTCCTGCATTTGGCACAGAATTAAGTTTCTTCTTAGCAGCATGTATGGGTCTGTGCTTTGCATTTATGACCAAAACAGTGTTGATAATCATAGAATCATAGAATCATAGAAAGTTTTGAGTTGGAAGGGACCCCTAGAGGTCATCTAGTCCAACCCCCCTGCAGCGAGCAGGGACACCGCTAACTAGATCAGGTTGCTCAGAGCCCTGTCCAACCTGGTCTTGAATGTTTCCAGGGATGGGGCCTCCACTACCTCTCTGGGTGTCCTGGGTTTGACCAGGACAGGGTTAATTTTCACCAGACTCCAGGAAGGAGCACAGCCAGGGGGTGGGGGCTGACCCCACCTGGCCAAACAGAGCCCGGTATTCCATACCATGTGACGTCACGCTGGGTTCTGGTGGGGGGGGGGTGGCGCGGCGGGAACTCACTGGCGGCTCAGGAGCGTGCGGCGCCGGTGCGGTCCGAGAGAGCGGGTCTGTTTTTGTCGTGTTTTCTCCTTATCTGTATCGTTGTTGTTCCTGTTTCCCTCTGTTTGCTGTTCTGTTAAACTGCCCTTATCCCGACCCACCAGTTTTGCCTGTTTCTTTTCATTCTCCTCCGCACGCCGGCGGGGGGAGGGGCGGCCGCGTGGCGCTTCTGTTGCCGGCGGCAGCCGAAACCAAGACATTAATTTTGGCGCCTAAGTGTGGGGCAGGGATAATGGCAGGGCTGAGCAGCGGGTGTTAAAACTGCTTTCTTAGATTTTGTTAAATTTGTTATACGCATTTTTCTGTGTTAGTTAAATAGTCGCCGGTAAAAATGTTTCTGTCTGTGATCAGATGGCTGTGGTTTTTGAATCCGTACTTGCACTATGTTTTCCCTGTGATGCTGTTCATTACCTCGGGGAAAAGGATCAGGGTGATGATTTTGCTATACTGTATGATGTCGACTTATGACATGATAACGTCAATGTTCATGAAATTAGGCTTGTATTTGCATGCGGCACTGCGGTCATTTCCGTACATCGGGTCCTATGTCTTAGATTTTGTTAATAATCAAACCCAGTCTGTGGGGAAAAGCGAAGGGGATAACTTCCCCCACTCTTTCGCCCCCCCTCTCTCCCTCAGGCTGGTCCTAACGGGTTTTGAGAATTTCGAGTACCCGTGGGATGCTCAGGCCAGCTCGCTCCTATTGTTCTGCCTCCTGAATGGGTTTTGGGTTTTGTTTAGGGTTAAGCAAGTCGTTAAGAACATCGTGCAGAGACCTGCCCCGGGGCCAGATAGCTGTGAGTGGCTGGGTGTGTGGGACAGCATGGGCAGATGTCTAGAGCAGTGGGCACCCCCGGTGTTTTTTAAACTCACCCCTGAACAAATACAGAATCCGGACAATCTAGTAAAATATCTGCAAAAAGTGTTCTGCCACCCTGGGAACTCCAGAGAGACACAAATCACCACAATGTGCTGGGATCTGGCCCATGCCTACCAAGCCCTGTTCAACACTGTTCAGTGCCTTAAAGGGGAAAGGGGGGGAAGCGAAGCGGCAGGCGCTGCAACTGGCGCTGCCCCCCCAGCCGGCCCTGCAGCCCCTCCAGCCCAGCAGGCAGTCACAGACCCCCCGAATGGCACCGCCACTGCCACAGCTGCAGGGTCTGCCTCGGTTTCCCTGGCAGGCACAGCAACTGCTCCAGCCCCAGCCCCAGCTCCAGCTGCAGGCATCGCGGCTGAGCCCAATGACCAACCTGTGCCGGTAGCAGTTGCCCCCGTAAAACTAAAGAAAGACGCAAAGAGAGCAGATCGCTCCGGGAGGGATGACGATGAGCCAGGGTCATCGCGGGAGACAGAGACAGAGCCCATCACCCGGTCCCTGTCCCTGAGTGAGCTGCGAGACATGCGGAAAGATTTCAGCCACCACCCAGGCGAGCACATTGCCACCTGGCTGCTGTGGTGCTGGGATAACGGGGCCAGCAGCTTGGAATTAGAGGGCAAGGAAGCCAAGCAGCTGGGATCCCTGGCCAGGGATGGGGGCATTGACAAGGCCGTTGGGAAGAAGGAACAAGTCCTCAGCCTCTGGAGGAGGCTTCTGTCAGGTGTGAGGGAGAGGTACCCCTTCAGTGACGATTTTGTATGCTGCCCTGGCAAGTGGACCAATATGGAAAGGGGTATTCAGTACTTGAGGGAATTAGCTGTGCGGGAGCTGGTTTACTATGAACCAGACGATGACCAGTTACCCACAGACCCAGATGAAGTCCAGTGCACGGCATCTATGTGGAGGAAGTTTGTGCGGAGCACACCATCCTCATATGCCAAATCACTGGCAGTAGTAAACTGGAAAGGTAAAGACGCACCAACAGTGGACGAGGTGGCTGTCAGACTCCGCCAATATGAGGAAAGTCTCTCTTCCTCCCTTGTCTCAGCTGTGAATAAATTGTCCCGGCAGTTCCAGCAATTCAAAGAGGATATGTCCTACTCCCCACCTGTGCGGGCCAGCATCTCAGCTATTAGGGGCAAGCGTTTCTCTGCTCAGGAGAGAGAGTACAGAGGCTACACACCATGGGGCACCCTGTGGTTTTACCTGCGTGACCACGGAGAGGACATGAGGAAGTGGGATGGAAAACCCACCTCAAGTCTAGAGGCACGAGTGCGTGAGTTGCGAGGTAGAACAATCACCAAAGGGGATTCTCTTAGGAAAAATGCCGCTCCAGTTGCCAGCAGCCAGTTCTCCAGACCAGGTACACAGTTTGACCTTGATTCCGATCCTCTGGAGGGGACCTCCAAGTCATTTTTACAGCAGGTGAGCAGCAAATTCTCTGACGAGGATTAGAGGGGCCCTGCCTCCAGCCAGGTGGAGGAAAGGGACAACCACGTTTATTGGACGGTGTGGATTCGGTGGCCTGGCACGTCAGATCCACAAGAGTATAAAGCTCTAGTGGACACTGGTGCACAGTGTACTTCAATGCCATCAGATTTCCAAGGGTCAGAGTCCATTTGCATTTCGGGAGTGACAGGGGGGTCCCAAGAGCTGACTGCATTGGAGGCTGAAGTGAGCCTCACTGGGCAGGAGTGGCAGAAGCACCCCATTGTAACAGACCCCGAGGCTCCGTGCATCCTTGGTATAGACTATCTTAGGAGAGGCTATTTCAAGGACCCAAAGGGGTATTAGTGGGCTTTTGGCATAGCTGCTGTGGAGACGGAACAAATTAAATAGCTGTCCATTTTGCCTGGTCTCTCGGAGGATCCTTCCGTTGTGGGGTTGCTGAGGGTTGAAGAACAACAGGTGCCAATCGCAAGCACAACGGTGCACCGGCGACAGTATCGTACCAACCGAGACTCCCTTCTACCCATTCATCAGCTGATCCGCCAGCTGGAGAGTCAAGGAGTGATCAGCAAAACTCGCTCACCCTTTAATAGTCCCATATGGCCAGTGAGAAAGTCTACTGGAGAGTGGAGACTGACAATAGACTACCGTGGCCTGAATGAAGTCACACCACCGCTGAGTGCTGCTGTGCCAGACATGCTAGAACTTCAGTATCAGCTGGAGTCAAAGGCAGCCAAGTGGTATGCTACAACTGACATCGCTAATGCATTCTTCTCCATCCCTTTGGCAGCAGAGTGCAGGCCACAGTGTGCTTTCACCTGGAGGGGCATCCAGTACACCTGGAATCGACTGCCCCAGGGGTGGAAACACAGTCCCACCATTTGCCATGGACTAATCCAGACTGCACTGGAAAAGGGTGAAGCCCCAGAACATCTGCAGTACATTGATGACTTCATTGTATGGGGTGACACAGCGGAGGAAGTTTTTGAGAAAGAGGAGAAAATAGTTCAGATCCTTCTGAAAGCCGGTTTCGCCATTAAGCGAAGTAAAGTCAAGGGACCTGCGCAAGAGATCCAGTGTTTGGGAATAAAATGGCAGGATGGGCGCCGTCAAATCCCAATGGATGTCATCAACAAAATAGCAGCTATGTCTCCACCAACCAGCAAAAAGGAAGCACAGGCCTTCCTGGGTGTTGTGGGTTTTTGGAGGATGCACATCCCAAATTACAGCCAAATTGTGAGTCCTCTGTACCACGTGACCCGGAAGAACAACGATTTTGAATGGGGCTTTGAGCAACAACAGGCATTTGAGCAGATTAAATGGGAGATAGTTCATGCCGTAGCCCTTGGTCCAGTCGTGTCAGGGCAAGATGTTAAAAACGTGCTCTACACCGCAGCCGGGGAGAATGGCCCAACCTGGAGTCTCTGGCAGAAAGCACCAGGGGAGACTCGAGGTCGACCCCTGGGGTTCTGGAGCCGGGGATACAAAGGATCCAAGGCCCGCTATACTCCCACTGAAAAAGAGATTGTGGCAGCATATGAAGGCGTTCGAGCTGCTTCAGAAGTGGTCGGCACTGAAGCACAGCTCCTCCTAGCACCATGATTGCCGGTCCTGGGCTGGATGTTCAAAGAGAGGGTCCCCTCTACGCATCATGCCACCGATGCTACATGGAGGAAGTGGGTCGCACTGATCACCCAGCGAGCCCGAATGGGAAACCCCAGTCGCCCAGGAATTCTGGAGGTAATCATGGACTGGCCAGAAGGCAAAGATTTTGGAGCATCGCCAGAGGAGGAGGTGACAGGTGCTGAAGAGGCCCCACTGTATAACCAGCTGCCAGAAGATAAGAAACAGTATGCCCTGTTCACGGATGGGTCCTGTCGCATTGTGGGGAAGCAGCGGAGGTGGAAGGCTGCCGTATGGAGCCCTACACGACAAGTCGCGGAAACTGCCGAGGGAGGAGGTGAGTCCAGCCAGTTTGCAGAGGGGAAAGCCATCCAGCTGGCTTTAGACATTGCCAGTCGAGAGAAGTGGCCAGTGCTCTATCTTTACACTGACTCTTGGAAGGTGGCCACTGTCTTGTGGGGGTGCCTGCAGCAATGGAAGAAGAACAACTGGCAGCACAGAGGCAAACTATCTGGGCTGCCCCATTGTGGCAAGATATTGCTGCCCGGCTAGAGCAGTTGGCTGTAAAGGTCCGTCACGTGGACGCCCACGTCCCTAAGATTCGGGCCACTGAAGAACATCAAATCAACCAGCAGGTAGATCAGGCTGATAAGATTGAAGTGGCTCAGGTGGATCTGGACTGGCAATAGAAGGGTGAACTCTTTATAGCTCGGTGGGCCCATGACACCTCGGGCCACCAAGGAAGAGATGCGACATACATATGGGCTCGTGACCGAGGGGTGGACTTGACCATGGACACCATCGCACAGGTTATCCATGAATGTGAAACATGCGCTGCAATCAAGCAAGCCATACGGGTAAAGCCTCAGTGGTATGGAGGACGATGGCTAAAATATAAATATGGGGAGGCTTGGCAGATTGACTACATCACACTGCCACAAACCCGCCAAGGCAAGCGCTATGTGCTCACAATGGTGGAGGCCACCACCGGATGGCTGGAAACCTACCCTGTGCCCCATGCCACTGCCCGGAATACCATCCTGGGCCTGGAAAAACAAGTCCTGTGGCAACATGGCACTCCCGAAAGAATCGAGTCGGACAACGGGACTCACTTTTGCAACAGCCTCATAGACACCTGGGCCAAAGAACACGGTATCGAGTGGGTGTATCACATCCCCTACCATGCACCAGCCTCTGGAAAGATCGAAAGGTACAATGGGCTGCTAAAAACCACTTTGAGGGCAATGGGGGGTGGGACTTTCAAAAATTGGGATACCCATTTAGCAAAGGCCACCTGGTTGGTTAACACCAGAGGGTCCACCAACCGGGCTGGTCCTGCCCAGTCAAAACCTCAGCGCCCCGTAGAAGGGGATAAAGTCCCTGTAGTGCACATGCGGAACATGTTAGGGAAGACGGTTTGGGTTAATCCTGCCTCGGGCAAAGGCAAGCCCGTCCGGGAGATTGCCTTTGCTCAAGGACCTGGGTGTACCTGGTGGGTAATGCGGAAGGATGGGGACGTCCTATGTGTACCTCATGGGGATTTGATTTTGGGTGAGAATAGTCCATAAATAAATTATATAAAGTTAATTGTTAAATAACCCTGTCACTGTCCGTTATCACTGTTATAATTGTTATATGTTATACCAGTAGTAGCATAGTAAGAATCGTCCAGATTAAAGAAGGATGGACTTTTCTCGATGAAAACCTAGCAGAGCACAGCGATGATGGGACTGGACCTGGTTTTCAACAACTGGCACCCAGCAACTTCATCAAGATCAACATCTCCTGCAGACTGTGGGCACGGGCTGCACCAGATACATCAGCCGTGAGCTCCAGATGCAGCAAGTGACCGCCCATCACCACACATCACCTCTCCTGCCACGGAAGATCGTTACGACAGATGGAGCCCGAAGTCATGGATTAAATGAACTCAACAGACACTTTAGAGTGATGATCCATAGACTAAGGGTATGATATCTGGAGACAGGAGAAGTGGTGGTGATCAACTGGACAATGGGGGACCTGGGCATGACATAGATGGTATGGAATAAGGGGTGGATAATGTCCTGGGTTTGGCCAGGACAGGGTTAATTTTCACCGGACTCCAGGAAGGGGCACAGCCAGGGGGTGGGGGCTGACCCCACCTGGCCAAACAGAGCCCGGTATTCCATACCATGTGACGTCACGCTGGGTTCCGGTGGGGGGGAGTGGCGCGGCGCGGAGCGGCGGGAACTCACTGGCGGCTCAGGAGCGTGCGGCGCCGGTGCGGTCCGAGAGAGCGGGTCTGTTTTTGTCGTGTTTTCTCCTTATCTGTATCGTTGTTGTTGCTGTTTCCCTCTGTTTGCTGTTCTGTTAAACTGCCCTTATCCCGACCCACCAGTTTCTGCCTGTTTCTTTTCATTCTCCTCCGCACGCCGGCGGGGGGAGGGGCGGCCGCGTGGCGCTTCTGTTGCCGGCGGCAGCCGAAACCAAGACACTGGGCAACCCATTCCAGTGTTTCACCACCCTCATTGTAAAGAATTTCTTCCTTATATCTAGCCTAAACCTACCCTGTTTTAGTTTAAAACCATTACCCCTCGTCCTGTTACTGCTGTCTCTACTAAAAAGATTGTCCCCATCTTTCCTATAGGCTCCCTTTAAGTACTGAAAGGCTGCAATCAGGTCTCCCCGCAGCCTTCTCTTCTCCAGGCTGAACAAGCCCAACTCTCTCAGCCTGTCCTCATAGGAGAGTTGCTCCAGCCCTCGGATCATTTTTGTAGCCCTCCTTTGGACCCGCTCCAACAGTTCCATGTCCTTCTTGTGCTGAGGGCTCCAGAGCTGAACGCAGTACTCCAGGTGGGGTCTCACCAGAGCAGAGTAGAGGGGCAGAATCACCTCTCTCGACCTGCTGGCCACGCTTCTCCTGATGCAGCCCAGGACACGGTTGGCCCTCTGGGCTGCCAGCGCACATTGCCAGCTCATGTCCAGCCTTTCGTCTATCAGTACCCCCAAGTCCCTCTCAGCAGGGCTGCTCTCGATCCTTTCATCCCCCAGCCTGTATTGATACCGGGGATTACCCCGACCCAGGTGTAGGATAACCAATGTTTTAGCTATTGCTGCACAATGCATGCACAGCATCAAGGCCTTCTCTGTTTCTCACTCTTCCCCCCTAGTAAATACACTGGGAGTACACAAGAATTTGGGAGGGGACAAAACCAGGCTGATGAGTTGTGATCCACAATACAGTTAACCTAAGTAGGCCTAGGCCTGTGTTGCACGTGCAGCATGGCTTTCAGGCCTGTGTTGTGCTGCACAAATTGCTTGGTTGCAACATAAACTCAGCCCATAATAACTCATAATTGTAACAGAGGAGACTGCTTATAAGAACCCTGCACCTTCTCTCTCTCTTTCACCTCAGTCCCTCTTTCCCGGTGCAGAAATTTGGCATCTGTCATGGACAGGATCTCAATAAGAAATGCCATTTTGGAAGAGGGATAGCAGAGAGCAGGAAAAGTTAGAGTGGGTGCCAGGCTGGCGCAACAAACAGCTGTGGAGTGCAGTTGCCCATGTGACACACACACTCCCCCCCCCCCCCCCCCCCCCCCCCCGTGAGTTGGGAAGCTGAGAAAGAATTACGCTGATGCCCCACTGTGGTCTGAACAGTAATGAAATATCACAGTAACTTATTAACAAAGCTTTACTGAGGCAGTAAGAAAAGGAGGAACAGCGTGCCCATACAGCAACTCACCTGATCACCAATAGCAAACACAAGATCATAAGTGATGCCATGGCTCCAGTGGACTGCCAGGGACACTTGGTGTCTGACTCATCAGGCAGCACCAGTCAATCATGCCACGCAAATGCTTTTTGAATGCAGGTAAAAGTTGCATCTCCCCTTGGCTCCACCAATGGCAGTGTGATTTGAGAGAATCATACCTTACATAAATAATGTTGGTGGTGTGTTGTCTATGCTGCTGATGTTGGTCAGGGGGCGGGGGGGGGTGGGGGGAGGTATCGGCAATCCTGCTGTGCTGCTGATATTGGTCAAGGGGCAGGGTGTCAGGAGGCAGGATGTCACGCACCCCTGAGGGTATTAAGAGATGTTTAGAGAATCAAGGGTTAGGATGGCGCAAAAAGCAACAAGATCTAAGTAACATCTTGTTATTGTTAACTTGTCTAATGTGGGAGACCCTAGAGAGTGAACAAAAGAAAACAAGGGATTTTTAAGCACAACTGGACAGTTTGGAGATCCAGTTGCGCTTGGATAAACTGGAAGCCTGGGTACAGGGGGACATGCTGCAAACCCAAGTATGCACAGTGAAGAAGGGGCAAAATGTCTGCACTGGACAACAGGGACATAGGCATTGAGCAGGGAATTACTCCAGGGATTATGGGGACAGCAGCAGCAAGGATTCCTCTGCTGAGGAAGGGACTGAAGAGTCCAATGACAAAAATGGTAGAACAGTACCTGTGTGCCCTTTGGTTGTTAAGAGAGCTGTGCTGGTTTTAGTTGAGATAAATTTCTTTATAGTAGCTTGTATGGCGCTATATTTTTGGACTTGTGCTGAAAATATTGATAATAACACATGGATGTTTTATCTATTGCTGAGCAGTGCTTACACAGCATCAAGGCCTTTTTTGCTTTTCATGCTGCCCCGCCAGTGAGTAAGCATGGGGTACACAAAAGTTGGGAGGGGACACAGATGGGACAGCTGACCCCAGCTGACCAAAGGGATATTCCACACCATATAACATGGTGCTCAGCAATAAAAGATGGTGGAAGAAAGAAGAAGGGGGGAGACATTCAGAGCCATGGCATTTTCTTCCCAAGTAACTGAAAGGGCTAAACCCCTGACTTAGACCTTACTGTGATGCATAAAAGCCTTACTTGCAAGCTTGTTAGGCTTCCCATGTAAACCACTGATAACATAGACTCAGGATACCTGTGCCGAGATAAGCACTCAAGGAACTAGTTTAAACCAACCCCTTGTAACATTCTGAGGTCGAAGGATTGATGAGCTAATTTGATGACTATATATGGACAAAGAAAGCCCAAAGTCCAACTAGTGGACAGGTGAGGAAGACTATCGGAGACCACCGGAGGACCCCCAAAGACCACCAAAGAGGATGACTATGCATGCAGATCGAACATTTGCATATGTTAATGAGTTCTAGGAAATATCATGTTTATGTAGATGAATTATCAGAAATCCTATGAATATGTATGACTTTATAGTGTATAATCTTTGAAAGTTTGCCAAATCATTGGAGCACTCATGATGGAATGATCCCCAATGCTGCCCAGCACTGTAATAAAGGATGCCTGCTTAACAGTAACTTTGTTGCTATTGAGTTTTATTTCGGGAACTTTCCGAATACTCCATTTCCTGTTACGGGGAGATTCGGACTTTGAAGAGTAGTATCCATGAATTTTTGTATCATAGCTGTTATGTGTGATGAAGCCCTGCTTTCCTGGAAATGGCTAAATAACTGTCTGTCAATGGGAAGTAGCGAATTAATTCCTTATTTTTCTTGTTTTGTGTGCACAGCTTTTGCTTTCCCTATTAAACTGTCTTTATCTCATCCCATGAGTTTTCTCACTTTTGCCCTTCTGATTCTCTCCCCTATCCCACTACATGAGGAGTGAGCAAGCGGCTGTGTGGTGATTAGTTGCCAGCTGGGGTTAAACCATGACAAAAGCAAAGGGATCCCCAGGGATGCCATAGCATATGACATCAGTGTGAGATGGTTACACTCAGACCAAACTGCGGAACATGGCAGACTCGTATCAGTGGAAGCCCAGGGAGAGAATAGGACAGTGGTTGCTGCCAGTGTGGGATAAAAGAGGGGAGAACGTACAACTGAGCCCCCAAGAAGTAGTGCATCTGGGAGAAATTTCCCAAAATTCAATGGTGGTGCAACAAATAAATTACCACCCTGACATCTGCTGGAAAAGTAGCACGCCAAGTTGTAGGCAATCCAGGAGACTCCTGGAATGCACTGAGGATAACTTCTTAAGCCAGGTAACTGACACCCCTACCTGAGGGGATGCAATACTGGACCTGATGGTCACCAACGCAAGCAAGCTCATCAGTGATATCAAGATTGAAGGCGATCTTGGCTGCAGTGATCATGCACTGGTGGAGTTCACAGTCCTGAGGGATATGGGTCACGTGAAGAGTATAGTCAGGACCCTAAATTTTAGGAAAGTCAACTTCCAGCTCTTCAAGGAGTTAGTCAGTAGGACCCCCTGGGAAACTGCCCTCAGGGAGCAGAACAGAGCTGGCAGATCTTTAAGGGCGCTTTCCACAGAGCGCAAGAGCTCTCAGTCCCCAGGTGTAAGAAATTAGGCAAGGAAGGGAAGAGACGGGCATGACTGAATTGAGACCTGCTGGTCAAACTAAAGAGCAAGAAGGAAATGTACAGGCAGTGGAAGCAGGGACAGGTATCCTGGGATGAGTATAGGGACGCTGCCCAGTTGTGTAGGGATGGGGTCAGGAGGGCCAAGGCGCAGCTGGAGCTGAATTTGACAAGGTATACAAAGAGTAACAAGAAGGGCTTCTACAGGTATGTCAACCAGAAAAGGAAGGTCAAAGAAAGTGTACCCCTCCTCATGAACACAACTGGCAAATTGGTAACAATGGACGTGGAGAAGGCTGAAGTACTCAACAACTGTTTTGCCTCAGTCTCCACTGGCAACCTCTCTTCCCACACCTCTCGAGTGGATGGACCACAAGATGGGGGCTGGGGCAGCAAAGTCCCTCCCACTGTAAGAGAAGATCAGGTTTGTGACCACCTGAGGAACCTGAACGTACATAAGTCTACGGGACCTGATGAGATGCATCCCAGAGTCCTGAGGGAGTTGGTTGATGTTGTTGCCAAGCCACTCTCCATCGTATTTGAAAGGTCATGGCAGTCAGGGGAAGTCCCTGGTGACTGGAGAAAGGGAAATATTGCGCCCATTTTTAAAAAGGGTAGGAAGGAGGACCGTGGGAAGTACCAACCTCTCAGCCTCACCTCTGTGCCTGGGAAGATCATGGAACAGGTCCTCCTAGAAGCTATGCTAAGGCATGTGGAGGACAGGGAGGTGATTTGAGACAGCCAGCATGGCTTCCCCAAGGGCAAATCCTGCCTGACCGACCTTGTGGCCTTCTACGATGGAGTGAAATAGATCAGTGGACAAGGGAAGAGTTAGGGATGTCATCTATCTGGACTTCTGTAAGGCCTTTGACACAGTCCCCCACAACATCCTTCTCTCTAAATTGGAGAAATACGGATTTCATGGGTGGACTGTTCAGTGGATGAGGAATTGGTAGGAAGGTCATAGCCAGAGGGTAGTGACCAATGGCTCGATGTCCAAATGGGTGCCGGTGACAAGTGGTGTCCCTCAGGGGTCCGTACTGGGACCAGTGCTGTTTAACGTTTTCATCAATGACTTAGTAGGATCAAGTGCATCCTCAGCAAGTTTGCAGAGGACACCAAGCTGAGTGGTGCAGTTGACACGCCAGAAGGACAAGATGACATCCAGAGGGACCTGGACAAGCTTAAGAAGTGGGCCTCTGTGAACCTCATGAGGTTCAACAAGGCCAAGTGCAAGGTCCTGTGCCTGAGTCAGGGCAACTCCCGGTATCAATCCAGGCTGGGGGATGAAAGCATTCAGAGCAGCCCTGCCGAGAAGGACTTGGGGGTATTGGTGGATGAAAATCTGGACATGAGCCACCAATGTGCACTCATTGCCCAGAAGGTCAACCGTATCCTGGGCTGCATCAAAAGAACATGCCCTCTATGCTACTCTGGTGAGACCTCACCTGGAGTGCTGCGTCCAGCTCTGGAGCCCTCAGCACAGGAAAGACATGGACCTGTTGGTGCGGGTCCAGAGGAGGGCCACAAAAAATAGTCAGAGGGCTGGAACATCTCTCCTATGAGGAAAGGTTGTGAGAGTTGGGGTTGTTCAGCCCGGAGAAGAGAAGGCTCTGGGGAGACCTTATTGCAGCAGCCTTTCAGTACTTAAAGGGGGCTTGTAAGAAAGATGGGGACAGGCTTTTTAGCATGGCCTGTAGCGATAGGACAAGGGCTAATGGCTTTAAACTGAAAGAGGGTGTATTTAGACTAGATATAAGGAAGAAATTTTTTTACAGTGAGGGTGGTGAAACACTGGAATGGGTTTCCCAGAGAGGTGGTAGATGCCCCATCCTTGGAAATTTTCAAGGTCATGTTGGATGGTGGTCTGAGCAACCTGGTCTAGTTGAAGATGTCCCTGCTCATTGCGGGGGTTTTGGACTAGATGACCTTTAAAGGTCCCTTCCAATCCAAGCTATTCTATGTTTCCATGATTCTGAAAGGGGCACAGGCAAATGGAAATGCAAGTTATTCTCTTTGGGAATGGTTGCAGGGGGCAGTGAAATAACAGCAGCCTTCCCCATTTGATTAGAGTGTCAGAACGTTGACATGAAAGCATATACATGATGGGGGGAGGACGTGTGTGGGTGGTGGTGGAGTATTTGTCTAAATTAGTTATTCTACTGGATATTTACAACCCTGCTTTCACTCGCCCTGACTCATAGGTTTTTACCTCAGGAATGCAATCCAGGCTGTTAGCTGGAGTGCCTTTTTCATCTTAAAAGGGACCATCACATTGCTCCTGGGAGCTGCCCAAGGGAAAGAGGTCAGGGATGTAATTCTTGCACTGGGATAGTTAAGAGAGTACCGAGCTGAAAGGGAAGAGAGGAGACTACACTTTGTGGCAAACCACAAAAGAAAAACATTACATGTTTGTAATTTAACTCTGATCTGGAGTCCCAAAAGACAAAAGTGATGGGAAATCTAGCCCATATTTTTTGGGAAAATATAAGCAATTACAAGGGAAAAATGGATGACAAAAGGACATTAGGATGATGGATAAACCGATTATACCCTCTACTCCCCTCCACTTCAGTGAAGAAAGGGAGAGTATGCTGAGACCAAGAAATTACGCTGATCTTGCCTTGGTGGCTCACTGGAAAATATACAAAACACCATATGCTGCACATAAAATAATGCCTTTTTTTAATCCCATGCAGAACTGCTACGTGAAGCCTCACATGACTGGTTTTGCTTGTTGCATGCTATGTATCGACAAACATGAAGCGCTGGACACCCCTTCCCATTGGCTGCACTGAAGCTCTTTCCTGTCTACTACAGCACACAAGCAATTAGACTGTTTGGTGACATTTGCACAACCATTGCCTTGTAGGACATGGGATGAGGGATGGAGACCAATGGCAGGGCATCTTCAGTGGTCCTAGCCTTAATATCATTGCTGTTCTACACTAATTTTTGCAAGCAGTATTTGTTTTACTTGTCATTGTTCCTGTACTTTTATTATTCACAGTGACTGCTTTGTACATAAGAACCTTTCTATTAGCTGAATGGCTTAGTAATGTAATCTGTAACTTATAATATCTTTGGGAAAGGAAAACTGTATGTGAATCCAGGTGTGGACTGTAGTGATCCTGACCAGAAGACCATTGTACATAGAGGAGTTAGTGATCCACATAACACTTAACCTGAGTATGCCCAGGCCCGTGCTGTGGTGTGCTGCACATACAGCATGGCCCTCAGGCCTGTGCTGGGTTGTACAAATCTCTTGGCCACAGGATAAACATAGCCACCTCATTGTAACGCAGGACCCAGCAGGCAGCTCCCACTCAGTACCAATGATTACAACACCTGCGTGGCCTTGCCTTTATCTAACAGTGCAGCAAGAAGTTGTTATGTGAACATCGTTTCTGTTTGACTGTAGACATGGTAAACAGAGCTGTTTCCTTGTAAGAAAATCCTATAATGGCTTGACTGACCAAAATGGGATAATCTCTTCTATGGATGGGGTCTGCCCTGCATTGGGTTTATGTGGCAAGGTTTTGATAGTGGAAGGTCTGCAGGGATGGCCTCTATGAGAAGAGGTAAGGGGTTGCCCTGTGCTGGACAGAGACAGTTCCAGTCAGCTTGGCAACGGACCCACTGCAGGCCAAAGATGAGCCACTCAGCAAAGGTGGTGGCATGTTTGTGAAAATATATTTAAGAAAGGGCAAAACATTTCACAGGCAGAGGAGTGAGGGGGAAAAAAAGAGTGAGAAACAATCCTGCAAACACCAAGTTCGGAGAAGCAGCAGGGCAAGGAGATGCTCCAGGTGCTGGAGCAGATATTTCCCTGTAGCCCTTGGAAGAGACCAAGATGGAGCAGGTATACACACTGCAACCTGTGGAGGAACCCACACCAGAGCAATTGGATATTTCCTGAAGGAATTGCAGCCTGTGGAAAGCCCATGCTGGAGCAGAGGAAAAGTGTCAGGAGGAAGGAGCAGCAGAGAGGAACTGTTACAAACAGGCCACAACCTCCCATCCCCCATCTCCCCTGCATTGCTGGGCAGGGGGTTGAGGAGGTAAAGGAGACAGGAATAAAGGAGAAGTTGAGACCTGGAAAAAACAGGGGCTGGGGAGGTAAGTTATTGTTTTAGTTTTTGTCTTTGTTTCTCACTATACAATTCTATTGTAACTGGCAATAAATTAAATTCATTTTCCCCAAGTCAAGTCTGTTTTACCCCGACAGTAATTGGTAAGAGACCTCAGTCTTTATTTCAGCTCATGAGCTTTTTCGTCTTATTTTCTCTTCCTGTTCTGTTGAGGAGGGGGAGTGAGAGAGCATCTGGGTGAGCATCTGGCAGCTGGCCAAGGTCAACCCACCACAATAACCTATGTCTCACAGTTTTTTTAATCATTACCTGCAGCAGCCTAGCTTAAAAGTTCATTTAGCTTGTTACCCATTTAGTTTAATAATCACCAAATTATAAAAATTCTTAAGGAGATCAAGGCAAGTAATTTAGTGCGAGCATCGCAATTCACACTTCACTTCAGGACCTTGCTATTAGTGCAGAAACTGTCTGACAGATGCGTTAGCCCTTCATCTATCTGAAATAATAAGACTTATAGCACGTAAGGGACTAATGAAGGTAAGCTGACAAGTGGAAGGTGTTACCTGTCATGCTTTAACCCAGCAGCCAACAACTAAGCACTAGACAGCCACTCACTCACTCCTTCCCTTCCCCCCGGATGGGATGGGGAGGAGAAATGGACAAGGTAAAACTCAAGGGTTGAAATAAAGACAGTTTAATAAGACAAGAAAGGAAATACTACTACTACTACTAACATTAACAACAATAATGATAATAACAATGATAATAATGAATATGCAAATCAAACTATACACAGTAAAATTTTTCTCACCACCTGATGACAAATGGCAGCCAGCCTCCGAGCAGTGATCGTGGAACCCAGAACTCATGGATTTCATGAATTTTGCAGAACTCCCTAAAAAGACTGAACCCATGGAAAAGTTCAAACTCCCGGAAAAATAGGATTCACAGAAAAAAAGGAAGATTCCTACCCCCTGGTCAACCCACAATTATAAACTGACCATGATGTCTGTGGTATGGAATATTTCCATTGGCCAGCTTGAGCTAGCTGTCTGGCAATGCTCCCACCCTGCTCCTGCACACCTGCTCATTAGCTGAATGTGGAAGACTGGGAGAAAGTCCTTGATTTTATAGCAACAACTAAAAACATCAGTGTTATCAACATTCTAAAATCCAAAACACAGCAGCTACTGGAAAGAAAATTAACTCTATCCCAGCTGTAACCAGGACATTATCCACCCCTTATTCTATATTCTTATTCTATACCATCCTCGTCATGCTCAGGTCCCACACTTAACCATAAATTACCATCACTTTTCCGTCTTTTGATATATACATAGATACCATTCCCTTAGTCTATGGGCCATCCCTCTAAAATGTCTGTTGAGTTCATTTAGTCCATAATTTTGGGTTCCATCTGTCATAACAGTCTTTCATGGCAGGAGAGGTAGTATGAAATCACAGAATCACAGAATCACAGAATGGTAGGGGTTGGAAGGGACCTCTGTGGGTCATCTAATCCAACCCTCCTGCCGAAGCAGGGTCTCCTACAGCAGGCTGCACAGGACCGCGTCCAGGCGGGTCTTGAATATCTCCAGAGAAGGAGACTCCACCACCTCCCTGGGCAGCCTGTTCCAGTGCTCCGTCACCCTCAGAGTGAAGAAGTTCTTCCTCATGTTCAGACGAAACTTCCTGTGCCTCAGTTTGTGCCCATTGCCCCTTGTCCTGTCGCTGGGCACCACTGAAATCCACTCATTTGACACAGCAGGACTGGGCATGGTGCGATGCGGTGGGCAGGTGATATTGGGCGCAGCAGAAGGATGGTGTGTAGTGTTTGATTGTTGCATACTGCATCTGAAGCTCACAGCTGGTGTATCTGGTGTGGCTCATGTCCACAGTCTGCAGGTTGAAGATGTCGGTCTCAAGGAAGTTACTGGGCGCCAGTTGCAGAAGCCAGGTCTAGTTCCATCATCGCTGCCATTTGCTTCGTTTCATCAACGTTCATTATTCATTAATCTGGGTGATTCTTACTGTAATATCATTGATATGGCATACAGCAACTAATAAAAATGATGACATACAGTATTATATAGTAATTAACATCATACAGTTCAAATTATTGGCTATGCCCACCCAATATCAAAACCCCTTGAGGTACACATCAGACTTCCAAATCCTTCCACATCACCCACCAAATGCACCCAGGTCCCTGAGCAAAAGCGTTCTCACGGATAAGTTTGCCTTTGCCTGTGGCAGCATTATCGGGCAGAAATACTTAGATCATAGTAATGCTTAGGTCATAGTGACATTGTTAAATTTAGGCCTGACTACTTTGTATAAACAATGCATGCTTTACAAACAGTTATGCCCTTGAAGAGGAGCTATGTCCCAGATTCGGTCAGGACAGGGTTAATTTTCACCAGAAGCCAGGAGGGGACACAGCTGGGCGGGCTGACCCAAACTGGCCAAACAAAACAGTGTATTCGATACCTTGTGCCGTCATGCTGGTTTCCGATGGGGGCAGCGGGCCGGGGGGAAGGCAATTGCGACCCGCAAGTTTTTTGCCTTTTTCTTTCCATTCTCCTCCCTACTCCTATGGGGGGAGGGGCGATAGAGCGACTGAGTGGCCCTTTGTTGCCAGCCATGGCCAAAATGTAACATTCAATTTGGCACCCAATGTGGGGCGGGGATAACAGCAGGGCTGAGCAGAGTGTGTTAAAACAACTTTCTTTTAATTTGTTAGAATTTATACGCATTTATTGTGTTAGTTAAATTGTGTTAGTTAAATAGTCACTGGTCAAAATGTTGCTGTCTTTGGTCACATGGTTGTGGTATGTAAACCCGTACCTGCAGTATGTGTTCCCTGCGGTGATGTTTATCACCTCTGGGAAAAGGATCAGGATTATGATTTTGCTGTACTGTATAATATTGACTTATGATATGATAAAAACAATGGGCATGAAATTAGGCTTGTATTTGCATGCGGCACTGCAGTCATCTCCATACCTCGGATGCTATCTCTCAGAATTTATTAATAATCGAACGCACTCTATGGGGAAAACTGGAGGGGCGTCCAGTACACCTGGAATCGACTGCCCCAGGGGTGGAAACACAGTCCCACCATTTGCCATGGACTAATCCAGACTGCACTGGAAAAGGGTGAAGCCCCAGAACATCTGCAGTACATCGATAATGTAGTTGTGTGAGGTGACACAGTGGAGGAAGTTTCTGAGAAAGGGGAGAAAATAGTTCAGATCCTCCTGAAAGCCGGTTTCGCCATTAAGCGAAGTAAAGTCAAGGGACCTGCACAAGAGATCCAGTTTTCAGGAATAAAATGGCAGGATGGGCACCATCAAATCCCAATGGAAGTCACCAACAAAATAGCAGCTATGTCTCCACCAACCAGCAAAATGGAAAGTGCAAGCCTTCTTAGGTGTTGTGGGTTTTTGGAGGATGCACATCCCAAATTACAGCCAGATTGTAAGTCCTCTGTACCACGTGACTCGGAAGAACAACGATTTTGAATGGGGCCCTGAGCAACGACAAGCATTTGAACAAATTAAATGGGAGATAGTGCATGCCGTAGCCCTTGGTCCAGTCTGGTCAGGGCAAGATATTAACAACATGCTCTACACCGCAGCCGGGGAGAATGGCCCAACCTGGAGTCTCTGGCAGAAAGCAGGAGGGGAGACTCGAGGTCGACCCCTGAGGTTTTGGAGCCGGGGATACAAAGGATCCAAGGCCTCCATTTCCTCCACTTGGCTGGATCCAGGGCCCCTCTAATCCTGGTCAGAGAATTTGTTACTCACTTGCTGTAAGAATGACTTGGAGGTCCCTTCAAGAGGATCGGAATCAAGATCAAACTGTCTACCTGGTCTGGAGAGCTGGCTGCTGGAAACCGGAGCGGCATTTTTCCTAGAAGAATCCTCTTTTGTGATTGTTTTACCTTGCAACTCACGCACTTGTGCCTCTAGACTTGAGGTAGGTTTTCCATCCCACTTCCTCATGTCCTCTCTATGCTCACGCAGGTAAAACCATAGGGTGTCCCATGGTGTGTAGCCTCTGTATCCTCTCTCCTGAGCAGAGGAACGCTTGCCCCTAATAGCTGAGATGCTGGCCTGTACAGGTGGGGAGTAGGACATACTGTCTTTGAGTCACTGGACCTTCTGGGACAGTTTCTCCACAGCTGAGACAAGGGAGGAAGAGAGACTTTCCTCATATTGGCGGAGTTGGACAGCCACCTCATCCACTGTTGGTGCCTCTTCACCTCTCCAGTCTACTACTGCCAGTGAATTGGCATATGAGGAGGGTGCGCTCCGTACAAACTTCCTCCACATGGGTTGCGTGCACTGGACTTCATCTGGATCTGTGGGTACCTGCGCATTATCCGGGTCATAGTAAACCAGCTCCCGCACAGCTAATTCCCTCAGGTACTGAATACCCCTTTCCATATTGGTCCACTTGCCTGGATAACATACAACATACTCACTGAAGGGATACCTTTCCCTCACACCTGACAGAAGCCTCCTCCAGAGGCTGAGGACTTGTTCCTTCTTCCCAACGGCCTTGTCAATGCCCCCATCCCTGGCCAGGGATCCCAGCTGCTTGGCTTCCTTGCCCTCTAATTCCAAGCTGCTGGCCCCGTTATCCCAGCACCACAGCTGCCAGGTGACTATGTGCTCGCCCGGATGTCGGCTGAAATCTTTCCGCATATCTCCCAGCTCACTCAGGGACAGGGATCAGGTGACTATCTCTGGCTCTTCCTCCTCCTCCTGCTCCTGTGATGGTCCTGGTTCATCATCATCCCTTACTGGGTGAACTGATTTCTTTGTGTATTTGTTTTTCTGTACAGGGGCCACTGACACCAGCACGGGTTGGTTTTACTTGAACTGCGGTTCCTGCTGCCAGGATTTATGTACAATCATAGAAACACAGAATCATAGGTTGGAAAAGACCTCTAAGATCATCAAGTCCAACCATCCACCCAACACCACCATGCCTGCTAAACTATATCCCGAACTGCCACATCTACATGTTTTTTGAACACCTCCAGGGATGGGACTCAGCCACGTCCCTGGGCAGCCTGTTCCAATGCCTGACCACTCTTTCAGTAAAGAAATTTTTCCTAATATCCAATCTAAACCTCCCCTGATGCAACTTGAGGCCATTGCCTCTCGTCCTATCACTAGTTAGTTGGGAGAAGAGACCAACACTCGCCTCGCTATAATCTCCTTTCAGGGAGTTATAGAGAGCGAGAAGGTCCCCCCTCAGCCTCCTCTTCTCCAGGCTAAACAGCCCCAGTTCCCTCAGCCATTCCTCATAAGACTTGTTCTCTAGACCCCTCACCAGCCTCGTTGCCCTTCTCTGGACATGCTCCAGTAACTCAATGTCTTCCAAAACTGAACACAATATTCGAGGTGCGGCCTCACCAGTGCCGAGTACAGGGGCACAATCACTTCCCTACTCCTGCTGGTCACACTATTTCTGACACAGGCCAGGATGCCGTTGGCCTTCTTGGCCACCTGGGCACACTGCTGGCTCATGTCCAGCCGGCTGTCAGCCAACACCCCAAGGTCCTTTTCCACCGGGCAGCTTTCCAGCCACTCTTCCGCAAGCCTGTAGCATTGCATGGGATTGTTGTGACCCAAGTGCAGGACCTGGCACTTGGCCTTGTTGAACCTCATACAGTTGGCCTCGGCCCATCGATCCATTCTGTCCAGATCCCTCTGCAGAGCCTTCCTACCCTCAAGCAGATCGACATTCTTGCTCAACTTGGTGTCATCTGCAAACTTACTGAGGGAGCACTCAATCCCCTCATCCAAATCATTGATAAAGACGTTAAACAAGACCGGACCCAAAACTGAGCGCTGGGAATCAGCACTCGTGACCGGCTGCCATCTGGATTTAACTGCATTCACCACCACTCTCTGGGCCTGGCCATCCAGCCAGTTCTTTATCCAGCGAAATGTACACCTATCCAAACCATGAGCACGGGGACTCAGGGCCAATCAAAATGGGGTGCTTTTGTCACTCTTTCCCAGTTAGGCTCACTTCAGCCTCCAATACAGTCAGCTCTTGGGATCCCCCTGACACTCCAGAAATACAAATGGATTTTGCCCCTTTATTGCTTGATGGCATTAGGGTACACTGTGCACCGGTGTCTACTAGAGCCTGATACTACTGGGGGTCTGATGTGCCAGGCCATCGAATTCACATAGTCCAATAAACCTCGTTATCCCTTTCCTCCACCTGGCTGGAGGCAGGGACCCTCTAGTTCTGGCCATAGCAGTTGTTATCGAGGAATGGGTTTGTGTTGCACGCATGCATTACCCCACCCTTGGTAGTCACTTCTTGTAAAAAACAATCAGGAATCCCTCCTCTAGGATCAGAAGTAAGATCAGCCCTTCTACTTTGTCTGGGGAACTGCCCACTGTCAACTGGAGCAGCAATTTTCATGGGAGAATCCTCATTTGTGATTGTTTTTCCTTGCAACTCATGTACCCATGCCTTTAGTGCTGAGGTCGGGGTGCTTCCTGGTCTGTATCATCTCTCTTGAGCTGGGGCATGCTTTCTCCTTACAGCTGAGACACTGGTTTTCACAAGTGGCGAGTAGGACCTATCCTGTTTTTCAAACAATTTTTCAGATTTTTCAGACATCCTTTCCACAGCCGAGACACGGGCCTGTAGGGAAGAAGAGAGATTGTGTTCATATTGCCGGAGTTGGCCAGACACTTCATTCGCCATTGGTGCCTCTTCTGCTTTCCAGCCCATTGTTGCCAATGACTTGGTATACAACGATGGTGCACTCTGTACAAACTTCTGCCGCATGGGCCATATGCATTGGACTTCTGTGGGTGACTGTGGGTTGTCCAGGTCATAATAAATCAGCTCCTGCACAGCTAATTCCCTCAGGTGCTGGATACCTCTCTCCATGGTGGTCCACTTGCCTGGATGGCATATAATATTTTCCTTGAAGGGATACCTGTTCTTCACAGCTGACAGGAGTCACCTCCAGAGGCTGAGGACTTGTGTCCCTCTTCCAATTGCCTTGTCAATGCCCCCTTCCCTAGGCAGGGATCCCAGCTGCTTGGCTACCCTGCCCTCTAATTCCAAGCTACTGGCTTCCTTATCCCAGCATCACGGGAGCCAGGTGGCAATGTTCTGACCTTGATGATGGCTGAAATCTTTTTGTATATCTTGCAGTTCACCCAGAGATAAGGATCGAGTGGTTACCTCTGGTTCTTCCTTCTGTTCTCATGATGACCCTAGTTCATCTTCACCTCCACGATCTGATTTATTTATGTATTTGTTTTGTGTATAGGGGTGTGGGAAACCATATAACTTGAGACACAACAGCACTGTCTCATGACCCTGAAGGATCAGCGCATCCTTTTCATCCCTTCTCTGTTCACATGAGATAAGCTGTTTTCACACATCCAGCTGCAAAAGATCCTGGAAAACAGCAACCGTGAACTGGCATTCGCAAAGCCACGAATCCAAAGCTGATTGGCTCTAGTAACTATTGTATTAGTATGTAAGGTATTCGCTTGAGCAATAAAATGATTCCGATTGAGCACAAGATTGGGGTCCATGAAGTCATTCACCACAAATGGTGCCCGAACGTGGCTATTCGGACATGAAGATATTCGGACATAAAGATATTCAGAGTTGGAGATTATTACCGGTGGTGAACCACAGCTGAGACCAAGGGGGGAGACATATGCACGCATGCGCACACACAAGAGGTGTCATCACCCTTCTCTGGAACGATTGAGGTGAGCAGCTGTGGAAATTATAAGATGGGACAGTCAGCTACAAAGGAGCAAAAGCTCCAACAAGAGATTTTACAGAGAATTTTGAAAGAACAAGGGCTTGCGGTATCAGTTACAAAGTTGGTTAAATTGTTAGTTTGGATAAGAGACTATTGCTCATGGTACCCTTCCTCAGGTTCATATGATAGCTCGTTGTGAGCAAAGGTGGGGGAGGAATTGCAGACGAAAAAGGACTTGCAGCTTGAAGTCCCTGACGAAATCATTATTACTTGGAAAACAGCGTATACAGCCTTCAATGCTCTAAAACCCGCAGAAACTATCTTACAAGTGTTGGCTGCCTCTCCTCCGTTCTCGCAAAAGCAGGAACAGACCGAGCCGCAGTCTTTTGAAACATTTAGTCCTGCGTACGATGAAACCCCTAACCCAACACAAGGAATGCGGGGGGTAGATTTGCCAGAACCTGACGATCCTTTTGATCCCGGAGAAACAGACACCGAGGATGGACCTGATTTATACCCACCACTAACTCCGGTGAAGGTTATCACAACCCCCGCCCCCACAGCAGATGAAATTTTACAGGCGCAACGAGAAAAATCAATATTGTGCATGTCACTTATTAACACCCCCCCCCCTTTTGCTCCTAAACTGCTCCCTTCCGCTCCTATACCCCCCCCCTTTTTTGCTCCTACATCGCCTCTGACTCGTATGGGACCATTGAATGTTGTCGGACAGTCAAACGTGTTGTTAGATAAGTGTAGGATTGATGCGCTCTGCAAAGGAGATGTTTCTATCCTTCAAGCTATGCCTGTAGTATATAGGCCTAACCAACCCCCAGAGTATGCTTATTTACCATACGAGGTTATTAAGGAAGTTTGGAAATCCGTATGAGAATATGGTCTCCAGGCTTCATTTACTATGAACCTCATACAGGCTATAGGAGAATCTTCTGTCATGACCCCTTCTGATTGGCGATCAGTACTTCGCATGGTTCTATCATCTGCACAATATACCATCTGGGCATCAAAATATAAGGAACTTGTAGTTGTGCAAGTTATGGAGAATATTTCTGCTGGATTAGGTACTGGAGAAAACGAGTTGCTGGGTCAAAGAAATTACGCCACGGGGGGAGCACAAGCGACACTGCCAAGACCGGTGTTTATGCAAGCCGCAGATTTAACTCTCAAGGCTTTGTGAAAGGTGCCAGATCTTGGCCGGCGAGAAATGTCTTTAGTATCAATTCGACAGGGATCTCAGGAGCCCTATGTTCAGTTTTTAGATCGGTTACAAACTGCTATTATGAGGCAAATTGAACAAGAGGAAGCCGCTGAGATCTTGAAATTTCAGCTTGCAACCGAAAATGTACAACAGGGCCCCTCTACAACAGTCAGCGTACCCGACCTGGGATCAAAGCAGGGTGAATTCCAGCCTAAAGCCGCGCAGTCCCTCCGACGCAGCACAGCCTGAAGTGCCGGGCTGGATCTACACCCAGCGCCAGCGGTCACCACACCAGCGAACCTGACACTGCTGGGGCCTGTGGCCCCCCCCCGGGCCGCATCTGCCGCTCGCCGCCCCTTCCCGCCGGCGGGCTCCCCTCGCTCGGCAACTGGCGGCGCGGCGCGGCCCGGCCCGGCCCGCTCGGCCCCGCCCCCGGCGCGCCCGCGTGGCCCGGCCCGACCCGGAAGCGGCGCAGCGAGAGCCGTTTTCCTTACGTTCAAGGCCTTGGTTGGAAAAAGTGTGTACAGCTCAGTTACTGCAGTAGAACTCCTTGTGGACAAACAGCTGGCATTAGGTCACCTGGTACCATCTACTAGTCCATGGAACACCCCTATATCTGTCATTCCAAAAAAGTCTGGTAAATGGAGATTATTACAAGATCTGCAGGCTATAAATGCAGTAACGAGCCCAATGCAGCCACTACAGCTTGGTGTTCCTAACCCAGCTATGATTCCAGAAGATTGGCCTCTTTTTGTTATTGATTGAAAGGACTGGTTTTTTACAATTTTTTTACACCCTGATGATTGTGCCCATTTTGCATTTTCTGTGCCTTCAATTAACAACAGCAAACCCATGCAGCGATACCGTTGGGTCGTTCTGCCACAGGGCACGATGAATAGCCCCACGATTTGCCAGATAGTTGTGGATGCAGCGCTGAAAGAAGTGCAGCAACCTTTTAAACAGATTTACTTCTGTCACTATATGGACGACATCCTCCTTGCTGCTGAAACACAAAATGTGCTGCTCACTGCTTTCGCTAAATTAGAATCGTCATTAAAGATCCTCGGGTTACAGATAGCCCCGGAAAAGGTGCAGACAGAGCAGCCCTGGAAGGATCTAGGATGGAAATTTTTTACTTCACGAGTGTTCCCACAACCATTGGGTATTGTTGATCAGGTCACCACTCTTCATGATTTACAAAAATTATTAGGAACAATTAATTGGGTACGACCCCTTTTGGGCATTACAACTGAAGAGTTGTCCCCTCTATTTACCTTGTTGAAAGGGGACTCAGATTTGTTATCTTCCAGGAGATTGACACCAGAAGCGAAAACTGTCTTGCAGAAAGTTTTGGATAAAATCGCAACTTCCTTAGCCTCCAGACTCAATGTCAAGTTACCAATAGATTTGTATATAATTTATGTTTTTTTTCCAACCTTATGCTCTTTTAGGTCAGTGGTGTGCTAACACGCAGGAGTTGAAGACTCTGGAATGGATCTTTTTGTCTCACACGCCCATGAAAACATTAACCACAAAGGTAGACATGATTGGGTCCTTAATAGCACAAGGTCAGAATCGCTGTCAGCAATTGACAGGACGTGATCCTGATGCTATTTACCTGCCGCTGGCTAAAGATGACTTTGTGGTATCAAACAGGGAATCCTTATCACTGCAAGCCGCTCTAGCTGATTATTTAAATGACATACGTTATACCCTTCCACAACATAAGCTGTTACATTCCATCTCTCAAATTTCATTGCAGCCAAAACACCGATGTGTTCCTGTTCCTATTAAAGGAGCACGAACAGTGTTTCTGGACGGATCAGGGAAAACACACAAAGCTGTGGTTGTGTGGAAACAAACAGATTCGTCAGATTAGCAATCATCTATTTTAGTCGTTGAAGGATCCACACAAATTGTTAAGCTATCAGCGGCCTTGCACGTCTTTGAATTGTTTTCGACTGAACCACTCAATGTTGTCGCAGATTCTGCATATGTTGTGGGTATTGTTCAACGCATTGCAGATGCAATGATAAAAGAGGTCAATAACAAATAACTTTTTTCCTTGCTATTGAAATTAGCTACACTACTTAAAAATCGCGTACATGTATATTTCATAATGCATATATGGTCACATAGTACTCTACCAGGACCAATAACTGAAGGAAAGGCTGTAGCAGATAAATTGACAATGGCAGCAGTACTGCCACGCAGTTTTGAGCAACCCATACTTAACTAAAATACACAAGAATTTAAAAATGGGGTGATAAAGAAAGCTCTCCAAAGAATAGGATTATGGACTAGATGATCTTTAAAGGTCCCTTCCAACTCAAACCATTCTATAATTCTATGACCTTTTGAGGTCTAAAGCTTTATGTAGACCTCCATCATTTTTTTAGAAAACAAATATCTTCTGTTCTAGCTTTTTTTTTACTTTGTTTCATAGTTTTTACCCAGCTGCTGCAGAATCTCACTTACAATGACAATATGAGAGTGGTTTTCGTCTACAACATTTTAGCAAGTAAATGGAACTTAAAGGCTTTTTGTAGGTGACTGTCACAGAAATAACTGGAATTACAATTTAGATCAGGTTAGAACAGCAGCAGTTTACTGCTAGAGCTATAGGAAGGAAGACAAAGCAGCAGAGTGACAGTCTCTGCTGATATGAACTCTGTCCAGCTGGGGCAGTTGCAGAGTTTATATTCTTTTAGGTTATACAACCCAAAACTCTGTCAGATAAGCAAGTTCTAGTAATTAACAACAGTGATTGAAATTCTGCAGATAAGGAGGCTCTAGGCAGTACATGCTTTTACGAATAATCCACTCATTTATTATTTTTTAATGAGTCTTCTTGCCAGTGCTGACTGTCAAGACCTCTAGCTGCAAATTTTTCTTAACTGAT
The DNA here is from genome assembly GCF_030867145.1 of Opisthocomus hoazin. Lineage (NCBI taxonomy): Eukaryota > Metazoa > Chordata > Aves > Opisthocomiformes > Opisthocomidae > Opisthocomus > Opisthocomus hoazin. The sequence goes on along the minus strand of NC_134453.1, from coordinate 47,783,832 downwards.
GAGGCCTGCAAGGGCCTATGAGATGATAACATTTTTGCTTCCACAGCGGCAAGTTGGAAGGATAGTGATATATATACACACATAAGACTTTAAGGGGCCGTAAGATACCCCTTAAAGGGACTGCAGCAGGAGCTTAGACTTCAGTACGTGGACGTGTGAGATGAATAGAGGAATATCCTCCGACTGCAGAGTACATGAAGTCCTGGTTAATGATTTTTTTCCTCGGTAATAATCCCTCCTCTGAGATACCTACCTGCACTCCTCTAAGATGCGTCCTAAAGAACAGGCAAAAATTTGGAGGGAATTCCCTAACTAGAGAAAAACTCCATAAATATTGTAATCAGTGGTGGCCAAATTACAAATTGGACAATGGGGTACAGTGGCTGAAAAATGGGTCGTTGCAGTTTAATACTATATTGCAATTGATATTGCTTTGTTATTGACATGTAAAAAGTTGATGCTTTTGTGACTTCATAGAAATCCAAGAGGATTACTCCCAAGAGGATTACTCCCAAGAGGAGTACAGGGGTCTCGTTAGATCATGCAGAGAGGAAATTAGAAAGGCAAAATCCCAGCTAGAACTCAGGCTGGTCACTGGTGTAAGGGACAACAAAAAATGTTTTTACAAATACATTAACAACAAAAAGAGGGCCAAGGAGAATCTCCATCCCTTATTGGATGCGAGGGGGAATATCGCCAATAAGGATGAAGAAAAGGCTGAGGTACTTAATGCCTTCTTTGCCTCAGTCTTTAATAGTCAGACCAGTTATTCCCAGGGTACTCGGCCCCCAGTGCTGGAAGATAAGGATGGAGAGCAGAACAAACCTCCCATAATGCAGGAGGAAGCAGTTAACGACCTGCTAGGCCACCTGGACACTCACAAGTCTATGGGGCCGGATGGGATCCACCCAAGAGTGCCGAGGGAGCTGGTGGAGGAGTTGGCCAACCCACTCTCTGTCATCTGTCAGCAGTCCTGGCTAAGAGGGGAGGTCCCAGATGACTGGAGGATCGCCAGCGTGACGCCCATCTACAAGAAGGGCCAGAAGGAGGATCCTGGGAACTACAGGCCTGTCAGCCTGACCTCAGTGCCAGGGAAGATTATGGAGCGATTCATCCTGAGTGCGCTCACCGGGCAGGTGCAGGACAACCAGGGGATCAGGCCCAGCCAGCATGGGTTCATGAAAGGCAGGTCCTGCTTGACCAACCTGATCTCCTTCTATGACCAGGTGACCCACCTAGTGGATGAGGGAAAGGCTGTGGATGTTGTCTACCTGGACTTTAGTAAGACCCTTGACACTGTTCCCCACAGCATCCTCCTGGAGAAGCTAGCTGCCCATGATTTGGATGGGTGTCCTCTTCACTGGATAAAGAACTGGCTGGATGGCCGAGCCCAGAGAGTGGTGGTGAATGGAGCTAAAACCAGCTGGCGATTGGTCACGAGTGGTGCACCCCAGGGCTCGGTTTGGGTCAGGTCTTGTTTAATATCTTTATCAATTATATGGATGAGGGGATTGAGTGCTCCCTCAGTAAGTTTGTAGATGACACCAAGCTGGGCGAGAATGTCGATCTGCTTGAGGGTAGGAAGGCTCTGCAGAGGGATCTGGACAGAATGGATCGATGGGCCAAGGCCAACTGTATGAGGTTCAACAAGGCCAAGTGCCAGGTCCTGCACTTGGGTCACAACAATCCCATGCAATGCTACAGGCTTGCAGAAGAGTGGCTGGAAAGCTGCCCGGTGGAAAAGGACCTTGGGGTGTTGGTTGACAGCCAGCTGAACATGAGCCAGCAGTGTGCCCAGGTGGCCAAGGAGGCCAGTGGCATCCTGGCTTGTATCAGGTATAGTGTGGCCAGCAGGAGTAGGGAGGTGATCATGCCACTGTACTCGGCACTGGTGAGGCCGCACCTTGAGTGCTGTGTTCAGTTTTGGACCCCTCACTACAAGAAAGACATTGAGTTGCTGGAGAGTGTCCAGAGAAGGGCAACAAGGCTGGTGAGGGGTCTAGTGAACAAGTCTTATGAGGAATGGCTGAGGGAGCTGGGGCTGTTTAGCCTGGAGAAGAGGAGGCTGAGGGGGGAACCTTCTCGCTCTCTACAGCTCCCTGAAAGGAGGTTGTAGTGAGGCAGGTGTTGGTCTCTCCTCACAAGTAACTAGCAACAGGACAAGAGGCAATGGCCTCAAGTTGCATCAGGGGAGGTTTAGATTGGATATTAGGAAAAATTTCTTTACTGAAAGAGCGGAACAGGCTGCCCAGGGAGGTGGCTGAGTCCCATCCCTGGAGGTGTTCAAAAAACATGTAGATGTGGCACTTCAGGATATGGTTTAGTAGGCATGGTGGTGTTGGGTGGATGGTTGGACTTGATGATCTTAGAGGTCTTTTCCGACCCATGATTCTATGATTCAGAAGAGGTGTAAATTAGGAGATACGTTGATGCCATGTATTGAAGAGATATGCAAAGACATATGTCAGCAGTGGCAACCTGCTTCTAAGATTGCTTTAACTTTGCCTCTTCAGCTGTTTTGATTTAGTTAAGCCAGAGGAGGTAAAGTATGATAAGAATATATTGGATAAGTTACTGTTCATTGCTGCCGCAGTAATTTGATAATTATTTTTTTACTTTCACAATCTGGTCCAAGGAATTTGAACCAGCCATGTGTTTTTCATTTTCTCCTAAGAGTAAACTTCAGTGTTGTTCTCTTGCTGCTTGTAGTGAGGAGGAGGAGAGAAGTGGTAGTCTGTGGTGTTTGTACTTTGTGTACAAAATTTGGGGGATTTCATGTGTAACAACGCCAGGCTTTAAAGATTTGCAGTAGAGCTTTCTTTCGGTTTAGACCTTTGGTAGGAAAGTTGTGCCGTTTGTGTCTGCAAGTCATCAAAAACAAGTATCTGTATGTTGTGCAGGGGATGAGCAGGAGGATGAAATTGCAGTCTTCTCTTTTAGCTGCAGCAATTGCAGGTAAAAGACATGGAGTGAGAGGACGGGGAAGAGGAGGTCATGGGGGAAAGGGTAGAGGGAGTCTCAGAGCAAGACTGGGATATGGAGCACGAAGGGCCCTCCTCCAGGCTTGAATCAGAGTGCTATTTGTAGACAGGAAGAGCACTGGAAAAATGAGTGCCCTTACAGGGAAATGAAAGAAGGACGAAAACAACCAGAAAATGGAGATCTTATCATGTTAGAAAGCTCGGATAATGAATGAAGAGGACCGGGGGAGAGTATTAAAGTATCCCCAGCAGGTCTCCAGGTTCCAACACAGTATCGGATGCTGTGATTCCTCTGGTGTGGGCTTCAAAGAAACCAGGTAAAGCAAAGAATGTAACCCCAATTAAAATAGAACTGAAACTGGGAGCAAGACCGGTAAGGGAAAATCAGTACCCTATTAGATTGGAGGCACGTAAAGGACTGGAGCCTTTGATAAATGTCTTTATACAATATGAACTGTTTAGAGAATGGCAATCTAAATTTAATACTCCTGTTTTACCAGTAAAGAAGCCTCGCTCTGAAGAATGTGGACTAGTACAGGACTTAAGAGCGATAAATTAAATAACCATGGACATACACCCCCCTGTACCAAACCCTTACACCCTGCTAGCTTCGGTACATGAAACAAATACTTATTTTACTGCTTTGGACGTAAAAGATGCTTTCTTTTGTATCCCAGTGGACGAATAAAGCCAAACAATCTTTGCTTTCGAATGGGAGAACCCCACAATGGGAATAAAGGTGCAGCTGTGTTAGACTGTGCTCCCCCAAGGATTCAAAAATAGCCCTCCTCTGTTTGGTAATGAAGGAAGGGGTTAAAAGGGATTTTAATAGAAGTGGCATTACCTAATAGTTGCTGTGCATTTAAAAAACTGATAGTGCTTATCTATTGTCTAAATTAACTGAAGCAGAGAGTCTTGCATCTACATACAAAGGGGTCAGTTCCTGATAGGGGCTGGGAGTCGCCTAGAACTGGTCAAGACCGACCCTGCTGTATGGATGGGAGCCAGAGGAGAACTGAGTTTGCGCAGAAACAAAGGTCAATCAACAAACACTGTGATGAAGAGGATGAGCCTTCATCTTGGGACCCCCGATGACCACCACTAGGAGGCACTGCGCAAGTGCAGCTGGGAGGAGTCTATAGAAATTACTTCTTTGAACTAATTATAATATGGAAATTATTTCTCGGAACTGATTTTGATATGCAATGAGGATAGATGCATATGTATAGGTGTATTGGGAAATCTAATGTGTATGTAATATTTGATTGTATAAATTGAAGAGACACGTTGCTGCTCGGCGCACACGACTTTGGTGGGGCTACCCCCTGTGCTGCCCAACGCCGAATAAACATCCCTACTTTACAGTCTTACAGATTGTGGAGTCTGCTTTCCGCACGTCAGTTTTGGCGAGCCAGCCAGGAGATCTCTGCTCGACCATGGGAGCGACTGCGGAGCGGACGCTCCTAGGCGCGCCCCGGGCACTTTCCTCGGAGGAGCCTCCGCTGCCGGCCGCTCACCCGGAGAGCAGACAACAACCTCCTGAAGCCGTGGACATAAACGGTATGTTTTGTAGGGAAGGGCCTGTAAGTCGTACGCGTGGCCGGGGCTGCTGGTAAATTGCACTGAGACGTCTGGCGTGCAGCACAGTCCCCGTGGGGAAAGGGTACCCTGGTAAGGAAGGGGGGATTTGCTGACTGATGGAGCAGCCACTAGCGATCTTGAGGGTAGATCAAGCAAACCCGAGGTTACCGCTGCATCCCAGTGTCGGGAGCCAGGACGGACCTGCTAATGTTTGGAAGGGTAAGCGGACCTCTGCACAATTGCGTTTGGGTGGTTTTTGTAATGCTAACTTCTGCGCAATTGTGTTTGAGTGGTTTTTGTATGAATGCTAACTGTAACTGCGTTTGGGTGGTTTTTTGTATGAATGTTAACTGAAGTGATAATGTTATAATTTGAATACCCAGGGATTTTATGTTAAAAGTTTTGTCTTTGTGCGTGTGTATGTGTGGTTGAGACACAGCATTGTTGTGAAGTGAGTGGGAGTCCCGATCTGCGGTTCCGTAACTCCGCGAGGAGCACGGCCAGAGACGGACAAAGCGCTTGGAATAATTATAAAGCTTGTAAATCTTTTAATGTGCGACTTGGGCTGCGGTAGTACCTAATCTCTCCTAAGTGACAGGGAATGGGAACTGGTTAATTATTAAAGTGGCAGAGCAAAAGAAATCACTCCTTAGGTGGTTTGGGCTCGAACCTTGGGAGTATTTGAATGAGAGGGGGAATTGGATACAAAAGGGAGAAGAGAGATTTTATTTTAAAGGAGCATATGTGACTCCCGCAGGGTGGCAGGTAGCCTTAGATTGGGAACAACCTCCAGAAATCCTTATAAGTCCTGGGGTTGGTGGGCAAGCAGGAATAATTCCCTGCTTCGCATGTGGGCTAGCTCCTAGATTATATAAAAATTGGTACCAAGCTTAGGTCCTGTTGAAGTATAAATCTTGTAATAAAAAGTGATACTGTGTATCTAGGATGTGAGGAGCGCAGCGTCCTAAGTGCCTTCCCCAGACCCCATGGTTTTATAGTTGGGAAAGAACTCACTAAGAAATTTAGGTAGTGAAGCTGGTGTCTGGAAGGGAAAATTTGATTCCGGAAATTTGGGATGTGTGGGAGAAAGATTGGGAGGAAACTATAACAAATTATAAGAAGCGATTCACATGGAAACTTATTAAAAGAATAGCAAAAGGCAAGTTAAAGGGGCAAGAAGTCATGAAATGGGTAACAATCAGGGAGGAATTTTGAAAAAGAGTCCTTTAGGCTGTGCGCTCGCTCACTGGAAAGACATTGTTGGGACCGGAGGCACAGAAAGTAAAAGGACCCTTATCAAATATTGCAATTAATAGTGGCCTCTATATAAATTGGAAGATGGGGCCAAGTGGCCATTAAACGGGTCAGTAGATTATAATACTTTCTTGCAATTAATGCTGTTTTTGAGGAGAGAAGAAAAATGGGATGAGGTCTCATATGCAAATATGTTTTTCACCCTCCGAAACCATCCGGAGTGACAAAGGGACTGTGGAATGATACCACCACAGGACCCCATGGTACTCGCACTTGAGCGAGAAAATAATAAAGAATTCAGAGGTAAACTGAGGCAGTGTTGTTCGGCATGTAGTATTGGACAAAGATGTACTAATCTAACTGACTTGTTTAAGCCTCCCCCTCGACCACAGGAACAGGATGCGAACTTGGATGAAATCCCCACTCCTCCTGTCGCGTTAATGGGGGGGATAAGGGGAGTCTGATATTCAACTAGCCTGCCAGAGCCCTTCCAAGGACTTTCACTGAAACAGTTTCGCAAAGTTGAAACAATAGGTAATTTATTCAAGCGACAGGTATCACAGATTCGGAATTGCCGTTGATAAATTCACTGTCTACAAAAGTTGAGCTCAAAGTAATAGTTTAGCGCTTTAGTTAACAATGTGTTCCCTGGGGTACGTCTGACAAAGTCAGAGGCGCAACTCTTACCAAAAAGGCGTCCCTTCTTGGGGGGGGAAGAGAGGTTCAGGCCTGTCATCCCGTCCGTCAGGTGAAGTTCTCGCTTGGCTCCTCCTCCCAAAGAGAGTTTTCAAGTGCCAATTTTTATATGTTTGGAAATCTTTTTGCGAGGTGGGACTAAGTCAATTATCGTGTATCGATTGGCTCTTGGCATGGAATGTCATGTCGTCAGAAGCGGGACTCAGCAGTGTGACACACCTTCAGAGCGGGCATCTTGGTATGTGTATTCGGGGGCCATCTGTGCTTTATCCAAAGCAATCTCTGAAGCAATCTCTGGCTGCGCAGCAGCCTCCGAGACGCCCCACAGATCACTGAGTTTACAGTGATGGGCTATCCCCCCTTACTTTTGCCTGATAAGATAAGCACCAGTTATTTACTTCCTTTGTTAGCTCTTCGGCTCTTGACAACCTCAGTCCCTTTGTCTTTCATCTTGCATTTGACAAGTCCAGCAAGGCCATCGATTACACCTCCAGACAGCCCTGTATCTTCCCGGACTAGGATTTCCCCCTCCAAGACCCGAAGTGGGATGCTAACAGGTCTGCTCACATGGAGAGGTTGCAGGCATACCAAAAGTGGATTTCTAAAGGAATGGAAAGGGCCATTCCCAGAACCATAAATTGGCCAGTTTTATATGCAGTTAAACAGGGTCCTTCTGAGTCTCCATCTGAATTCCTGGATCGATTGAAGGATGTAATGCACCGTAACACACCGCTGGACCCTGGGTCAGAGGTAGGAATACAACAACTAGTCTCCCTATTTTTGGGTCAGTCTACGGGAGACATTAGGTGCAAACTCCAGAAGTTGCATCCTACAAAAGGTAGGAACTTGAAAGTCCTGCTGGATGAAGCATGGAGAGTGTTTAGCAATAGAGAGGAAGGAACAACAAGAGGTAGAATTTTTGATTGACACGGGGACAACATACTTGGTTTTAAATCAAGCCTTGATGCCCCTGAGGAGTGACTATATGATGGTAAAAGGGGCGACTGGCCAAAGTGAAAAGGCATACTTTTGTAAACCTTTGAAGTATAAATTAGGAAAACAATGGGGCATCCACAAATTCTTGTATATGCCCAATTCCCCAAAGGCACTTCTGGGAAGGGATTTGTTGGAACAATTGGGTGCAAAAATTACATTTGAAAAAGGAGAAATTACTCCGGAGGTAAAGGATCGACAATATATTCAAGTACTGAGTCTATTTCTAACGAGTCCTCCCACAGAAGGAAAATTCCCAAAGCGATCCTAAACCAGGTATACCCTGGGGTATGGGCCACTGATGTCCCTAGAAGAATGAAGAACTCCCCAAGAAAGTGACAGTCATGCATATTAAGGCGCACCAGAAAGTGAGCTCAGAATTGGAAAAAGGAAACGAGCTGGCGGACAGAGAGGCAAAACAGGTGGCCAAAACGGAGGTAAAAACTGAAGGGGCTTTAATCCCTGACTGACGAATCTCCCTAGAAGGTAAGCCAGAATATACTAAGGAACACCAGAAACTTCTCACAGATCTAGAAGAGTCATATAATGAGGAGGGGTGGGCTCAAACCCCACAGGGAAAACTAATCATTCCCTTCTGTCTGATATGGCATTTGATAAGGGAAGAACATAAAAAAGGCATTGGGGGACAAAGGCTCTGTACAAACACTTTATTGGAGAGATTGTGGCCAGAAGCTTATACACCATGGTGAGACAGGTGACTCAGCAGAGCGATCTTTGTCTCCAGAGTAATCTGAAAAATAATCCTAAACTAAAAATGGGTCGGATTGGAAAAGGTAATGGGCCTGAACAGCAATGGCAAATTGATTTCACGGAACTCCCAAGAAAAGGGGGGTACCGATATCTATTGGTATTAACCGATACCTTTTCAGGTTGGCTGGAAGCATTCCCGACCAGGATAGCTAAAGCTCAAGAGGTGTAGCCTTTGGTGTTGCAAGAGGATGGGAGATTCTTATAGTGAACGGAAAAAGAACCAATTACGACGAAAGCTGGAGTCCAATAAGTATTTTGAAAAGATGCTAAATAATGATGTACTATAATAGAATTAAGAGTAGTAAAAGAATTTACTAACTTTTTTGAAAAGGGGGGACTGAAGGAAGGGGTTAAAAGGGATTTTAATAGAAGTGGCATTACCTAATTGTGGAGTCCTGGCTGGACGAGAGGGGACATAGTTTGGTGCTGTTGAGCAACCCAGGTTCCGATCCGGAGGTGAGCCTTGAGAGCGGCGAACACGGAACCCTGTTGGGAAGGTAGAGCGACGAGCTCGGGACACTGGAGCAGGGGGACCGTCACGTCGCCGTTTCCTGCCGCACTGTCACTTCCCGTACTGTCACTTCCTGCCACGCTGTCGTTTCCTGCCACAGCACTGCTTCCGCATCGAGATGCAGCTCTGCTCTAATCACAACGAGTTGCAGTAGTTTTGCCTATATATGGTTAGGGGTCTAACCAATCAGATGCTGTAATTGCTTTGCTATATAAACCTTGTTTTGCTGACTAATAAAGGTGAACGATCAATACTCATATTGGGGTGACATCGTTACAATGGATCCGTAACCCACGCCAACACCTAATAGTTGCTGTGCATTTAAAAAACTGATAGTGCCTATCTATTGTCTAAATTAACTGAAGCAGAGAGACTTGCATCTCCATACAAAGGGGTTAGTTCCTGATAGGGGCTGGGAGTCGCCTAGAACTGGTCAAGACCGACCCTGCTGTATGGATGGGAGTCAGAAGAGAACTGAGTTTGTGCAGAAACAAAGGTCAGTCAGCGGACACCATGATGAAGAGCATGGACCTTCATCTTGGGACCCCCGATGACCACCACTAGGAGGCACTGTGCAAGTGCAGCTGGGAGGAGTCTATGGAAATTACTTCTTTGAACTAATTATAATATGGAAATTATTTCTCGGAACTGATTTTGATATGCAATGAGGATAGATGCATATGTATAGGTGTATTGGGAGATCTAATGTATATGTAATATTTGATTGTATAAATTGAAGAGACACGTTGCTGCTCGGCGCGCACGACTTCGGTGGGGCTACCCCCCGTGCTGCCCAGTGCCTAATAAACATCCCTACTTTACAGTCTTACAGATTGTGGAGTCTGCTTTCCGCACGTCAGTAACATACTGGCAAAAGATTTAGAACAGTGGCAAGGTAACAATAACAGTATGATTCTGTTACAATACATAGATTATGTACTGATAGGGACCGATACTGAAGAAAGCTGTCTGAAAGCAACTAGTTTCCTCAGTTGTCTGGGGTTAGCAGGATACAGAGTGTCCCAGAAAAAGGATCAGGTGGCAAAAGAAAAAGTTTGATATCTGGGCTCTGAGGTATCAAAAGGACAATCAGAGCCCTGATACCTGAGGGAAAAATTGACATGAAACTTCCTCGATATTCAGAAAAAGAGAATCGATTGACAGAAAAACCAAAATGCTCAAAGAATATGGAAGGATGGTGGATAACATCGAACCAGCAAGTTCTCACTATGGCCAAAATGATGGAAGCACTTCTTAAAAAGTTACATGAAGAAACTCTCATGGGCTCTGATGCTATGATAAGCAGCATCAAGAGATATGCCATAGGGCCAAAAATGCAATCAAGTGTGGACGCAATAGTAGGAAATGCCAGATCTGCTGTGGGAATAACCCCAAGATCCAAAGGAAGCCACCAGCAGGTGAAGTAAAAAGGGGAATAGCCCCTGGGGAGTACCGGCAAATAGATTTCTCCAAATTACCAAAATGCGGACAATATAATTATCTACTTGTTCTAGTAGATACATTTTCTGGGTGGTCTGAAGCTTTCTCTTGTCACAACAACAGGGCTAGGGAAGTTGTTAAAATTTTATTAAAATAAATTATCCCCAGGTTCAGGATCCCTGAAGGTTTATCCTCTGACAATGGAGGATAAGCCACTGAAGGATAAGCCACTGAAGGTGAAGGGCTCTGGAGCGGAGGCTCGTGCCGAGGGACCCTTTCTGAAGTGACAAAACCGCAGCGGCGAGGCGGCAAAAGCGCCGAGAGGAGCCCCCAGCCCCCCCCCCCCCCCCCCCAGCGGGAAAGCGGGAGGTGCCGAGGAGCGGCAGCTCTGACTCAGCGGGAGCGGAGCCGAGTGTGACAGCGGCCAAACCCCCTCACGGATAAGAGCAGCTCCCAGGGAGCGCGGGCGAGCAGAGCCGGCAAACAGAGGCGGCGCGGCAGCCGGGGAGCGGCGCGGCAGTTGGCGCGGGGAAGGCGAGCGGGCAGGGTGCAGCCCCCCCTCCTGGCAACTCAAGTAGTGCGCATCGCCCTTCCAGGAGATATTCTAGCCCTGGTTACCACCCGTGGTAAAGCTCTTGCTAGAAGGAGCGTGGGGACCCAGACGGAGGCCCCGCGCAAGAACGCAGCTGTCCAGGTCTCTGAGCCTGGCGCTCGTACCGGCGGACAGCAGAGACAACGGCTGTGTTCGGTGCGAGCAGGTGAATGACCTGCTCAGCCTGGTGGCAGAGCTGAAGGAGGACGTGGAGAGGCTGAGGAGCATCCGGGAGTGTGAGAGGGAGATCGACTGGTGGGGCCGCACCCTGCCCTCCCTGAGGCCGAGGCAGCAGGAGGCGGCTCCACGAGAAGCAGAGAACCCCCTACCCTCTTGCCACCGAGCAGAAAGAGGGGGCCGAAGAGATGGGGGGAATGGAAACGGGTCCCTGCTCGGGGGGGCAAGCGAATCCCCTCCCGGCCTCCCTCACCTGCCCAGTTACCCTTAAGCAACAGATATGGGGCTCTGGAACGTGAGGGACCGGCTGCAGAGGAAGTGGGTGAAGGTGAAGCTCCATCCAGGGGGTTGCCCAGGACGAGTCAGTCAGCCCCATGTATCACGACTGCCTCGGCTAAGAAAAAAAGGAGGGTCATTGCCATAGGCGATTCCCTTCTGAGGGGAACAGAGGGCCCGATCTGCCGACCGGACCCATCCCACAGGGAAGTCTGCTGCCTCCCTGGGGCCCGGGTTAGGGATGTTGCTAAGAAGCTCCCTGGTCTGGTGCGGCCTTCTGATTATTACCCCCTCTTGGTAGTGCAGGTTGGCGGGGACGAGATCGCAGAGAGAAGTCCCAAGGCCATCAAAAGGGACTTCAGGGCACTGGGGAGACTGGTTGAGGGGTCAGGGGCGCAGGTGGTGTTTTCCTCCATCCCATCAGTGGCAGGGAACAGCACTGAAAGGGGCAGGAAAACTCACCTGGTTAACAGGTGGCTCAGGGACTGGTGCCATCGGTCCAATTTGGCTTCTTTGATCACAGGGAGGTGTACACGGCACCAGGCCTGCTGGCGACAGACGGAGTCCAGCTGTCACAGAGAGGAATAAAGATTCTTGGCCACAAGCTGGCGGGGCTCATTGAGAGGGCTTTAAACTAGGTTCGAAGGGGGAAGGGGACATCGCCCAGCTCACTAGGGACGAGCCCAGGCTTGGCGTGCCAGGGTCAGGGGTGAGACTGACAGCCCAGCTCAAGTGTGTCTACACCAATGCACGTAGTATGGGCAATAAACAGGCGGAGCTGGAAGCCATTATGCAGCAGGACGGCTACGACTTGGTTGCCATCACAGAAACGTGGTGGGACAACTCGCATGACTGGCATGCTGTCATGGATGGCTACAGACTCTTTAGGAAAGACAGACCAACAAGGAGAGGTGGTGGAGTTGCTCTGTATGTGAGGGAGCAACTGGAATGCATTGAGCTTTGCCTGGGGTCAGATGAAGAATGAGTTGAGAGCTTATGGGTTAGAATTAAGGGACAGCCTCATATGGGTAGTGTTATTGTGGGTGTGTACTACAGGCCACCTGACCAGGAGGAGGAAGTTGATGAAGCCTTCTACAGGCAGCTGCAAGCAGCCTCACAGTCACAGGCCCTGGTTCTCATGGGGGACTTCAACCACCCTGAAATCACAGAATCACAGAATCACAGACTGTTCGGGGTTTGAAGGGACCTCTGTGGGTCATCTAGTCCAACCCTCCTGCCGAAGCAGGGTCACCTACAGCAGGCTGCACAGGAGACCACACAGCTAGGCATGCGCAATCCAGGAGGTTCCTGCAGAGCATTGATGATAAGTTTCTGATGCAAGTGGTGGAGGAGCCAACAAGGAAAGGCGCTCTGCTGCACCTTGTGCTAGCAAACAAGGAGGGACTGGTGGAGGAAGTGAAGGTTGGGGGCAGCCTTGGCTGCAGTGACCATGAAATGGTGGAGTTCAGGATCCTGCATGGAGGAAGCAGGGCGATAAGTAGGAACAAAACCTTGGCCTTCAGGAGGGCTAACTTTGGCCTCTTCAAGGAGCTACTGGGAGGAATCCCATGGGCCAGGGCTCTTGAAGGCAGGGGGGTCCAAGAGTGCTGGTCGCTGTTTAAACATCACTTCCTCCATGCTCAGGAGCAGGGTATCCCCCTGAGAAAGATATCTGGTAAAGAAGGCAGGAGACCTGCATGGTTGAACAAGGAGCTTCTAGCGGAGGTCAGGTGGAAGAGAAAGGTCCATGGAATGTGGAAAGAGGGACAGGCCACCTGGGAAGAATACAGGAATGTGGTCAGAGCGTGCAGGGATGCAACGAGGAAGGCCAAAGCCCACCTGAAACTGAATCTGGCAAGGGATGTCAAAAACAACAAGAAGGGCTTCTTCAACTACATCAGCAGCAAAAGGAAGCCTAGGGACAATGTGGGGCCGCTGCTGAATGAGGCGGGTGTCCTGGTGACGGAGGATGCGGAGAAGGCAGAGCTACTGAATGCCGCCTTTGCTTCAGTCTTCAGTGCCAAGGCAGGCCCTCAGGAAACCCAGGCTCTGGAGGTAAGAGAAGAAGCCTGCAGAGAGGATGACCCTCCCTTAGTCAAAGAGGACTGTGTGAGAGATCACTTAAGCAATCTGGACGCCCACAAATCCATGGGCCCCGATGGAATGTACCCACGAGTGCTGAGGGAGCTGGCAGATGTCATTGCTGAGCCACTATCCATCATCTTTGAAAGGTCCTGGAGGACAGGAGAGGTGCCCGAGGACTGGAGAAAAGCCAATGTCACTCCAATCTTCAAAAAGGGCAAGAAGGAGGACCCAGGGAACTACAGGCCGGTCAGCCTCACCTCCATCCCGGGAAAAGTGATGGAGCAGCTCATCCTGGAGGCCATCATCAAGCAAGTGGAGGAAAAGAAGGTTATCAGGAGTAGTCAACATGGATTCACCAAGGGGAAATCGTGCCTGACCAATCTGATAGCTTTCTACGATGGCATGACTGGCTGGATAGATGAGGGGAGAGCAGTGGATGTTGTCTACCTCGACTTCAGCAAGGCTTTCAACACAGTCTCCCATAACATCCTCCTAGGGAAGCTGAGGAAGTGTGGGCTGGATGAGTGGTCAGTGAGGTGGATTGAGAACTGGCTGAATGGCAGAGCTCAGAGGGTTGTCGTCAGCAGCACTGAGTTTCGTTGGAGGCTGGTAACTAGTGGTGTCCCTCACGGGTCGGTACTGGGCCCAGTCTTGTTCAGTGTCTTCATCAATGATCTGGATAAAGGGACACAGTGTACCCTCAGCAAGTTTGCTGATGACACAAAACTGGGAGGAGTGGTGGATACACCAGAAGGCTGTGCTGCCATTCAGCGTGACCTGGACAGGCTGGAGAGTTGGGCAGAGAGGAACTTGATGAGGTTCAACAAAGGCAAATGCAGGGTCCTGCACCTGGGGAGGAACAACCCCATGCACCAGTACAGGCTTGGTGTGGACCTGCTGGAGAGCAGCTCTGCGGAGAGGGACCTGGGTGTCCTGGTGGACAAGGTGACCACGAGCCAGCAGTGTGCCCTGGCTGCCAAGAAGGCCAATGGGATCCTGGGATGCATCAAGAGGAGTGGGGCCAGCAGGTCGAGGGAGGTTCTCCTTCCCCTCTACTCTGCCCTAGTGAGGCCTCATCTGGAGTACTCTGTCCAGTTCTGGGCTCCCCAGTTCAAGAAAGATGAGGAGCTACTGGAGAGAGTCCAGCGGAGGGCTACGAGGATGATGAGGGGACTGGAGCATCTCTCTTATGATGAAAGGCTGAGGGAGCTGGACTTGTTCAGCCTGAGGAAGAGAAGGCTGCGAGGGGACCTTATAAATGCTTACAAATATCTGAAGGGTGGGTGTCAGGAGGATGGGGCCAGAATCTTTTCAGTGGTGCCCAGCGACAGGACAAGGGACAACGGGCACAAACTGAAGCATGGGAAGTTCCATCTGAACATGAGGAAGAACTTCTTCCCTCTGAGGGTGACGGAGCCCTGGCCCAGGCTGCCCAGGGAGGTTGTAGATTCTCCTTCTCTGGAGATATTCGAGACCCGCCTGGACAAGGTCCTGTGCAGCCTGCTGTAGGTGACCCTGCTTCGGCAGGAGAGTTGGACTAGATGACCCACAGAGGTCCCTTCCAACCCCGAATATTCTGTGATTCTGTGAGGTCACACCACCGCTGAGTGCTGCCCTGCCAGACATGCTAGAACTTCAGTATCAGCTGGAGTCAAAGGCAGCCAAGTGGTACGCTACAATTGACATCGCTAATGCATTCTTCTCCATCCCTTTGGCAGCAGAGTGCAGGCCACAGTTTACTTTCACTTGGAGGGGCGTCCGGTACACCTGGAATCGACTGCCCCAGGGGTGGAAACACAGCCCCACCATTTCCATGGACTAATCCAGACTGCACTGGAAAAGGGTGAAGCTCCAGAACATCTGCAGTACATCGATAATATCGTTGTGTGGGGTGACACAGCGGAGGAAGTTTTTGAGAAAGGGGAGAAAATAGTTCAGATCCTCCTGAAAGCCGGTTTCGCCATTAAGCGAAGTAAAGTCAAGGGACCTGCGCAAGAGATCCAGTTTTTGGGGATAAAATGGCAGGATGGGCACCATCAAATCCCAATGGATGTCATCAAAAAATAGCAGCTATGTCTCCATCAACTAGCAAAATGGAAGTGCAAGCCTTCTTAGTTGTTGTGCGTTTTTGGAGGATGCACATCCCAAATTACAGCCAGATTGTAAGTCCTCTGTATCACGTGACCCGGAAGAAGAATGATTTTGAATGGGGCCCTGAGCAACGACAGGCATTTGAAGAAATTAAATGGGAGATAGTGCATGCCGTAGCCCTTGGTCCAGTCCGGTCAGGGCAAGATATTAAAAACGTGCTCTACACCGCAGCCGGGGAGAATGGCCCAACCTGGAGTCTCTGGCAGAAAGCACCAGGGGAGACTCGAGGTTGAGCCCTGGGGTTTTGGAGCCAGGGATACAAAGGATCCGAGGCCCGCTATACTCCCACTGAAAAAGAGATTGTGGCAGCATATGAAGGCGTTCGAGCTGCTTCAGAAGTGGTCGGCACTGAAGCACAGCTCCTCCTAGCACCACGATTGCCGGTCCTGGGCTGGATGTTCAAAGAGAGGGTCCCCTCTACACATCATGCCACTGATGCTACATAGAGTAAGTGGGTCGCGCTGATCACATAGCGGGCCCGAATGGGAAACCTCCGTCACCCAGGAATTCTGGAGGTAATCATGGACTGGCCAGAAGGCAAAGATTTTGGAGCACCGCCAGAGGAGGAGGTGACAGGTGCTGAAGAGGCCCCACTGTATAACCAGCTGCCAGAAAATGAGAAGCAGTATGCCCTGTTCACGGATGGGTACTGCTGTATTGTGGGGAAGCATCGGAGTTGGAAGGCTGCTGTATGGAGCTTTACTCGACCAGTCACAGAAACCGCTGAAGGACAAGTTGAGTCGAGCCAGTTTGCCGAGGTGAAAGCCATCCAGCTGGCTTTAGACATTGCCAGTCGAGAGAAGTGGCCAGTGCTCTGTCTTTACACCGACTCCTGGATGGTGGCCAATGCCCTGTGGGGGTGGCTGCAGCAATGGAAGAAGAACAACTGGCAGCGCAGAGGCAAACCTATCTGGGCTGCCCCGTTGTGGCAAGATATTGCTGCCCAGCTAGAGCAGTTGGTTGTAAAAGTCCGTCACGTGGACGCCCACGTCCCTAAGAGTCAGGCCACTGAGGAATATCAAAACAACCAGCAGGTGGATCAGGCTGCCAAGATTGAAGTCGCTCAGGTGGATCTGGACTGGCAACAGAAGGGTGAACTCTTTATAGCTCGGTGGGCCCATGACACCTCAGGCCACCAAGGAAGAGACACAACATACATATGGGCTCGTGACCGAGGGGTGGACTTGACCATGGACACCATCGCACGGGTTATCCATGAAGGTGAAACATGCGCTGCAATCAAGCAAGCCATACGGGTAAAGCCTCAGTGGTATGGGGGATGATGGCTAAAGTATAAATATGGGGAGGCTTGGCAGATTGACTACATCACACTGCCATAAACCCGCCAAGGCAAGCGCTATGTGCTCACAATGGTGGAGGCCACCACTGGATGGCTGGAAATCTGGAAACCTACCCCGTGCCCCATGCCACTGCCCAGAATGCTATCCTTGGCCTTGAAAAGCAAGTCCTATGGCGACATGGCCCATGACCCATGAGTTTTTTGCCTTTTTCTTTCCATTCTCCTCCCCACCCCCGTGGGGGGAGGGGCGATAGAGTGACCTCATGTACCTTTGTTGCTGGCCACGGGCCAAAACTATAACAGGGAACGAAATCTTGAAACTGCTAAAAGCTGTCTTGAAACTGAAGGAAGTGGCAGTAATGTATTGTAAAGCCCACCAGAAAGGAGAAACTGAAATAAAGAAATCGAAAAGCAGATGAGGCAGCTAAGATACCTGCTCAAATGGACTCTGTAATGGGAGCCTTATTGCTTTGAAGAACTGAAAATTGAGATGTGCCAGAATATATGGATAGGGAAAATAAATGGGCTTCTTTTATACCACTGTTTAGTTGTGGGATTGATTATATTGATAGTGTTACTATGTAAGTATACAGATTTACTTAGGGTTAGAAATGAAGGATCAAAAGCAGGTGATACTCCTCTTTTGCTTGTGGACAATTGTATTGGGAAGCAGGAAGAGTCATGGAGCCCTCCAAAACCCGTGGAAGAAAAATGTCCATTTTGAATTGATTCAAAGAACAGTGAGGATAGTAAATAAGACAAATTGTTGCATTTGTACTCACTTTCCTGAACATACAGATAGATACCCTTAATAGGGATTTTCCAGCTAATGTATCCTGGACAAATCATAGAATCATAGAATCATAGGTTGGAAAAGACCTCTAAGATCATCAAGTCCAACCATCCGCCCAACAACACCATGCCTACTAAACCATATCCTGAAGTGTCAAATCTATGGATAAATACCAAATTCCATAGAGATGTTAGCAATTATCAGGGATGGAAAGTTGAGATACCTCGACCACTGGAAAATTATGGTAGATGTGCAAAAATATCAATAAGGCCAGATGGTTTTGGATCAGATTTAAGGAATTATACCTCAATAGGAAAATACCCCTTTTGTAATTGGACTACATATTTTTTGGAGTGTTTTGCAGTGTCACAATGAATCCTCTTGCATTATGCATCCATGGCCAGTTCCAGAAGGACAGGGGTGGTATTGGATCTGTGGCGATAAAGCAAGGAAAATACTCCCTCCTAATTGGTCTGGAACATGTACTTTGGGGGCTGTGATCCCTCGTATCACAATAATTGATAGGCTCGATACTGGAATTTGGATACAAACCTATATGCGAAGGTATAGAAGAAATCATAGTAACCCATTAATTGAAAGACCTATGGCCTTCCACTCTTTTGCTAGATGATTCCTTCCATGTCTTGGGGTTAATGAATTGGAAAAAGCGTTATTAAACATTTCTGCAATTGTAGAAAAGATAGGAAATAAAACTATGGACACCATATCGGCTCTGCAAGAGAAGGTAACACAGTTAACACAAATAACATTACAAGATAGAAGGTTATTAGCATCAAAGGGAGGGGTTTGCGTTGTCCAGAAGTGATCTGTTACCTGGTGTGCAATAAGCCAAAATACATACAAGGGCAGAGATATTGATTTTATTACAAAGTTGCACAAGTTTGGGTGCTAGGTGACTTTTCCACAAAGCTAGTACACCCAAGCTTCCAAATTAACAGTTATTTATACACAAAGCATTAAAATATTCAAGTTCATAATACATAATACATATTACCATAGTATTTCCAATAGTACACTCCATTGGTTGTAAAAATGACCTTAGAGTCTTTTTTCCGGTGGCAACAATTACACTAATTTTAATTTTACCTAAAGGTCCCTTACAATCAATAAGTACTGAATAAGTTGCTCTGCTATCTATTAAAAATCTGTTGTTTCATTCCCCAGCTTTATTAGAACCAGAGGATTGGCTGAGGAGACTTTAATAGATTCCTCCAGTCCCCTTCAATCTAATCCTATTTCTGCCAATACCTCGGAAGCTCCTTCCATTCCTGTTTTCTGTGGACAATTTTTTCCAGTGTCCTTTTTGTCTACAATAGGGACACTGATTTGCTCCGAAAGGAGTATTACTGTGACTTTCTCCAGCAATTCTTTGCTTAATCTTTCATAAAAACAGGTGGGGGTTCTTTATCTCCCTGTCGTATTTCATACAATTTTGCCCAATTCAGTGGTTTCTGGATTCCATGTTGGAAACCATATGGAATAAATTTTTGGTATTATTTTATTTTCTGTAACCCTCCCCTAGTATTTTGATCCCACCCAAGATCCCCCCTTGAGAGACAGATATCCATGTTAGGCACTCCCCCATGTTCCTGGGCTACTGTTATGGTTTGGCTGCGGCTGGCAACAAAAGCGCCACGCGGCCGCCCCTCCTCCTGCCAGGGTGCGGAGGAGAATGGAAAGAAACAGGCAGAAACTGGTGGGTCGGGATAAGGGAAGTTTAACAGAACAGCAAACAAAGGGAAACAGCAACAACAACGATACAAATAAGGAGAATACACAAAACAAACCGCAGGACACAGAGAGCCGCTCTCCTGGACCGGACCGTCGCCGTGCGCTCCCGAGTTGCGAGTGAGTTCCCACCGTGCAGCTCCCCCCCCAACCAGAACCCAGCATGACCGCACATGGTATGGAATACCCTGCTCTGTTTGGCCAGGTGGGGTCAGCCCGCCCGGCTGTGTCCCTTCCTGGATTCCAGTGAAAATTAACCCTGTCCTGGCCAAAGCCAGGACAGCTACTCTATCTTTAGCTTTTTCTACAACTGTCCTCCTCTCCTTTGTAGTAAATAAATATTCCAAAAGAGCCTGAATGTCACCCCAATTAGGACTATGAGTCATCATTACAGTTTTAATAGTGCTATACATCCCTTCCAGGTTATCTCAATGCGAGCCTACTGCTTATTTTCAGTTTAACATATTCAACTACCTAATACATATGCATTGTTATTCTATTAAATGATTGGTTAAAGTCCCTTTGCCCAGCATGTAAATTAGTACACATGCTTAGTCGTTCTTCTTCAACTTCATCATTTGAGTTGGTGGTATAAATGGGGTAGGTGGTCCGTGAGTCAGTGGTCGCGATCTCCCCCTGTCGGAATTACCTTTCCCCAAGTTACCTGTTTCTTTTGGCAAACTAAGCAGTTCTTCACGACTTACTAGATGGGCTAGTAATACATCAATTAAGCTTCTGCTTTTGACAGCCATCTCCTGCTTATCAGACAAAGACACATTGTTCAGATAAGATTAACTTCTTGTCTGGCTTTAAACTAGCAAGGGTAGGGCTACACAATGGACATATCTAGCAGCAGTGTCTCAGGACAACTTAGTTCAGATAACATTTGTACTATACTAAACACAAGTTGTTGTGTTTATGTGGATCAAAGTGGACGAATCTCAACTGACCTGAATGAGATCTGGAAACAGATTAAAATTCTCCATGAGGTACAGAAGGATGAAACTTCTTTTGGGTTTGAAGAGGCATGGAAATGGTTCACTTCCTGGTTCCGGGATGTAAGTTTATGGGTTACGAAGTTATTGGGAATAATAATAATTGCACTGTTATTCTTTGTATGTATATGTGTTATAATACAATGTGTTGGAAGAGTTGTTCCCTCCTTGGAAGACAGGTGTATGAGAAGATGGTGTAAGATTGATAAAAGAGAAATCAGATAGATTCCTCTTCTATAAGTCTCAAAGGGGGGAATTGATGACTAATTGTTCGAGGATTTGTTACAGGATACTGAGATAAGGCAGATCAGAGGAACCTTGAACCTTCATCCTTGTGAATCCACAACCAGGGAATACTCCTCAAGATGAGGGGGCAGACATCCTTGGGCATCAGTGAAATTCCTTAAATTGATGTCCCTAAAGTGAACTATCTCATTATAATGTGAAAATCACACCTCCAGTGCTGAAAACACCCCCTCCCCACATGAAGACCCTTACTCACTGAGCATGCGCAATAAATTTAAGGTGCACTGTATCTTTAAATCGAGGCAAGAAGAGAACTAACCAGTCATAGTTAGGAGGGTATGGCTGATAGGTGGAACTAACATTTTTAACTGTATAAATACACGCTGTGATTGTAACCAGATGTGCTAACTTTGTGGAATTACCACCTAGCACCCATCTCTGCGCAGACATGAAATAAATATCTCGGCTCTGTGTGTGAGATTGGCTTAATGCACACCAGGTAAACAAACCCTTTTTGTTCGACAACACTTATAAATCACTTTTTTACTGTATTTTATGACTGAAAACAGTATTTGTGCATGTAATTTACTGTTATAATTAACAATAACTGACTGAAAAACAGTATTTAGGCAGATGGGGCTGGGCTTCTACTGGAAGAAAAATGAGTGAGATTTCTTAAGGCTGTTGCTCATTTGAATTTCTGTGCTCCAGGCTTTGGAATTAGTGAGAGATGATCAAATGCACCGAGCTGGTCGGGACTGCATGATGCTTGCTAAAAAGTATGGTAGGCACTCTTTAGAGGCCAGAATATGCATCTGCTCCTGGTCCAATAGCAACTTTTATTTAGAATTAACACTACTGGAGGGTCTTGTTTATGGTTCGTGTCTGTTGCAGTTTGGCCGTGGCCAGCAACAAAGGGCCACGCGGTCGCTCTGTCGCCCCTTCCCCCATGGGGGTGGGGAGTAGAATGGAAAGAAAAAGGCAAAAAACTCGTGGGTCGGGATAAGGGCAGTTTAACAGAGCAGCAAATGAAGCAAATAGTAACAACAATAATACTGATAAGGAGAATATACAAAACAAACAGTGAAATGCACAGAGCAACTCTCACCGCCCTGTGCCCCGCTTGCTCCCGAGCTGTGACTCTGCTTCCCCCCCTCCCCCCGGAATCCAGCATGACCTCACATGGTATGGAATACCCTGTTTTGATTGGCAAGTTTGGGTCAGCCCACTCGGCTGTGTCCCCTCCTGGCCGAACCCAGGACAGTGTCAAGGTGCCTGCTCTTTTGTTACTAAGCACTCTGGGTGATTCTTCCTTTCTAGAAGCTTCTGGACCATCTTCAAACACTACTTCCTATAAACTGACTGACTGATGGTTTCTTTCATGAGCCCACAGTTACTTGCTTGTTCCCTTAACAAGGCCTCTTTATTTTTGTAACATCTCTTACAAGTTGGTCTTAATTATCACCTTCCTTGTCCAATTCCAATACCATTCCATTATGTCTTCTAGAAAGCAAAGTGTTAGAGCAAGCAGATATGCAAGATGTGAAATTTGTCATTCAATTTTGCAAACATGCATAATATTAACATGTTATCTGACACTACGCTGTCCGCGCTTAGGGTTCAGGTGGGGGGAAATGAGGGAGGGAGAGCTGTAATTGAAGATACTTACCGTTTGCTAAGCTGAAAAGGGGTCCTATATTCATCCCCAGGGACTGGTTAAGGGATGGTCCTCAGCAGTGCATAATTCCCACTTTTGTTCTTGTGCTCCCAGAACCTTTAGCATCACCTGTGCTGGAAAGGAGCACCACGTTGAGTTGGATAGCTATATTGGCTCAGTAGTATCCCAGTAATTTTAAATCAAAATGTTTTCTAATTTTACAACAAAATGTTTTGTAATTTTATAGGAGTTGTTTTGATGTTTCGTGCATCATCTCCTCATCCTCTCACCTGTCTTTAATTGACCTGCTTATTGAAAGGTGCACTGTAGTTTCTTCTGATTAGACTGACACAGTACTTGATGGGAGGTGTTGGGTAGGAGAGCCTACATCACAGGAAGGAGGGAACCTTGGCACTCCAGCTTCACTATAAATAACACAGAGCCAAAGTTACCATTTTCAATTCTGACTCACTGAAAGAAAATGTCCAAAATTTTTTTTTTTACAGAAGCATTTTTCACAGTGCCTTGCTAATTGAAAATAAGGCCAGGATTCATTACATCATAAGGCTTATTGATCCAGCTGCCCTTTGCATGTTACAACAGCCTGGACTACAGATGATGTTCCATATGCAGGGGGTTATTTAGGAGAACTTACTGTATATAAACTTCATTTTAATTCCGTGTTAAACAAATCACTGACAAGGATGAATTGTTAACTGGAGAGAGAGGATATGTGTTGGCGTGGGTTACGGATCCATTGTAACGATGTCACCCCAATATGAGTATTGATCGTTCACCTTTATTAGTCAGCAAAACAAGGTTTATATAGCAAAGCAATTACAGCATCTGATTGGTTAGACCCCTAACCATATATAGGCAAAACTACTGCAACTCGTTGTGATTAGAGCAGAGCTGCATCTCGATGCGGAAGCAGTGCTGTGGCAGGAAACGACAGCGTGGCAGGAAGTGACAGTACGGGAAGTGACAGTGCGGCAGGAAACGGCGACGTGACGGTCCCCCTGCTCCAGTGTCCCGAGCTCGTCGCTCTACCTTCCCAACAGGGTTCCGTGTTCGCCGCTCTCAAGGCTCACCTCCGGATCGGAACCTGGGTTGCTCAACAGCACCAAACTATGTCCCCTCTTGTCCAGCCAGGACTCCACAATTCCCCCTTTTTGTTTTTTTGAGCAAGCCAGGTATAGTTGATGAGGTTGCTGATGATGATGAGAGCTGACATAATTTTGGTCTTCAGCTTGCTACCACTTTTTCAGAGGCCCACACAAACTACAATACTAACAGATATAAGAACACAAATGCTAATTGAAGACATAGAGATGTGAAGTGCATACCATAACCTGCTGGATATAAAGAAAGATCAAATTAACTTGAGAATGATACATACTGATGGTAAATCTGTTACCTAGCGTATGGGTGTAGATTGATTTACTTGTATTCAATTTTCTTGCTGGATTTACTTGTATCCAATTTTCTTCCTGTGTGGATGGTGGGACTAAAGTACCGCTTGACCACAACATATCATTATTGTCAATTGGAGGGGATGCATCTCACCGTGTCAGGCGTCGAAATAACAGTGTATCAATAATATGAGCTCAGTAAATTTGCACTTGGGTTATAGGTATACTTATCACATATACAAACATCCATAACATTTAGTATTGGCTATCCATATTAATCACCTAGGTTAAGATCAATGTATCTAGAATTATGACTCATTAACTATATAGGTTAAAATTAATGTACAAAAAAGCATAAATCTGCAAACTTTAGCCCATCTGTTCTCTGTTGCATCAAATGCTTCCGCAGCCCCGAGAAATCAGAATCCAGATACAACAATCTAAAGTCAAAACCAGAAATAGTCAATACCTGCAGACCTTACCAAACCAGAAGACACAAAACAGTTACTTAGTCCAGACAAATCCGTTAGATCACAGAAACCAAATAAATCCATCAGAACACAGAAATACAAACAGTGTAACATAAAACCACACGTTCATGGTCGCGACCACACACACACACACAGGCACACCAAGTTTTTAGCATAAATCCAAATATTGCAAAGACAGGACTTACAATAATATTCAACATTTAACAGACAAATTCCCAAGCTTCAGTTTCAGGAAGAGCACTCTCTTTTCAATTCTGGATTAGAAAGGATGCTTTCCTTTCTCGTCAGGGATATAGCTCAATGCTGTGAAGCTTTTACTATGACTAACAAATAGGCAACAGAAACAATACTGGAAGAATGCCTTTGCCTTATTAATGGTTCGTGCTCAGAACTTTTTGGTCCAGTGATCAGAGGTTCTCCCCGAGAATCCCTTGGTGCCGGCTGGAGGTCCTGCAATCCTTCGGACCACTGAAGTTCAAGAGCAGCGTCCTACCTGGGTACCCAAAATCTATTACTAGAAAGCAGCAAAATAATTAACTTTCAAAAACTTAATGTTGGAGTTCTAGAAAGCAGGCATTCTTTACTGCAGTACTGAACGCACAGGGAATAGTTCTACCCAAATGTGTGTACCGAAAAGATACTCTTACTAGATATTTATGCCATGTTAACATACATAATCACTACATTTCTGCAAAGTACTTATCATTCTCCATTTCTCCCCCCCTTTTTTGTTTTTTGTTTTTTTTTTTTTAATATATTAATGTCTTTTGTACATGCATATTGGCACCTCTGGGCAGTTGTCAGGAGCCCTCAGGTGAAGGTTTATACTTTTCCTCACGGTGTCTGCTAGTTGACCTTTGCTCTTGTGCAGACACAGTTCTAAAATCACGTATACCATGTCCTCCAAGATTGCTTCGTTATACAAAAGCTGTTGTGGGAGATAGTTGCCAAATATGCAAGGAATGTATTAATTGGTGTGGGTGGTGCACCCACTGCAGTCATCAGAGTACTTGCGTTTGCTGTAATTTTTTCAGTGTTCCCTGTGTAATAGGATCATCCAGAGTGGGTCTCTTCTGCTTCCATGTCAGAGGTTGCTCCTTGAGAGTGAGCGTGGTCACCTCTGGCATCGGATTCTGCGTTACGTTCTTTCAGCTCATGATATAGCTTCACATATTTTGCCGGTAACCATCGAGGGCCTGTTGAAAGAAGAACACACGCATACCCTCTTCCCCACACTATTAGTTCTACAGGACCTGTCCATTGCGATTCCCCAAATTCTTTATACCATACCTGTGGTCGAACCACAAATGGAGGGACCATCCCGAATTGACAGTCAGCTGCTGTTGTAAATAATTGATCATCAGAACGATTTTAAAAATTAAGTACATATAATGCTTTGTCTAACTGTTCCTGTGGGGTAACACTGCCCATAGGATTCCCCCTTTTTTGTTTATCTAGCATAGCTTTGAGGGTCCCGTGGACACTTTCGACAATGGCTTGTGCAGTAGAAGAATGTTGTATACCTGTAACATGTTGTATACCCCAGTCCTGTAGGAAAACAGAAATTGTCCGTGAAACGTTCCTTTTCTCCCGTATGTGCCGTGGCTACCAGAAATCCTGAGAAAGTATCCACATTAACATGTACACAACGCAGTCAACCAAATGTTGATATATGTGTAACATCACTTTGCCACAATTCATCAGCTCGTAAACCACGAGGGTTCACTCCTGTATACGATGGTACGGGTGTAATACATTGACAGTCAGGGCATGCATGAACATTTTCTGTGGCTTGCCCCTGGGGCAAAGCAAATTGTTTATGCAAGGAAGAGGCATTTTGATGAAAGAAGTCATGAGATAATCGGGCTGGCTTAAAACTGTGTGGCAGTACTGCTGCCATTGTCAATTTATCTGCTACAACTTTTTCTTCAGTTATTGGTTTTGGTAGAGTAGCATGTGACCATATATGCATTCTAAAATATACATGTATGCGATTTTTAAGTAGTGTAGCTAATTTCAATAGCAAGGCAAAAAAAAATTGTTTGTTATTGACTTCTCTTATCATTGCATCTGCAATGCGTTGAACAATACCCACAACATATGCAGAATCTGCGACAACATTGAGTGGTTCAGTCGAAAACAATTCAAAGACGTGCAAGGCCGCTGATAGCTTAACAATTTGTGTGGATCCTTCAACGACTAAAATAGATGATTGCTAATCTGACGAATCTGTTTGTTTTCACACAACTACAGCTTTATGTGTTCTTCCTTGATCCGTCCAGAAACACAGATCGTGCTCCTTTAATAGGAACAGGAACACATCGGTGTTTTGGCTGCAAGGAAATTTGAGAGAGGGAATGTAACAGCTTATGTTGTGGAAGGGTATAACGTATGTCATTTAAATAATCAGCTAGAGCGGCTTGCAGCGATAAGGATTCACTGTTTCATACCACAAAGTCATCTTTAGCCAGCAGCAGGCAAACAGTATCAACTTGCTGACAGTGATTCCAACTTTGTGCTATTAAGGACACTATCATGTCTACCTTTGTGGTCAATGTTTTCATGGGAGTATGAGACAAAAAGATTCATTCCAGAGTCTTCAACTCCTGCGTGTTAACACACCACTGATCGAAAAGAGGGTAAGGCTGTAAAACAAAACCTTCATAAAAGATATACAAATTTGTTGGCAATTCGACATTAATTCTGGAGGTAAAGGTAATTGCAATTTTATCTGAAACCTTTTGTAAAACAGTTTTTGCTTTTGTCATTGATCTTCAGGAAAATAATAAATCTGAGTCCCTTTTAACAAAGTAAATAGAGGGGACAACTCTTTAGCCATAAAGTCAATATTTTCACCTTTCAGCAGAGTGAATAACATCATCTAGATAGACCATCTGAACCCTGGAAAGATAATAAAGTCCAGCTGTTTGTTCACAAGGAATTCTACTGCAGTAATTGAATTGTATACATTTTTTCTAACCAAGTCCTGGAATGTCAGAAAGATGGTTTTCGTCGCGCCGCTTCTGGGCTGGCCGGGACGGGCTGTCGCGCTGGGATCGAGGGAAGGGGGCAAGGGGGGGGGGGGGAGGAACCGTGCCGCCGGTTTCCCGGGGGGGGGCCATGTGCCCCACCAGGTGTAAGGTTTGCTGACCCGTTCGATGCGGTGACTGCTGGCGCAGCGGCTGTACAGCGTCTGAGGGACTGTGCAGTTTTATGTTGGAATTCACCTCGTTTTGATCTCAGGTTGGGTACGCCAATTGCTGTAGAGGGACCCTGTCGTGCACTTTCGGGATGCCGGATTTTTGCACCCCACTTCCCACTTCTCTGGATTCAAAGGATCGTCAGGTTTTGGCAGATTTACTTCCCGCATTTCTCATGTTCGGTAGGAATTTTGTCGTATGTAGGATTAAATTTCAACAGACTGCTGTTCTGTCCTTGCTTTTGAGATAAGGGCAGAGGAGTAGTAGCTGCTTCTAAGATAGTCTCTGTAAGTTTTAGAGCATTTAAAGCTGTATGCACTGATTTCCAAGTAATGATTTCCTCAGGTATTTTAAACTGCAAGACTTTGTTCTTTCAGACTTCACTGTAAAAATTTTTTGATGGAGCTTTCGCTCCTTTCTAGGTGACTATCCCATCCTCCAGCGAGCCGGGGGGGGGAACAGACCCGATTCCTGCTCAGGGTCTGTTGGACCCAGCCCCTGCTCACGGCTTTCCTCAGGTGGTACATTTGCAGGAAGTGGTTTCCCTACCTCCACAGGCTGCCGACTCGTACCCCCTTCTGCTTTCACAGGTGGCATAGGGAGGCTAGGACTCTGAAACAGCAGAGTTGTTGCCAAGCAGGTCCCTCCCTTGGGTGTTAATGTAGCGAAAGCAGAAGTAAGGGCTTAAGTCCTTTCTCCATGCAGCAGCAACAGAAAGTTCAAGGTCGCTGAGTCATATTGTAACCCTCTCAAGGAGAGGATGGGTTGGAGGAGCTTAACCACTGCTGACTCTTTCTATATCAGTGTGGACCCCATCTCCTCCCCGGCCCAATCAACTTCACGAGTTGCTTTGCCGTTGCGTCTATTCCTCTCTTAGAGAGCATACCGACGAGCAACTTTACCGCAGCCTCTATCTCCGTGCTTGTGACCACGGCCTCCACGTTCAATTTTAGCTGTGCCAGGCAGCACCAGTGGGGCTCGATTAACTCCTGGGAGGCGGATGTCCGTGTCTGCCCTGCAACTCTGCACCCAGGCAGCACCCTCCCAGCCATTGTTCCCACGCCCCCCCTCTAGCTGCTCACCGCAGTCTCAGGGATTTCTGCAGGGAAACTGTCCATCCTCTGCTACCAAATGTTGGCGTGGGTTACGGATCTGTTGTAACGATGTCACCCCAATATGAGTATTGATCGTTCACCTTTATTAGTCAGCAAAACAAGGTTTATATAGCAAAGCAATTACAGCATCTGATTGGTTAGACCCCTAACCATATATAGGCAAAACTACTGCAACTCGTTGTGATTAGAGCAGAGCTGCATCTCGATGCGGAAGCAGTGCTGTGGCAGGAAACGACAGCGTGGCAGGAAGTGACAGTACGGGAAGTGACAGTGCGGCAGGAAACGGCGACGTGACGGTCCCCCTGCTCCAGTGTCCCGAGCTCATCGCTCTACCTTCCCAACAGGGTTCCGTGTTCGCCACTCTCAAGGCTCACCTCCGGATTGGAACCTGGGTTGCTCAACAGCACCAAACTATGTCCCCTCTCGTCCAGCCGGGACTCCACAGAGATGGATGTAGGAACTGGATGCGTTTAGCTGTTGCAAGTTTTTCAGGAACTACTATTGATGTGGGAAATTGATGTTTAGTTTGATTTTACTATAACTTTAGTTTGATTTCGTTATATAGCTTTGAGGCCATGTGGAGGTAAGGTTTAAACCCCTGACATTTAGTTTGGTCCTATTCTTTGTAATCTTGCTAACAAGGACTGCTGTGAGCTCAAATGTAGATAACAAGGACTGGTGCCAGACAGGTAAAAGAGACAGGGACTGATAAGGACTGATAACCAGAACCCTATTGTCTTTAAGAAGCCCCCATCTGGCTGAAACTGGTTTGATAAGGACAGGGAGAGATCACTCACCAATTACCATCATGGACAAAACAGACTGAACTTGGGGAGAAAAGGAAGTTTAATTCATCACCAATCAAATCAGAGTAGGATAATGAGAAATAAAACTAGATCTTAAAACACCGTCACCCCAGCCCTCCCTTCTTCCCGGGCTCAGCTTCACTCCCGTTTCTCTACCTTCTCCCCCCTGAGCGGCGCAGGGGGACCGGGAATGGGGGTTGCAGTCAGTTCATCACACGTTGTCTCTTCCACTCCTTCCTCCTCAGGGGGAGGACTCCTCACACTCTTCCCCTGCTCCAGCATGAGGTCCCTCTCATGGAAGACAGTTCTCCACAAACATCTCAAATGTGAGTCCTTCCCACAGGCTGCAGTTCTTCACAAACTGCCCCAGCGTGGGTCCTTCCCACGGGGTGCAGTCCCTCAGGAACAGGCTGCTCCAGCATGGGTCCCCCATGGAGTCACAAGCCCTGCCAGCAAACCTGCTCCAGAATGGGTTACTCTCTCTCCACGGGTCCACAGGTCCTGGCAGGAGCCTGCTCCAGTGCGGGCTCCCCACAGGGTCACAGCCTTCTTCAGGCATCCACCTGCTCTGACGTGGGATCCCTTCCATGGGCTTCCATATCTGCTCCACCATGGACCTCCATGGGCTGCAGGGGGACAGCCTGCCACACCATGGTCTTCAACACGGGCTACAAGGGAAGACTCTCTGCTCCGGCATCTCAAGCACCTCCTCCCCCTTCCTTCTTCACTGACCTTGGTGTCTGCAGAGTTGTTTCATAGAATCATAGAATCATAGAATGGTAAGGTTTGGAAGGGACCTTAAAGATCATCTGGTTCCAACCCCCCTGCCATGAGCAGGGACATCTTCCACTAGACCAGAGTGCTCAGAGCTCCAGCCAACCTGGCCTTGAACACTTCCAGGGAGGGGGCATCCACAGCTTCTCTGGGCAACCTGTTCCAGTGTTTCACCACCCTCATGGGGAAGAATTTCTTCCTAATATCCAATCTAAATCTGCCCTCTTTTAGTTTAGCGCCATTCCCCCTTGTCCTATCACTACACACCCTTGTGAAAAGTCCCTCTCCAGCTTTCTTGTAGGCCCCCTTCAGGTACTGGAAGGCTGCTATAAGGTCTCCCCTTGGAGCCTTCTCTTCTCCAGGCTGAACAGTCCCAACTCCCTCAGCCTGTCCTCATAGGAGAGGTACTTCAGCCCTCTGATCATCTTCATGGCCCTCCTCTGGACCCACTCCAACACATCCATGTCCTTCTTATGCTGGGGGCTCCAGAGCTGGACGCAGTACTCCAGGTGGGGTCTCACGAGAGTGGAGTAAAGGGGCAGAATCCCCTCCCTCGACCTGCTGGCCACGCTTCTCTTGATGCAGCCCAGGATACGGTTGGCTTTCTGGGCTGCAAGCGCACATTGCTGGGTCATGTTGAGCTTCTCATCCACCAGTACCCCCAAGTCCTTCTCCTCAGGGCTGCTCTCGAGCCACTCTCCGCCCAGCCTGCACTTGTGTTTGGGATTGCCCCGACCCAGGTGCAGGACCTTGCACTTGACCTTGTTGAACTTCATGCAGTTCATGCAGGCCCACCTCTCCAGCCTGTCCAGGTCCCTCTGAATGGCATCCCTTCCCTCCAGTGTGTCAACCACACCACACAGCTTGGTGTCATTGGCAAACTTGCTGAGGGTGCACTCAGTCCCACTGTCCATGTCGCCGACAAAGATATTGAACAGCACCGGCCCCAGTACCAACCCCTGAGGCACACCACTTGTCACTGGTCTCCACCTGGACATTGAACCATTGACTGCAACTCTTTGTGTGTGTCCATTGAGCCAGTTCCTTATCCAACGAGTGGTCCATCTGTCAAATCTATGTCCTTCCAATTTAGAGAAAAGGACATCATGCAGGACAGTGTCGAATGCCTTGCAGAAGTCCAGGTAGGCCATGTCAGTTGCCCGCCCTTTGTCCACCAACACTGTAACCCCATCATAGAAGGCTACCAAGTTGGTCAGGCACGATTTGCCCTTGGTGAAGTCATGTTGGCTGTCCCCAGTCACCTCCTTGTTATCCATGTGCCTTACCATGGTTTTGAAGAGGATCTGCTCCACTATATTGCCGGGCACAGGGGTGAGAGTGACTGGCCTGTAGTTCCCCGGGTCTTCCTTTTTTCCCTTTTTAAAGATGGGGGTGATGTTGCCCCTTCTCCAGTCCGTGGGAACCTCCCCAGAGTGCCACGACCTCTCAAATATGATGGAGAGTGGTTTGGCAACTTCGCCAGTTCCCTCAAGACCTGTGGATGCATCTCATTGTGCCCCATGGACTTGTGCACCTTCAGGCTCCTTAGGCAGTCTCGAACCTGGTCTTCTCCTACATTGGGTGGTTCTTCATTCTCCGAGTTCCCGCCTGTCCTGGGTTTGGCCAGGACAGGGTTAATTTTCACCGGACTCCAGGAAGGGGCAAAGCCGGGGGGTGGGGGCTGACCCCACCTGGCCAAACAGAGCAGGGTATTCCATACCACGTGACGTCAGGCTGGGTTCCGGTTGGGGGGGGGGCAGCGCGGCAGGGACTCACTCGCGGCTTGGGAGCGTGCGGCGCCGGTCCTGTTCAGGAGAGCGGCTGTCTGGGTCGTGCGGTTCGTTGTTGTGTTTTCTCCTTATTTGTACCGTTGTTGTTCCTGTTTCCCTCTGTTTGCTGTTCTGTTAAACTGCCCTTATCCCGACCCACCAGTTTCTGCCTCTTTCTTTCATTCTCCTCCACACGCCGGCGGGGGGAAGGGCGGCCGCGTGGCGCTTTTGTTGCCGGCGGCAGCCGAAACCAAAACATTAAATTGGCGCCCAGACGTGGGGCGGGGATAACGGCAGGGCTGAGCAGCGGGTGTTAAAACAGCTTTCTTAGATTTTGTTAGATTTTGTTAGATTTTGTTAAATTTTGTTATACGCATTTTTCTGTGTTAAATAGCCGCCGGTAAAAATGTTTCTGTCTTTGATCAGAAGGCTGTGGTTTTTGAATCCTTATTTGCAGTATGTATTCAATGCCGTGCTGTTCATCATCGCTGGGAAAAAGATCAGGATGATGATTTTCCTCTACTGTATGATATCGACTTATGATATGATAACATCACTGTGCATGAAATTAGGCTTGTATTTGCATGCGGCACTGCGGTCATTTCCGTACCTCGGATCCTATGTCTTAGAATTTGTTAATAATCGAACCCAATCTGTGGGGAAAACCGGAGGGGATACCTTCCCCCACTCTTTCGCCCCCCCTCTTTCCCTCAGGCTGGTCCTAACGGCTTTTGAGAATTTCGAGTACCCGTGGGATGCTCAGGGCAGCACTCTACTTTTGTTCTGCCTCCTGAATGGGTTTTGGGTTTTGTTTAGGGTTAAGCAAGTCGTTAAGAACATCATGCAGAGACCTGCCCCGGGGCCGGATAGCTGTGAGTGGCTGGGTGTGTGGGACAGCATGGGCAGATGTCTAGAGCAGTGGGCACCCCCGGTGTTTTTTAAACTCACCCCTGAGCAAGTACAGAATCCGGACAAACTAGTAAAATACTTGCAAAAAGTGTTCTGCCACCCTGGGAACTCCAGAGAGACACAAATCACCGCAACGTGCTGGGGTCTGGCCCACGCCTACCGAGCCATGTTCAACCTGATTCAGTGCCCTAGAGGGGAAAGGGGGGGAAGCGAAGCGGCAGGCGCTGCGACTGGCACTGCCCCCCCAGCCGGCCCTGCAGCCCCTCCAGCCCAGCAGGCAGTCACAGCCCCCCCGAATGGCACCGCCGCTGCCACAGCTGCAGGGTCTGCCTCGGTTTCCCCAGCGGGCACGGCAGCAGCTCCAGCCCCAGTTCCAGCTGCAGGCATCGCGGCTGAGCCCAATGACCAACCTGTGCCGGTAGCAGTTGCCCCCGTAAAACTAAAGAAAGACGCAAAGAGAGCAGATCGCTCCGGGAGGGATGACGATGAGCCAGGGTCATCGCGGGAGACAGAGACAGAGCCCATCACCCGGTCCCTGTCCCTGGGCGAGCTGCGAGACATGCGGAAAGATTTCAGCCACCACCCAGGCGAGCACATTGCCACCTGGCTGCTGTGGTGCTGGGATAACGGGGCCAGCAGCTTGGAATTAGAGGGCAAGGAAGCCAAGCAGCTGGGATCCCTGGCCAGGGATGGGGGCATTGACAAGGCCGTTGGGAAGAAGGAACAAGTCCTCAGCCTCTGGAGGAGGCTTCTGTCAGGTGTGAGGGAGAGGTACCCCTTCAGTGACGATTTTGTATGCTGCCCTGGCAAGTGGACCAATATGGAAAGGGGTATTCAGTACTTGAGGGAATTAGCTGTGCGGGAGCTGGTTTACTATGAACCAGACGATGACCAGTTACCCACAGACCCAGATGAAGTCCAGTGCACAGCATCTATGTGGAGGAAGTTTGTGCGGAGCACACCATCCTCATATGCCAAATCACTGGCAGTAGTAAACTGGAAAGGTAAGGAGGCACCAACAGTGGATGAGGTGGCTGTCAGACTCCAGCAATATGAGGAAAGTCTCTCTTCCTCCCTTGTCTCAGATGTGAATAAATTGTCCCGGCAGTTCCAGCAATTCAAAGAGGATATGTTCTACTCCCCACCTGTACAGGCCAGCATCTCAGCTACTAAGGGCAAGCGTTTCTCTGCTCAGGAGAGGGAATACAGAGGCTATACACCCCGGGGCACCCTGTGGTTTTCCTGTGTGACCACGGAGAGGACATGAGGAAGTGGGATGGAAAACCCACCTCAAGTCTAGAGGCACGAGTGCGTGAGTTGCGAGGTAAAACAATCACAAAAGGGGACTCTGTTAGGAAAAATGCCGCTCCAGTTGCCAGCAGCCAGCTCTCCAGACCAGGTAGACAGTTTGATCTTGATTCCGATTCTCTGGAGGGGACCTCCAAGTCATTCTTATAGCAAGTAAGCAGCAAATTCTCTGACCAGGATTAGAGGGGCCCTGCCTCCAGCCAGATGGAGGAAAGGGACAACCGCGTTTATTGGACGGTGTGGATTCAGTGGCCTGGCACGTCAGATCCACAAGAGTATAAAGCTCTAGTGGACACTGGTGCACAGTGTACTTGAATGCCATCAGATTTCCAAGGGTCAGAGTCCATTTGCATTTCGGGAGTGACAGGGGGGTCCCAAGAGCTGAGTGTATTGGAGGCTGAAGTGAGCCTCACTGGGCAGGAGTGGCAGAAGCACCCCATTGTGACTGGCCCCGAGGCTCCGTGCATCCTTGGTATAGACTATCTTAGGAGAGGCTATTTCAAGGACCCAAAGGGGTATTAGTGGGCTTTTGGCATAGCTGCTGTGGAGACAGAACAAATTAAACAGCTGTCCATTTTGCCTGGTCTCTCGGAGGATCCTTTCGTTGTGGGGTTGCTGAGGGTTGAAGAACAACAGGTACCCATCGCAACCACAACGGTGCACCGGCGACAGTATCGTACCAACCGAGACTCCCTTCTCCCCATTCATCAGCTGATCCGCCAGCTGGAGAGTCAAGGAGTGATCAGCAAAACTCGCTCACCCTTTAATAGTCCCATATGGCCAGTGAGAAAATCTACTGGAGAGTGGAGAGTGACAATAGACTACCGTGGCCTGAATGAAGTCACACCACTGCAGAGTGCTGCCGTGCCAGACATGTTAGAACTTCAGTATCAGATGGAGCCTGAAGTCATGGATTAAATGAACTCAATGGACACTTTAGAGGGATGATCGATAGACTAAGGGAATGATATCTGGAGACAGGAGAACTGGTGGTGATCAACTGGACAATGGGGACCTGGGCATGACGTAGATGGTATGGAATAAGGGGTGGATGCTGTCCTGGGTTTGGCCAGGACAGGGTTAATTTTCACCGGACTCCAGGAAGGGGCAAAGCCGGGGGGTGGGGGCTGACCCCACCTGGCCAAACAGAGCAGGGTATTCCATACCACGTGACGTCAGGCTGGGTTCCGGTTGGGGGGGGGGGCAGCGCGGCAGGGACTCACTCGCGGCTTGGGAGCGCGCGGCGCCGGTCCTGTTCGGGAGAACGGTTGTCTGGGTCGTGCGGTTCGTTGTTGTGTTTTCTCCTTATTTGTACCGTTGTTGTTCCTGTTTCCCTCTGTTTGCTGTTCTGTTAAACTGCCCTTATCCCGACCCACCAGTTTCTGCCTCTTTCTTTTCATTCTCCTCCGCACGCCAGCGGGGGGAGGGGCGGCCGCGTGGCGCTTTTGTTGCCGGCGGCAGCCGAAACCAAAACCCCGTCTTTGCCTTCTGCAACTTGGGCAGTGTGGCTAGAGCACTTGCTGTTGAAGACTGAGGCAAAAAAGTCATTAAGCACCTCAACCTTCTCCACATCCCAGGTAATCAGGTCTCCAGCTTCCTTCTGGAGAGGGCCCACATTTTCCCTAGTCTTCCTTCTATCACTGACATACCTATAGAAGGCTTTCTTGTTCCCTTTTACATCCCTGGCCAGATTTAATTCTGTCAGGGCTTTAGCTTTCACAGAATTACAGAATGACAGAATGTTCGGGGTTGATGTTATGGTTTGGTTGCGGCCGGCAACAAAAGTGCCACGTGGCCGCCCCTCCCCCCGCCAGGGTGCAGAGGAGAATGGAAAGAAACAGGCAGAAACTGGTGGGTCGGGATAAGGGCAGTTTAACAGAACAGCAAACAAAGGGAACAGGAACAATAACGATACAGATAAGGAGAATACACAACACAAACCGCACAACAGAGCCTCTCTCATCGCCCGCCGCTGCGCATTCCCGAGCTGCGAGTGAGTTCCCGCCACCCAGCTCCCCCCCACCGGAACCCAGCATGATGGCAGATGGTATGGAATACCCTGCTCTGTTTGGCCAGGTTGAGTCAGCCCGCCCGGCTGTGCCCCTTTCTGGATTCCAGTGAAAATTAAAGCTGTCCTGGCTGAACCCAGGACAGTTGGAAGGGACCTCTGTGGGTCATCTAGTCCAACCCCCCTGCCAAAGCAGGGTCACCTACGGCAGGCTGCACAGGATCTTGTCCAGGAGGGTCTTGAATATCTCCAGAGAAGGAGACTCCACAACCTCCCTGGGCAGCCTGTTCCAGAGCTCCGTCACCCTCAGAGGGAAGAAGTTCTTCCTCATGTTCAGATGGAACTTCCTGTGCTTCAGTTTATGCCCATTGCCCCTTGTCCTGTCACTGGGCACCACTGAAAAGAGCTTGGCCCCATCCTCCTGACACCCACCCTTCAGATATTTATAAGCATTTATAAGGTCCCCTCGCAGCCTTCTCTTCTTCAGGCTGAACAAGCCCAGCTCCCTCATCCTTTCCTCATAGGAGAGATGCTCCAGTCCCCTCATCATCCTCGTAGCCCTCCGCTGGACTCTCTCCAGTAGCTCCTCATCTTTCTTGAACTGGGGAGCCCAGAACTGGACAGAGTACTCCAGATGAGGCCTCACCAGGGCAGAGTAGAGGGGAAGGAGAACCTCCCTCGACCTGCTGGCCCCACTCCTCTTAATGCATCCCAGGATCCCATTGGCTTTCTTGGCAGCCAGGGCACACTGCTGGCTCATGGTTAACCTGTCGTCCACCAGGACACCCAGGTCCCTCTCCGCACAGCTGCTCTCCAGCAGGTCCGCCCCAAGCCTGTACTGGTGCATGGGGTTGTTCCTCCCCAGGTGCAGGACCCTGCACTTGCCCTTGTTGAACCTCATCAGGTTCCTCTCTGCCCAACTCTCCAGCCTAT
Source organism: Opisthocomus hoazin (assembly GCF_030867145.1). NCBI lineage: Eukaryota > Metazoa > Chordata > Aves > Opisthocomiformes > Opisthocomidae > Opisthocomus > Opisthocomus hoazin. The sequence goes on along the minus strand of NC_134453.1, from coordinate 47,746,859 downwards.
CCAGGTCACGCTGAATGGCCGCACAGCCTTCCGGTGTGTCTACCACTCCTCCCAGTTTGGTGTCATCAGCAAACTTGCTGAGGGTGCATTCTAACTCTTCATCCAGGTCGTTGATGAAGAAGTTGAACAAGACTGGGCCCAGTACTGACCCCTGGGGGACACCACTAGTTACAGACCTCCAACTAGACTCAGTGCCACTGATGACCACCCTCTGAGTTCTGCCATTCAGCCAGTGCTCAATCCATCTCACCGACCATTCATCCAGCCCACACTTCCTGAGCTTCCCTGTGAGGATGTTATGGGAGACTGTGTCGAAAGCCTTGCTGAAGTTGAGGTAGACAACATCCACGGCTCTCCCCTCACCTACCCAGCCAGTCATGTCATCATAGAAAGCTATCAGATTGGTCAAGCATGATTTCCCCTTGGTGAATCCATGCTGACTACTCCTGATAACCTTCTTTTCCTCCACTTGCTTGATGATGACCTCCAGGATGAGCTGCTCCATCACTTTCGTCAGGATGGAGGTGAGGCTGACTGGCCTGTAGTTCCTGTAGACTGAAGCAAAGAAGGCATTCAGTAGCTCTGCCTTCTCTGCATCCTCCGTCACCAGGACACCCACCTCATTCAGCAGCGGCCCCACATTATCCCTAGTCTTCTGTTTGCTACTGATGTAGTTGAAGAAGCCCTTCTTGTTGTTTTTGACATCCCTTGCCAACTTGCTCGTTTCCTAACTTGCTCCCTGGCTACTCAGACGATTTCTCTGTATTCCTCCCAAGCTACCTGTCCTTGTTTCCATCCTCTGTAGGCATCCTTTTTCTGCTTGAGTTTGGCCAGGAGCTCCTTGTTCACCCATGTAGGCCTCCTGGCGTTTCTGCCTGACTTCCTCTTGGTCGGGATGCATTGCTCCTGAGCTTGGAGGAGGTGATCCTTGAATACTGACCAGCTTTCCTGGGCCCCTCTTCCCTCTAGGGCTTTATCCCATGGTATTCTACCAAGCAGATCCCTGAGGAGGCCAAGTCTGCTCTACTGAAGTCCAGGGTAGCGAGCTTGCTGCGCACCCTCCTCGCTGCTCTAAGGACCTTAAACTCCACCATTTTGTGGTCACTGCAATGTTTCTCTCACATAGTGTCACTCCTCTCTCCTCACTGCTGTTTTACCGCACTTTCTTTTCTTCCCCTTCTTAAATATGTTGTCCCAGAGGTGCTACCACCATCAATGATTGGCTTGGCCTTGGCCAGCGGCAGGTCCATCTTCGAGCCAGCTGGCACTGGCTTTATTAGATATGGGGGAAGCTTCTCACAGCTTCTCACAGAAGCCACCCCCTATAGCCCCTCTGCTACCAAAACCTTGCCACACAAAGCCATAACAAGCAGAAGCAAAAAATGATTCTATGATTCTGGTTTGTTTTATTTCTCTTATTATTAATATTATTAGTATTATTAGTGTTATTAGTAAAACTGTTTATTCAATTTGTTAGTCTCTCTCCCTTTTCCTCCTTTTTTCCCTTCCTCTGGTGGGAGGGTGGGGGTTAATAGAGAGCGTCTGCCACTCAGTTTATTGCTGCCCTGCTCTAAACAGTGATACTGCGTCTTCTGAATTCTCACAAGGCCTTTTTGGATCTCTGGGTTGGTATGGAAGAATGATAAGTTGTCATCTACTAAGTACTTTCCTAGTCTTGTACTTTACACACTCCACTTCCCTTGTACCTTGTGTTCAGCAATGTAGATTTTCAGGTGTTGTTTTGATCAGCACTGCATGGCCTAATAGGCAACAGACAATACTGAAACAGAGGCTCACAGTGTTTGATATGGAAAGCAATAGAATATTTATCAGTTATAAGTTGGGACTATAAGCAAATAAAAACCAGAAATTGTTGCAGCCACTTCAAAAATAGAAGCTAAAAGCAACAGAGACTCTGATCTCTCTATGACGAGATTGCAGGGGAACGAGATCAATGCCCCAGTTCTGTGTCTGTTATCCTAAAAGTGGTGGGGGGTCAGTGGGGGAGAAAAACTCCATGCTGAGTTTGTTTTATATGTCATTTGGCTGTTCAGCCTGAGGACAGAAAATAAGGTCTCCCCCACAGCCATCTCTTCTCCAGGATGAGCAAGCCTAAATCTCTCAGCCTTTCTTCAGAGGAGAGGTGTTCCAGCCCGATGATAATTTTTGTGGCCTTCCTCTGGACCCACTCTAAAAGATCCCTGTCTTTCATGTGCTGGGGGCCCCAGAGCTGGATGCAGTACTCCAGGTGGGGTCTCATGAGAGCAGAGGGGGAGAGTCACCTCCCTTGACGTGCTGGCCACGCTTATTTTGATGCACCCCAGGACATGTTTGGCTTTCTGGGCTGCAAGAGCACAATGCCGTCTCATGTCCAGCTTTTCATCCCCCAGTATGCCCAAGTCCTTCTCTGCAGGGCTGCTCATAATCCGTTCATCCCCAGTCTGTATTGATATCGGGGATTGCCCCAACCCAGGTGCAGGACCTTGCACTTGGTCTTGAGCTTCATGAGGTTCCACTCAAGCCTGTCAAGGTCCCTCTGGATGGCATCCCTTCCCTCTAGCGCAACTGCATCACTCATCTTGGTGTCATTCACATGCTTGCTGAGGGTACACTCAGTCCCACTGTCTTTGTCATTAATATCATGTCAAAACCTGAAGTCTGCTTACATATCTTGTTCTAGCTGCAGATAGCAGTAACCCATCCCTCTGTCTGTTGCCAGAGGGTTGAATATTGCCAGCGGGTTGAAATACTCCCTTGAGTCAGGGACCTAATTTTCCTCACATCCTATCACAGTTCAGGTACCAGGTTAAGTTAGTGTAAGTAGTTGCTCTTAGCTGGTTCTGACTATAAATGTCAGTGAGTTTTTTGGGGCAGGGCTCATTGTCTTTCCTTCCTTCAGAGGCTGAACACATAGTTTTTCTCCTTACATAAGTGAACCCATCAAAATTCATGGTAACCTCAAGGCAGCAGTGTGGTTGCACAAACTTAAGCACATTAGCTCGTGGGGCGGCTGCATGGTGCGAGGGAGAGCATCAGGTTGAGCTCAAAAGCCACAGAGCAATGAGAGAGAAACTTCCTAGTAGCTGGAGCATGCTAGTGAGGTAGTATTCTCCCCCCACTGTAAGTCATGCCACAATTAGTCTTTTACTCCCTGGAGCAGTGGGAGAAGGAATACCTGGGAAAATACTTGGAAAAAGTAGAGAAACAAGACCCAAGCACAATAACTAGCAATGCTAAGATCACAGAACAATAGAATCATAGAATCATAGGTTGGAAAAGACCTCAAAGATCATCAAGTCCAACCATCCACCCAACACCACCATGCCTGCTAAACAATATCCCAAAGTGCCACATCTACATGTTTTTTGAACACCTCCAGGGACAGTGACTCCACCACCTCCCTGGGCAACCTGTTCCAATGTTTGACCACTCTTTCAGTAAAGAAATTTTTCCTAATATCCAATCTGAACCTCCCCTGATGCAACTTGAGGCCATTGCCTCTCGTTCCGTTGCTAGTTACTTGGGAAGAGAGACCAACACCCGCCTCACTACAACCTCCTTTCAGGGAGCTGTAGAGAGCGAGAAGGTCTCCCCTCAGCCTCCTCTTCTCCAGACTAAACAGCCCCAGCTCCCTCAGCCATTCCTCATAAGACTTGTTCTCCAGACCCCTCACCAGCCTTGTTGCCCTTCTCTGGACACTCTCCAGCACCTCAATGTCTTTCTTGTAGTGAGGGGTCCAAAACTGAACACAGCACTCAAGGTGCGGCCTCACCAGTGCCGAGTACAGTGGCATGATCACCTCCCTACTCCTGCTGGACACACTGTTCCTGATACAAGCCAGGATGCCACTGGCCTCCTTGGCCACCTGGGCACACTGCTGGCTCATGTCCAGCTGGCTGTCAGCCAACACCCCCAGGTCCTTTTCTGCCAGGCAGCTTTCCCACCACTCTTCTCCAAGCCTGTAGCATTGCATGGGGTTGTTGTGACCCAAGTGCAGGACCTGGCACTTGGCCTTGTTGAACCTCATACAGTTGGCCTCGGCCCATCGATCCATTCTGTCCAGATCCCTCTGCAGAGCCTTCCCACCCTCAAGCAGATCGACATTCTCGCTCAACTTGGTGTCATCTACAAACTTACTGAGGGAGCACTCAATCCCCTCATCCATATAATTGATAAAGATGTTAAACAAGACCAGCCCCAAAACTGAGCCCTGGGGAACACCACTTGTGACCGGCCACCATCTGGATTTAACTCCATTCACCACCACTCTCTGGGCTCGGCCATCCAGCCAGTTCTTTACCCAGTTAAGAGGACACCCATCCAAAATGTGAGCAGCTAGCTTCTCCAGGAGGATGCTGTGGGGAACAGTGTCAAGGGCCTTACTACAGTCCAGGTAGACAATATCCACAGCCTTTCCCTCATCCACTAGGTGGGTCACCTGGTCATAGAAGGAGATCAGGTTGGTCAAGCAGGACCTGCCTTTCATGAACCCATGCTGTCTGGGCCTGATTCCCTGGTTGTCCTGCACCTGCCCGGTGAGCGCACTCAGGATGAATCGCTCCATAATCTTCCCTGGCACTGAGGTCAGGCTGACAGGCCTGTAGTTCCAGGGATCCTCCTTCTGGCCCTTCTTGTAGATGGGCGTCACGCTGGCGATCCTCCAGTCATCTGGGACCTCCCCTCTTAGCCAGGACTGCTGACAGATGATGAAGAGTGGGTTGGCCAGCTCCTCCACCAGCTCCCTCGGCACTCTTGGGTGGATCCCGTCCGGCCCCATAGACTTGTGAGTGTCCAGGTGGCCTAGCAGGTCGTTAACTGCTTCCTCCTGCATTATGGGAGGTTTGTTCCGCTCCCCTTCCCTATCTTTCAGCACTGGGGGCTGACTACCCTGGGAATAACCAGTCTGACTATTAAAGACTGAGGCAAAGAAGGCATTAAGTACCTCAGCCTTTTCTTCATCCTTGGTGGTAATGTCCCCCCCCATATCCATAAACCAGATCTTTGAAGCTGTCTCATACACCACTCAACTCACGGGTTTCATCATGTGCAACAGTGTTTTTTTTATAATAATTCAGATTGATTTACATGGTCACTCTCTCTCCGACTCCAGTCATTCAAAACAAAATTCTTTTTTTTAATTGGTTTTTTTTTGTTTGGACATCATTATATATATGTACAAAACCCTCTATGCCTATGTGTCCAGTCCATGTATGCTGGGCTAAGTCCATCTGCAAACTGAAAATAGATCTGCAATATAGGTCATGAAAAATTGTTCAAAACAGATGTTGTATAGCTATACCTTTAAAGTTGTGGTTTCCCTATAATAATGGGATTTCTTAACCAAGGAGAGGAGCCGTCCTAACTTCAGCACTATAAAGTATTTCCAAAATAGCACGAGTACATACAGTATTAGAGAACCTGATTTTCCTTTCTTTCCCAATATTTGCAACACTGTTTCAAAACTTAACTTCAAGATGTAAGAACTAACCTGAAGTTTGTTTCATATGTTAGGTTTGTTGTTTGCTTTTACTAAAAAAATCAAACAAACCTTAAAAAGCCAAATGAACAAAACAATTAAATATAAATCTCCAAATCTGATCATTCCCAATATAATATATTAGTTGTTAGTGAATCACTTTAATCCCATCTGTCCTATGCTGAAATACAGTATGCATTAGAGAAAATCAGTTACAATTTAGGATTGGGGTTTGTTTTGTTTTGGTTTTTTTTTTCAGAAAAAGGATTTTGTCACAAATAATAACAACATGAGTCTATATGTTCCATTGTTTCATGAACCAAAGTACCCTCCCATCTGTTAATTCCTGTAGAATGTGAAGAAACAATGACATTTCTTTAAATGTGCATTGTACCCCAACTATTCAAGCTGGGATCCTTAAATTTGGACATTTACATCCATATGTAGGTTGTTCCTGGTAGCCAAAATATTTAAATATTGATTTAAGAGGTGTTTATCAGCTGTAGCTCCCCATTGTAGTTGATAGATTGTGAGGGTGTTTCGTATTTCGCAGGCTCAGGCCTTAATTTTCCAAGTACTGCATTTGTCCTACAAAATGGCAACAATACAGACTGTATGACAGACTCTAAAGTTTGTGTCATCTTCACAGAGAAGAATGAAGATTAATGTGAATGCTTCTTTGAATGTCATTGGGTTACACATGGCCTTGACCCCACTCAACAAGGCAGTATTACCAGTACTGTTAAGCAGAACACTCTATATTTCTAGATCAGTAGAAGTACTGCTGCTACCTATTTTTGTTAGGAAGAACACGTGTTCCTACAACTCAATTTGGACAACAGAAATTAAAGTTTGGTTTCTAAAATCACAGAATCACAGAATCACAGAATAGTAGGGGTTGGAAGGGACCTCTGTGGGTCATCTAGTCCAACCCCCCTGCCGAAGCAGGGTCACCTACAGTAGGCTGCACAGGATCTTGTCCAGGCGGGTCTTGAATATCTCCAGAGAAGGAGACTCCACAACCTCCCTGGGCAGCCTGTTCCAGTGCTCCGTCACCCTCAGAGGGAAGAAGTTCTTCCTCATGTTCAGCTGGAACTTCCTGTGCCTCAGTTTGTGCCCATTGCCCCTTGTCCTGTCACTGGGCACCACTGAAAAGAGCTTGGCCCCATCCTCCTGACACCCACCCTTCAGATATTTGTAGGCATTTATAAGGTCCCCTCGCAGCCTTCTCTTCTTCAGGCTGAACAAGCCCAGTTCCCTCAATAATAAATAAAATAAATGTTTAAAAAAATTGAAATGGAGGTAGAAAATGTGCTCGGTTTCCTGATGTCTTCACTGAAGAAAACACATCTCTTTTTATTGCATAGACCGCTTAATATCCCTAATGCCTTAAAAGCAATTCTCGCATAGACAGAATTTATCATGAACTATATGCAAACTATTTCTAATGCTGAAAGCTATATGCATCTGTAGAAGAAAATACTCTCCGAGTTGATTTTTTTATGTTTGTTTCTAGGAAGCAAGCTTTTTATCAGGTAATACAATAAGATACTGTAATTGCAGGTGTATTAACAAGATTTTTGTGTAAAAAATTTTACAAGATGACCAAAATTCATTTGTGGGGGAAACACTTTTGATTTCAGTGTGATTATCCTGAGATGAATTTGGCCCAAAGACTCTAAGGGCTGCACCTCCCCTTCCTCTTCTTGAGAGGTGAAAAGAGAACAGAAGAATGTTTCTGGAAAGAAAAATGTGTAAACATAATTCTCCCCCTATAAGTAGTTGGGGAGGGAAAAAAACACTGATAGCCTCTTACAGTTCATGCTTTTAACATAGCAAAGATGGAATACTCAGATAATGACAATGATTTAAAGTTTTCCTTCAGTGATGTTTTTGCTCCTCTTAAAGAGCAAAACATAATTTTAAAATAAATATTGCCTTTTTCAGTATTTGATGTGTCATGCATGACACAGGTACAGTGCAAGGCTCCTAGAGAAGCTTATGACACTAGGAGTATTATGACACACCTCCTGTGTTGCATTTCCAACTAGCTCATGGTTTTCCCCCACACTTTACAGCAACAGCTATAATGAGATATAGGAGCCCTTTCAAAATGCTCTTTACAATAATTTTACCTGTTTCCATTAATAGAGTACTCTTAAGGAAATGTCTACTCTCTCCATAAGCACACACAACTGCCATTGGATTTTGCAGGAGTTAGATAAGTGTATGAAAAGAATAAATCTTTAAGGCAAGTGTATGAAGAGAAGAAAAAAGCTTCAAAAAGGAGCAGTTTATAAAGATGACAGCTGCTGTTATGCATCCATTCAAACAAAACACAGCAAAATAAAGCACTGTTAGTGGCATTTCTAGAGTAAAGTACTGTTTTTATTGTCAAATGAAAGTATAGGGTTAAGCGAGAAATGTATTTTTCTGCTTTCATACCTCTGCCACGTTACACAGGCTGATTTCTGTTTTTCCTAGGTAAGTAAATAATAGAGCTAAATACACATACTGTCAGTAAATGAGTGAGCTGTTGTGACTTTCTTTGCTTTAAGTATCTGCTTGAATTATACATATTTTTACTGGAAATAGCGTAGCTCATATATTCAAAAGTATAGTTAATACAAAGAAAGATTGAAAAAACACATTTACTTTAATGAGACTTACTGAGTATAAATTCACCTTATTTTTGTGTATCAATCAGATGCTATTAGTAACAAATGCAATGCTTCTCTTAACCACCTTAAATGAAGGATCATTCTGAGATAGAAAAAAAAATATTTTAAAAATACGCTATGGAGTTTTTACTTGAGAATTATTTAAGTGACTCAGAATGTGGTTTTACTCAATAAATTTTAAATACAAGCAGCATTACATTGTTCAACAAAACATGTTCATGACACAGCAATCACAAAGACCTTGGAATCAGCCACTGTGGTGTTACAGGCCAAACCATCTGTTCAGAGGTATATACACCAGTGTCAATGCTTTAAATTACAAAAGAAAGTAATTGCCTAGACCAATCACCATCCCTTCCCTCACTCACTCTGCAATTCACTTGCTTAAGACTGTTGTTCCTAGCAAACTTGGGGAGGGGGGCACAGAGTACTTATTTTTTAAACTTCGGCTACATGTGCTTTCAAACCGTGAGTAGAGACTATGAACAGAATGGCAGCAGACTGCTCTTGCACTGTTCACCATGTCCTTGCCATGGCTCACTTCCTCTACTCCCCTCCCCAGGCCAGCTCTGCCTTCACAAGGAGCTGGAGCCAGACTTTTTGGATCTCTTGATCATGCTGGGGTGAAACTCGGTGTGGCGCCGGGCATGCTTTGTCAGGTGGTCGCTCTGCATGAACCGCTTCTCACAGAGGGGGCACCAAAACTGTTTTTCGCCTGTGTGGGTTCTGTAGTGCCGGGTGAGCTCATCGGACTGAGAGAACTTTTTAAGGCAGCCGGGCCACATGTAGAGGAATGGTCGCTCTCCTGCAGGGAAGAAAGGATGACAAGAAATTTAGAGGAGGGATGTAAACACCAGCACATACAAATTTTGCTGCAGCAGGACAGCTGAGAAGCTAGGGAATATGCTGCTGAGGGGAAAAGCTGCCTTTATTTCTTGCCATGGTATCAGTGTCTGCAGAGCTGTTGATCATTTCATCAGGTTTCAGTATCACCTCTAGCAGAAGCCAAACCCCCCTCCAACCACATGAAACTCGAACTCTAGTGCAGAAACTTACATGACTCTGAATGCTGTCATAACAACAGATGAGCTCTGCCTATTCCTGTACCTTTTTTACATTGTCCTCACTACAGAGGTTTGAGAAAGGAACACCGCTATTACTCCTCTAACATTTCCATTTTGCTGAATAAAATATTCTGTAACCATTAGAAAAGAAGCAAAAAAAAATCTCATAGAAGACAAGTAATTCCAGTCTGGGAAGAACTGAGTGGGGAGAGCATTGGGAGAGCTCTGCAGCCCCAGGGCTACAAATATGTACAGAAAAAATGCTGTGGCTGTAGAGAGAAGGCTCACCCTCTTTTCCTTCCCCTTTCTCCCAGAAATCCAAACTGTTCCACAAAATAAAGGATTCTCCTCAATCTCTTAGATGGCTGTTTTGAGTGTGGGAGAAGTGCTATAAAACTTGCATGTGTGGAGGCATCTGGTACGTGGCTCTATATCAAGTACCTACACGCCAGAACAGTGGAAAAAGTTCAGGCATCCTGCCCCTTCCGCAGAAGCAACATTTCCTATAATCTACCTCAGGACAGCTATTCAGCCTGCAGAAATGCCTAATTCTATTAGAGAGAGATCAGGTATCTAGGCTGGATAACAAGGTGCTACTGACTTCTGTGCTCTAGTCAGACATTCCCCTCCCCCGCACGTTTTTCTTCTTAGTACTGCTAAGGGTTGAAATGAGCAGAATAAACCCTTAAAATGAAGTGGTACTATGTACTATTTCCTTTGTTGTCAGTATGCTACTTATATTTAGCTTGGATTACAACCAAGTGATAAAGGAATGGAGGGGGAGGGGGTGAAAAAAAAGAAAAGAAAAAAGAATATAAAGTCCACATTAGTGAATTCATTAATAGTACAGGTATTATACCTAATACCCTGATTAATCATTTGTCTTCTCAATACAAGACACCGTTTTAGATGTGGATAACTGAGGTTAGTAGCTGCAGTTCAGTGTGATGTGGGAAATAGATGTTTAGTTCAATTTTGCTTTAATTTTAGCTTGATTTTGTTATATAGCTTTGCAGCCATATCGAGGCGAGGATTAAACCCCTGACATTTAGTTTGGTCCTATTCTTTGTAATCTTGCTATTAAGGACTGCTGTGAGCTCAAATGTCGATAACAAGGGCTGGTGCGAGACAGGTAAGAGACAGGGACTGATAAGGACTGATAACCAGAACCCTATTGTCTTTAAGAAGCCCCCATCTGGCTGAAACTGGTTTGGCAGCCTGGAACTCAGCCAACACAGACAACTCAGCAATTTTGGGCCAAAGGTGAAAAGTACACAGCGAGGAAGACTACGAGTCCCACTATCCATGTCACCGACAAAGATATTGAACAGCACTGGCCCCAGTACCGACCCCTGAGGCACACCACTCGTCACTGGTCTCCACCTGGACATTGAGCCATTGACTGCAACTCTTTGTGTGCGTCCATCGAGCCAGTTCCTTATCCAATGAGTGGTCCATCTGTCAAATCTATGTCCTTCCAATTTAGAGAAAAGGACATCATGCGGGACGGTGTCGAATGCCTTGCACAAGTCCAGGTAGACGACGCCTTGCACAAGTCCAGGTAGGTGATGTCAGTTGCCCGCCCTTTGCCCTTAGATCCCTAAGGATCTTAAACTCCACCGTTTCGTGGTCACTGCAGCCAAGGCTGCCCTTGACTTTCACATTCCCCACCAGCCCCTCCTTGTTGGTGAGAACAAGGTCCAGCATCGCACCTCTCCTCGTGGGCTCCTCTATCACTTGGAGGAGGAAGTTGTCCTCAACGCATTCCAGGAACCTCCTGGATTGCCTATGCCCTGCTGTGTTGTCCCTTCAACAGATGTCGGGGTGGTTGAAGTCCCCCATGAGGACCAGGGCTTGTGAACGTGAGGCTTCTCCCATCTGCCTATAGAGGGCCTCATCCGCTCGCTGGTGCTGGTCGGGTGGCCTGTAGCAGACTCCCACTGTAATGTCGCCCATCCCTGCCCTGCCTTTAATCTTGACCCATAGGCTCTCCATGGGCTCCTCATCCAATCCCAGGTGGAGCTCCATGCACTCCAGCTGCTCTTTGACATAGAGGGCGACACCTCCTCCTCGTCTCCCCTGCCTGTCTTTCCTAAAGAGCCTGTATCCTCCCATCCCAATACTCCAGTCACAGGAGCTGTCCCACCACGTCTCCGTGATGCCGATGATATCATAGCCCCGCAGGCGTGCGCACGTCTCTAGCTCCTCTTGTTTGTTCCTCATGCTACGTGCATTTGCATAAAGGCATTTGAGCTGAGCCCCCGATGAAGCTGCACTGTTGCTGCTGCACAGCTCCCTGTTCCGTACCCTCACTGACTCAGCAGAGTGAAGGTCCTCACTAGCACACCGTCCACTAGCAGCTGAGTTGCCACCCCCAGGCTTTTGACTAGCTAGCCTGGTTTTATCCCCTTCCCCCTTCCAATCTAGTTTAAAGCCCTATCAATGAGCCCTGCTAACTCCTGAGCTAGGATCCTCTTCCCCTTTTGCGAATATTAATATGTGTTAATGCCTCAAACATTGTGGTAAAATAGCTGCCTCAGCCCTGGGGCAGTCCTTCAAATGGCTGTAGTGAGCAGGCAGGGCCATGCCCACCCACAGTGGGGGGTCTGCCCAGCAACAGCACACTGCAAAGAAGGAGCAAGGTAACACAGAACAGGGAAGGTGGATCGGAGGATGCGCGGTTCCGCGTTTCTGATGTGCCTTACCCAAATATGGCCAGAGGTCATATAAAGTTCATTTGAGGAAGGGGCTTAAGACCACCTAAGAGACCCCTTGCAACGTCTTCCCCCCACTGGCACCTGTGCAGAAGATAATGAACTTTCTAGAAGAATTGCCATATAAGTCACCAAGACGTGTGACTAAGGATGGCGACTAAGTGATAAAAGACACACCTGCAAAGAGCCTCGCACGCGCCCGCCACCAGAAGATGCCATGCCTGTCGTCATCATCGCTGGATCCTAGGGTGGTGATACTTTTTTTTTGTTGTCCCTCTTTCTTCTCTTTTCTTTACTCTCCCTCTTATAGACATTTTTGATAAGAACCCACATTGACAATGCTTTCCATGTTTTCCATGTTACCTCTGTTATGAACATAATGTTTAAATTGATCGTTTGGTGTAGTTTCACCTTAATTTAGCCCGAGGGGATTCATAGAATCTGAGTCACTTTCCCCCCCCCATAGGCGGGATGCGACATTTTAAATTGGCTTCATGGACAGGATCCCCTTGTTGGTGCTAAAGCGATCGTTTGGGACCAGCCTTTTGTTGTGGCTCTTGTCTAGGAGGAGTTCCATACTTGTAGGACTTATGGAGAGCTGATTCCCGTACTTGTATGACTTACAGGGGAGCTGATTGCCATTCTTGTAGGATTTATAGGGGAGCTGATTCCTGTGCTTGTAGGAGACAGTCCTCTGAGGACTGACAGGGGAGCTGATCCCCACAACTGTAGGACTTAACATGGCCTTCCTGGGAGGTCTGATTGTAGATTGTACCGCTCTCCGGAGGTTGAATCTTGGAAAAGGGAAAGCATTGGTTTGTGCGGTTTTGGGAGCTGCCTGGGTGGCAGCACAATGAGATAAGCATGTGACCTGACAAACGGCAGGGGAAACAATAAAGTCCCTCTAAAATTTGTTGGGGACTTTGTTGAAGCAATTGGGGAAATGGAACAAAAGGCCTCTCTGATCAGCTTGCCGCTGAACGGGCGAATAACCAAAGGCTACATACCACCTTAACGGAGGCTTTGGAGCTGGTAAAGATATTAAGGGAGCAATTAGATGAAACCCATTCCCAAATTGGTGTGGAAAATGGGGGAGTAAACTCTAACGGAGGAAAAGAGTCAGAAATACCATACCCCCTTATGCTCATACCATGTACAAGAAATGTATTTTCCTGAAAAGGAACAGACTAACATGCAACCCCTAATTAAGACTGAGACTGTAGACGGTGGTCTGGGAGGAGCTCAGCAAATTATCATCCTCACTGTTCCCTATTCCCCTACTGAGCTGGCTAAAATTCAGGAAAAATATTTCCAGGGGCCCCGAGAGACAGGGACTGAATATGTTTGGAGGGTGTCCCTCACCGGGGGTGACCGTATCTTGCTGAGTGAGGATGAAGCAAGAGGATATTGGGGCCCAAGAGGTTTTACAACTACAAATGACAATAGAGAGCCCTGGTCTTTGACCATAAGAGTAGCATATTGGGTGGGGGGACTAGACCCCATGGAAAGGGGAGACTCTTTTTGATTAAAACACCTACGGCAGGTCACATTTTGGAGAGTGTACAGAAAACTGCTTGTTTCCAGTTAATGCATGACCAAGTACTGATTCCACAACAGCCCTCCCCATGCAATATGTGGCAGACCCCAAAAGATTTCACCCTCTTATAAGAGGGTTACCCGATGCCTTAAAATTATATGCGGTGCAAATCCAAGATTGATTAAGAACACCCCGACCCAGGAGGGGGAGAGGTCCTCTGGAGACGACATGGGGGGAGGTGGCACAGGAGCTAATTCATTGTGGGAGACGAATGGGATTTACTGGCCAGGGAGAGATTAAGTCCAGGGTGGACCTCAGAAGGGTGGAAGGGAATGCAGGAACAAAACCTATGTCTATATGTGCAGTCTTCGACATCCCCTCCCCCCCCCCCCGGGTGAGGCCGACATGACCCCCTGATAATAGAAGATACATATTACGGATGGAGGGCATCTCAAAAGGGATCCCCCAGGAGGTGTTGGACGGTTTACCCACTTCCAATCTGGAAAATCTGGTGAAAGGCTGGGAGAAGATAAAGGGAACCCCATCTTCCTCAAAACCCGTCTCAGGGACAAGGGATGAAGACCCCGTCTGCTCCCCCGGAAACCGAGTTAATTGATTTACAGGTCCCGAGTCGGGAAACTCCCCCTGCCGTCTCCAGTCAGTGAGCCAGGGGACGGCTGGTGGATTCATGTAAGCAGGCTCACAGAAACTGCTAAATGGGATTTACTGATCACTTTTCCTCTGGGTCCCCTTAAGACTCCAGTCACCTTTTTAGTGGAAACGGGAGCTCAAATGTCAGCTCTCCGGATGATTGTTGCTAATCGCAATGGCATAGTCGCTGATAAGAAACAGGTTTGGGTCACAGATGTTTTTGGAAACTCGAAACCACAACCTGCGGCTCGAGTTAAGTGCTGGCTGCCTGGGGACGAAACTGCAACAGAGGCTATTATGATCCTAGGGGCTTTACCAGCTTTACCAACAAATATCCTGGGGCTTGACTTGCTTAAAGGGCGTGCCTGGGTGGACTCGGGGGGGGGGGGGGGGGGGGGGGGGGGGAAGGGGGAAGAAGGGAAGAATGGGTATTCAGTCTCCCAGCTGCCTCAATGCCATTACTCCAATCTGCACCGGAATTACCCCCCTCGGGAATTGTGAGTGTAAAACCTTACCCTCTTCCTTTAGGAGCCCAAGAGGGAATAGCTCCTGTCATAATTGAGCTGCGTGAGCAAGGGATAATTATCCCAACTCACTCACCCTACAATTCTCTGGTGTGGCCAGTCCATAAAATAAATGGAAGGTGGTGACTAACAATTGATTACTGGCGATTAAATGCCAGAAAGGGTCCATTAACCACTGCTGTGCCTAACAGCTGAACTGATTGCAACCATACAGGAACAAGCCCGCCGGATTTTAGCAACTATTGATGTGAAAGATATGTTTTTTATGGTTGCATATGGTTATGCTTCCTTGCAGGAAGTGGACAGAGACCATTTTGCCTTTACCTGGGAAGGTGTGCAGCTTGCTTTTACACGTCTCCCCCAGGGATACCGTCATTCACCGACTATTGCCCACTGTGCGTTAGCACAAGAGCTTGTCCAAATTACTCCCGAAGAAGGGGTCAAAGTACATCGATACACTGATGATATATTGATTGGGGGCTCTGACACCACTGCAGTAAAACAGACTCAAACCAGAATAATTGATCATTTGGAAAACTTGGGGCCTCAAATCCCAGTAGAAAAGGTGCAACTCCCCTCTTCTGAGGTAAAATTTCTAGGCATTTGGTGGAGGGGAGGGACAGTATGTATTCTCCCCCGAGACCTTAACTGCCCTTGAAGAGGTAAAAATGCCTGGAAATAAGAAGGAGCTACAACATGCCCTAGGCTTGCTGTGTTACCGGAAAGCGGCAAAATAATTCACTCTCTAAAACTTAAGTTTGGAGTTTTAGAAAGTGGGCATTCTTTATTGCAGCGCTGGACACACAGGGGATCACTCTGCCAAAATGTGCGTGCCGAAAAGACACAATTACTGGGTATTTATGCTATGTTAACATACATATTCATTACATTTCCAAGAAATGCTTATCATATTCATGTTTTTTCTGAGAACTCATTAGCATCTATTAATGTCCTTCGCGCGTGTCTGTTGGCGCCTCCGGGTGGTCGTCGGGGGTCTTCAGATGAAGGCCCATACTCTTCATCACAGTGTCCGCTGGTTGACCTTTGCTTCTGCGCAAACTCAGTTCTAAGATCACGTATACCATGTCCTTCAAGGTTGCTTCATTCTGGTCTTATGGCCATCTTGCAGCCTCCTTATCTCTCTAGTTTGCACATCTGTTCTCCCAAGGCCCAGCTGCCTAAAGGGATTATTCAGGAGTCTCTTATCTTACAACCTTCCCAATTATTTACAAAGAACCAAGACTTGCTTTGGTTTTAATTAATCTGTTGTGCAATGATTCTGAGACCTAAAGTGATAACTTTTATCTACTTCCGCTACATCTGCTACATTTGCTACATTCACAGGTATCAGCTGATATTTGGGAGAAAACACATTCCAGATTTTTCTATCGTAGCCCAACCCCTGCATGACCGGACCTGCAAGAGGGCCTCTTGGGACTGGATCCCCGTCCATGAGGAAGCCTTAAAACTGCTGATCTTTGAGGCTGGGGTATATCAGGCCTTAGGGCCAATACATCCGACAGACCCACTCCATATTGAATGGGGTTTTGCAATTCATGGGCTATCCATACATATGTGGCAACGTGGGCCTGAGGGTCCAATTTGCCCTATTGGGTTCTACTCACGCAGCTTCAAAGATGCAGAGAAACAATATTCAGCTTGAGAAAAGGTCCTTTTTGTGGTCAGTACAGCCCTGCACGAAGCCAAAAAGATCACATGGCAACAGTCAGTCATTTTACGGGGGCCTTTTAAAGTCTTGAAATCAGTATTGGCAGGAACTCCTCCCCCCATAGGGGTCGCAGATCGAGAGACAGTGAGAAAGTGGTATGCAGTTAGACCACTATTGTCATGCACGCCAGATAGAGGAAGGAGCACCTAAGATGCTTCAGTGACAGGACAAGGGGCAATGGGCACAAACTGAGGCACAGGAAGTTCCGTCTGAACATGAGGAAGAACTTCTTCCCTCTGAGGGTGACGGAGCACTGGCACAGGCTGACCAGGGAGGTTGTGGAGTCTCCTTCTCTGGAGATATTCAAGACCCGCCTGGACAAGGTCCTGTGCAGCCTGCTGTAGGTGACCCTGCTTCGGCAGGAGGGTTGGATTAGATGACCCACAGAGGTCCCTTCCAACCCCTACCATTCTGTGATTCTGTGATTCTGTGAGATACGGGATTTACCTTCTGATTCCCTGGACCCAGAACCCCCCCTTCCATTATAAAACCAGCTCCTCCATTCGAACCCCACCTGAAGAATGTGTGGTTTACTGATGCATCCTCAAAAAGAGAAGGAAAGGTATGGAAATACCGGGCAGTAGCCTTACATGTTGATGCAGGGGAGCGAATTGTAACGGAAGGAGAGGGAAGTGCTCAAGTAGGGGAACTGATAGCAGTTTGGAGTGTGATAAGGACAGAAACTGAGAGCAAAGAACCAGTGTTTATTTACACGGATTCATATGCTGTATTTAAAGGATGTACTGAGTGGCTCCCCTTCTGGGAACAAAATCAGTGGGAGGTAAATCAGGTGCCCGTGTGGCAAAAATAAAAATGGGAAGAAATTTCAAATATTGTTAAACGGGGGACTTTCCTGGTGGGATGGGTAGCTGCACATCAAAAGGGAGATCATCCAGCCCACATTTGGAATAATCAGGTAGATTCACTAACCCATTTAGCTACAATTGCAGTAGAAGCTGAAGAAGAAAAGTGGGAACATCTGTTAGAATGGTTACATGTGAAACGCGGTTATTGCGGTTTGGCCATGGCCGGCAACAAAGGACCGCGCGGTCGCTCTATCGCCCTTCTCCCCACTGGGGTGGGGAGGAGAATGGAAAGAAAAAGGCAAAAACTCGTGAGTCGGGATAAGGTCAGTTTAACAGAAACAGCAAGCGAAGTGAACAGTAATGACAGTAATACTGACAAGAAGAATATACAAAACAAACAGTGAAATGCACAGAGCAACTCTCACTGCCCGGTGCCCAGCATGCTCCTGAGCCACGATTAACTTACCCCCGGCCCGCTTCCCCACCCGGAACCCAGCATGACCACACATGGTATTGAATACCCTGTTTTGTTTGGCCAGTTTGGGTCAGCCCACCCAGCTGTGTCCCCTCCTTACTTCTTGTGAAAATTAACCCTGTCCTGGCCGAACCCAGGACAGCAGTTATTCAGGGGTTAAGGATCTTTTCAAAGGGACCGGGAGTCGGGGTTGGTCTGTCACTTGGGAACAGTGTAACATGATCATTTCTGCTTGTGGTCAGTGCTGCACACGATCAGAAAAGCACCCCTTGCTAGAACCCCCTCTCCACTTGCAAAGCTGGAAGAGTCTCTGGGAGACTTGGCAAGTTGATTACGTAGGCCCCTTTAGGAAGTCAGACAGAAAGCAATATGGTCTTGTTGGGGTGGAAGTGGTGTCAGGGTTTAGGCTGAGGCCGTTGCATGAGCAACCAGGGATAACACGGTGTTACCAGAAAGCAGCAAAATAATTCACTCTCTAAAACTTAAGTTTGGAGTTTTAGAAAGCAGGCATTCTTTATTGCAGCGCTGGACGCACGGGGGATCACTCCGCCAAAATGTGCGTGCCGAAAAGACACAATTACTGGGTATTTATGCTATGTTAACATACATATTCATTACATTTCCGAGAAATGCTTATAATATTAATTTTTTTCCCGAGAACTCATTAGCGTATGTTAGTGTCCTTCGTGCACGTTTGTTGGCGTCTCTCGGTGGTCGTCGGGGGTCTTCAGATGAAGGCTCGTACTGATGTGGGAAATAGACGTTCAGTTCGATTTTGCTTTAATTTTAGCTTGATTTTGTTATATAGCTTTGCAGCCATATCGAGGTGAGGATTAAACCCCTGACATCTAGTTTGGTCCTATTCTTTGTAATCTTGGTAATAAGGACTGCTGTGAGCTCAAATGTCGATAACAAGGGCTGGTGCAAGACAGGTGAGAGACAGGGACTGATAAGGACTGATAACCAGAACCCTATTGTCTGTAAGAAGCCCCCCTCTAGCTGAAACTGGTTTGGCAGCTTGGAACTCAGCCAACACATACAACTCAGCACTTTTGGGCCAAAGGTGAAAAGTACACAGCGAGGAAGACTACGAGCCTTCATCCAGAAGACCCCCACAGATGACCACCAGATGACACTGCGCAAGCGCTAAAGAGGGGCGGAGTATGATAATGAATTCCCAGAACTAATTGTAATAATCCAGCCCACTTAGATAAACTTTGTAATAAATAGGTGCATGCTGTGTGACTCGGTGTGCAAGTTGGGAGGAGCGATCCCCCTTGCACCCGGCACCGTAATACAACATGCCTGCTTTATAACTCTCTGTGACTTGTGGAGTTTGTTTCCGCACATCAATACTCTTCATCATCTTGCAGCCTCCTTATCTCTGTAGTTTGCACATCTGCTCTCCCAAGGCCCAGCCACCTAAAGGGACTATTCAGGAGTCTCTTATCTTACAACTGTCCCAATTATTCACAAAGAACCAAGACTTGCTTTGGTTGTGCAATGATTCTGACGACCTAAAGTGATAATTTTTATCTACATCCGCTACATCTGTTACATCCGCTACATTCCCAGGTATCAATCCCTCCTTTTCTTTTGAGGGCTTGTAGCTTACATGCTACAGTCCTCAATATATGTACTTGTATTTAGAACAGAGGTTAGTACAGCAGTTACAGCATTGGATCATTATGCACGCAAGAATACAAACTGCAATAATAAAAACCACTAACAAAAACAGTTTCTTTAACCATGACCAAATAGGTAACCAAGAAGTAAGAGTATTCCAAATTTCTTCAAACCCCAAGGAGGTGTTATCTTTAGTTTCTTCATGTAAAATAGTTGCTTGGTCATTTATGATTTTTAAATCCTCGGATATCCTTCCACTTTCATCAATGTATGTGCAGCAACTTGAATCTACTACTGCACATACTCCCTCATGAGAGGTTAACATCATGTCTAAGGCCACCCTGTTCTGTAATGTAACTTTTGAAAGTTTGGTAGTTTCTTCTTGTAAAGCTCTTACAGCGTCAGAGGTGGCATTTCCAGTTTTCTCAATGACTCCACATATGTTCACTATTGCCTTTTCCAATTCACTGACTCCTAACGCTGGGATTAACCATTTTACGAATGAGTGAAAGGTAGTGGGCCGAGTGATCAACGGGTTATCTATTGCTCTCCTCTGCTTTCTAACTGAGGACTTCACCCACCCCATTCCATAAAGATGTGTTATTATTTTGATATCTGGAGATACCACTGCTAAGGTGCAAGAACCTGTCCACCCAGGGAGGTAACACTTTAAGGGCTTGGTCTCCACACAGCCAATACTATCCTGTCCCTTTGGGCACTTCCCAAAGTTTTTCTTGATATTTCTGTTGGTTTTTCTGTAATTGCAATTGCATGTACCAATCACATTGTGAGTAATTCCCTACAGAATAGCTTTCTCTTTGTTCTGAATTCTGGTCAGTAATGCACTTAACCTTGTCCGTTAATTGGGGAGTCTGGATTTCCCAAACTTGTGGATTATTGTTTTGAGTTTTAAATTCCCAAAGGTTATTGAAAGGAATTGGTAGGGCAGCAGATTGAATGCTATGCTTTGGGAATCTAGTACAGACCCAACATTTTCTTGCATTAGTGGCTGAAGCTACTTCTGCCACTAATTGCACATGGACATTCTCATGACATGGACTTCCTAGTTTCTGCCCAGACACTTCTAAACTTATCAGTAACACAGAAACTAGAGCTGTCATTTGAAAATGAGCTTGAGAGGAGCTGTCTCCTCAGAAGTCCATGGTTTAGGAGCCCTTTTGACTCTTGAGTAATAAACCCAGGGTCCTTTCTTATTTAACTTTACGGCTATATATGTTGTAAGTAAAGCCTGATATGGTCCTTTCCACTTTTCTTGCGGGGGTTCTCCAGTCCACGACTTCAGGTATACCAAATTTCCGGGCTGGAATGGATGTACTGGGGAATCAAGATTCGGAGATTTACTTACAACCACATTCTTTTTCATTTCTTGCATGACTGTCCCTAGGGATACTGGATACTTTCGTAAATGTGTTTCACCTCTGATGTTTAATTCTCCTGGTAATTTAGGAATCTGATACGGTCTCCCATACAACAGCTCATAAGGGCTTAACCGATGTTTTCCCTTAGGCTGAATTCTAATTCTCAGTACAGCAAGTGGAAGTGCTTGTATCCAAGTCATTAAGGTTTCCTGGCAAATTTTACTCAATTGCAGTTTTAAGGTCTGATTCATGCGCTCTACCCATCCACTAGGTTGTGGATGATAGGGGGCATGCAGTTCCCACATTATTTGCAATATTCACTTGTCGGACAATGTCTGCAACAAAATGTGGCCCCCTATCAGAGGAAATTCCTAAAGGAACAACAAATTGCAGTATTATTTCTTTAAGTAAAATTTTACAACTTCCCTGGCCTTGTTGGTGCAACGTGGGAAGGCTTCAGGTTATCCTATAAAAATATCCACCAATACTAACAGATATCTTAACCCTCCTTTTCTTGGCAGTTCAGTGAAATCTATTTGCCAGTGCTCTCCTGGAGTGTTTCTTGGTTTTGTGGATCCAAGTTGAATTTTATTCTGTGTCTTTGGATTATTTCTAAGGTGTGTTTCATACCTCTCAAATAGGGATCTTATAATTTTTACCATATTACAACTCACCACTGACTTTTGCAGATGTTTCAGTAAATTCTCGGTTCCCCAATGAACACTATTGTGGTTGTTTGGTGGTTTTTTTTTAATTTACTACTTCATGCATCAAAACTGAGGTTAGAATTACTTGCCCCATAGGAGTAACAACCCATTTATTTGTTTTGTGGGAGTGTGATATAGTCAATCTGCCAGGCCTCCCCATATTTATATTTCAACCATCATCCTCCAGATGACAGAGGTTTTAACTGCTTAGCTTGCTTAATTCCAGTGCATGTTTCACATTCATGGATAACCTGTGTGATAGTGTCCATAGTCAAGTCCATCCCTTGGTCACGAGCCCGTCTATATGACGCATTTCTTCCTTGATGGCCTGAGGTGTCATGGGCCCACCAAGCCACAAAAAATTCACTTATGTTGCCAGTCCAGGTGCACCTGAGTCACTTCAATCTTGGCAGCCTGATCCACCTGGTGGTTGTTTTGATGTTCCTCAGTGATTTTGGGTACATGGGCATCTATGTGACGTACTTTTACAACCAACTGCTCTAGCCAGGCAGCAATATCTTGCCACAATGGGGCAGCCCAGATGGGTTTGCCTCTGTGCTGCCAGGTGCTCTGCTTCCATTGCTGTAGCCACCCCCACAGGGTATTTACCACCATCCATGAGTCAGTATAAAGTACTGGCCATTTTTCTCGTTCAGCAATATCTAAAGCCAGCTGGATGGCTTTGACTTCTGCAAACCTGCTTGATTCACCTTGTCCTTCAGCAGCTTCTGACACTTGTCCTGTAGGACTCCACACAGCAGCTTTCCGCCTTCTAAATTTTCCTACAATATCACAAGACCCATCCATGAACAGGGCATACTGCTTCTCATTTTCTGGCAGTTTATTAAACTGTGGAGCCTTTTCAGCATGCATCAATTCCTCCTCTGTTGACATTCTGAAATCTTTGACTTCTGGCCAGTCCATGATCACTTCCATAGGTTTTCCTACTTGGGCCCGCTGTGCAATCAGTGAAACCCAGTTGGTTGCCAGCTGCCGGGTTAAACTACAACATCCATGTAGCATCAGTTGCATGATGCGTAGAGGGGACCTTCCCTTTGAATATCCAGCCCAGCACTGGAAGTCAGGTTGCTAAGAGGAGCTGCGCTTCAGTGCCAATCACTTCTGAAGCAGCTCGAACGCCTTCATACGCTGCTAACATAGTTTTTTCAGTTGCAGTATAGCAGGCCTCGGATCCTCGGTGTCCTCGATTCCAAAAACCTAGAGGTCAACCTCAAGTCTCCCCTGGTGCTTTCTTCCAGAGACTCCAGGTAGAACCATTCTCCCCAGCTGCAGTGTAGAGCACATTTTTAAAATCTTGTCCTGCCCAGACTGGACCAAGGGATACTACATAAACTATCTCCCGTTTAATTTGTTCAAATACCTGCCGTTGCTCAGGGCCCTATTCAAAATTGTTCTTCCTTGGTGTCACTTGATAGAGAGGGATTACAATCTAACAGTAATTTGGGATGTGCATCCTCCAAAAACCCACAATGCCTAAGAAGGCTTGTGTTTCCTTTTTGCTGGTTGGTGGAGACATAGCTGCTGTTTTGTTGATCACATCCATTGGGTTCTGATGACCCCCATCTTGACATTTTATTCCAAAAATCTGGGTCTCCTGTACAGGTCCCTTGACCTTACTTCATCTAATAGCAAAACCGGCTTTCAGAAGGATTTGGATTATTTTCTCCCCTTTTTCAAAAAATTCTTCTGTGTTGCCCCACATGATGATGTCATCAATGTACTGCAGATGTTCTGGAGCTTCACCCTTTTCCAGTGCATTCTGGATCAGCCCATGGCAAATGGTGGGACTGTGTTTCCACCCCTGGGGCAGTTGATTCCAGGTGTACTGGACACCCCTCCAAGTGAAAGCAAACTGTGGCCTGCACTCTACCGCCAAACAAACTGAAAAAAATGCATTAGCGATATTAATGGTGGCACTTGGCTGCCTTTGACTCCAGCTGATATTGAAGTTCTAGCATGCCTGGCACAGCAGCACCCAGTGGTGGTGTCATTCTGTTCAGGCCACAGTAGTCTACTGTTAGTCTCCACTCTCCATTAGATTTTCTCACTGGCTATATGGGACTGTTAAAGGGTGAGTGAGTCTTGCTGATTACTCCTTGACTCTCCAGTTGACAGATCAGCTGATGAATGGGGTAAGGGAGTCTCGGTTAGTGTGATTTTGTTGCCAGAAGGAAGATATATTCCCCATATCTTGACACTTCAAAGAGAAAACATGAGTGTAATTGTTAATAGTTCCCGCTACTGCTTCGTCCTGAGTGCTGCCCACCACCACTGAATACAGATAAAGAATCGGTTCTGCAACCAATGATTTTATCAAACAATAAGCCAGTGCCACACAGCAGAGCAAAGCGATAACCTTAATCCAATGCCCAGAGGTGATAGACTGAGTATAAGCACCAATAAACAGTATATACAGCAAGTAAGTTTTTACACAATACAACTCTGAGACCAACTCTGAGAGCCACATTGTGACCAGCAATGACCAAACTGACATAATGAATGCTTATCACTAATTTGTTTTAACATGCTCTGGTCAGATCTGCTGTTATCTCAACCCTTCGAGCCCCGTGTTGGGCACCAAAAAGGACTGTCGTGGTTTAACTTGGCAGCTGGCAACTAGGACCAGACAGCCACTCGCTCACCCATCCCCTCCCCCTCCCAGTGGGATGGGGAGGAGAAATGGACAAAAAGTAAACCTCATGGGTTGACACAAAAAAAATTTAATAAGACAACAAATAAAGGAATAATAATAATAATTTTAAAAAAGAATATGAAAAGCAAGCTATACACAATACAATTTTTCTCACTGCCCACCAACTGATTGCGCAGCCAGTCCCCGAGCAGTGATTGCGGAACTCACGGAAACTCGCAGATTTCACCAAGCTCGAACTCACAGAAAAGTTGAACTCATGGAAAAAGATCGAACTCACAGAAAAGGTTCTTGCCCCCTGGCCAACCCCCATTTATAAACTGAGCATGACGTTTATGGTATGGAATATTTCCATTGGCCAGCTTGGGCTAGCTGTCTGGCTGTGCTCC
The DNA here is from genome assembly GCF_030867145.1 of Opisthocomus hoazin. Lineage (NCBI taxonomy): Eukaryota > Metazoa > Chordata > Aves > Opisthocomiformes > Opisthocomidae > Opisthocomus > Opisthocomus hoazin. The sequence goes on along the minus strand of NC_134453.1, from coordinate 47,722,430 downwards.
CTCCCAGCTCCTGTACACCTGCTCGTTAGCTGAACATGAGAAACTGAAAAAAAGTCCTTGATTTCTTAGCAACAACTGAAAACATCAGTGTGTTATCAACATTCTTCTCCTACTAAATCCAAAACACAGCAGCTACTGGGAGGAAAATTAACTCTATCCCAGCCCAAACAAGGACGTCATCAGATTTTCTTTCCTCTTCCTAGAATCTCTTGCCTCATTCATGACCACTGATTGGAAGCTTTCCACTGAGAATTATTCTGTGACAGAAAATGTGCTTTCAGAAAAATCAAATATTCTTTAGCATATACAAAATCCACATAAGCCTAAACAGTTGTTCTTTGACAGCCCACCCACCCAAAATGAGATTTCCTCCCTGCCTGCTCAGCTGCCAAAGCTTAGCTCCCCTTTAGCCTTCACCCCTTTGTGAGCCAGACAGGGGAAGGGAGGCTTCACAGTCCCCTGCCTAATAGCACCAAAGCTAGTCAGACCTTGTCATCATCACTTTGTGTCTGTAGGAAAAGTATCAAAATAAAACTCAGGCATCCAGGAATCCAAAATTCTATTTCTATTCCCTGATAACTAAATTATTGTAAAAAACCCCAATATAATACTCATTTGAAAATAAAATTTTCTGAAAAACTACACTAATATCCAAATGCATATAAGGGGATGTCAGATTCTAATCAGCTTTATTCAGACTTCAGAAAGAAATTAAATCTGACTCCTACAGCAAAAAACTTGCTGCACACTTCATTCATCCCCAAAGCAATTCCATCCTGTGCACTGACTGAGGCAAAATCCTGTGGATAAGATGGGATGTAATCGTATAATTAAAGACTGCTGAATATATAAACCTCAGGGGTATAATTGAGGTTATACGGACACCTGTAAATGTGACATTTCTCAACTTCTGAATGTGCAACTTCACAAGATTAATATTAGTAGTTTGGGGTATTTAAAAGGTTTGCATTTTTCTTAAAAGAAGATAACAAACCACCTACACACTCCTGCCAGTTATTCCTCGTGTTATTATATTAGACCATAGCAGAACTGGAGCTTGCAACATTGCAGCTCTCCGATGCTTGAATTAATGGAACGTCTGAAAGCAACTGGTGTCACCTACATGGTCGGTACTCAAGAGATGATTCCACACTCATTCTCCTTTTTCAGCCAGTCAGAGACAAGACTACCAGCTCACCATCACCAGTCAGCTCGGTTCCCCATATGGCTCCTCCAGCCCAGCTCCCAGCCCTACCTCTCTCCTCCACTGTGCACCATTAGTCCTAGTCCCTGTGTCCTCCCTCTTGGATATCAGAGAAAGCCCATGAGCTAAAAGATTGTTCTCTTAGAACATTTATTTCTGAGTTTCTGCCTGTTTATATGAATTGGTCAAAACCAAAAGCTTTCCATGTTGCCAAAATTTGAAAGGGAATACACTCAAAAGATCTCTTGCTTTTGCTTAACTTCAAATCAGTGTATTTTGTTTATCTTCAGTGGTACTAATCCTGACAGCCTCAGATAAAAAGAGGCCAAAATTAGACCAGTGTTTCAATTTGTGTGATACACAGACTCTAAAAAGAGATTGACAACTCAAATCTATTTTTTGTACTATTGAAATTAATTTTAAAGAATTTCAGTAGCTCCTGAGTGCCCCCTACCCCTGTACTTCTACAAAAGACCCACATAAAAGCTAACACACTACCTTGAGGAAAAAGTCAAAGGGAAGTTAATCTAGACACTGCACCTAAAACAGAAACATTAACAAAGCAGTGCAGCTGCTGGTGCAACAGAAAGAAACTTGCCTTTTATCTGCACTAATAGGAAAAAATGTCAGATGAAATCTGACTTTCAAGCTATGGTATGTTGACCTTGGCTGGATGCTAGGTGCCTACCAAGCTGCTCTATCACTCTCCCTCCTCAACAGGACAGGGAGAGAAAAAATACTACGAAAGGCTCATGGGTCAAGATAAGGACAGGGAGAGCACTCACCAATTACCGTCATGGACAAAACAGACTCGACTTGGGGAAATTAATTTAATTGATTACCAATCAAATAGGAGTAGGATAATGATAAATAAAACCAAATCTTAAAAAACACCTTCCTCCCACCTCTCCCTTCTTCCCAGGCTCAATTTCACTCCTGATTTCTCTACGATCTCCCCCCAGTCGGCTCAGGGGCATGGGGAATAGGGGTTGTGGTCAATTTATCACACATTGTCTCTGCTACTCCTTCCTCCTTGCACTCTTCTGCAGTTCCAGCATGGGGTACCTCCCATGGGAGAGAGTCCTCCACAAACTTCTCCAATGCGATTCCTTCCCATGGGCTACAGTTCATAGAATCATAGTGTTATAGTTTGGCTGTGGCCGGCAACAAAAGGGCCACGCGGTTCCTCTGCCGCTCCTCCCCCTGCTGGGGTGCAGAGGAGAATGGAAAGAAAAAGACAAAATCTGGTGGGTCGGGATAAGGGCAGTTTAACAGAAAAGCAAACAAAGGGAACAGTAACAACAACGATACGGATAAGGAGAATACACAACACAAACAGCAGAACACAGAGAGCAACTCTCATTGCGTGCCGTCGCCACGTGCTCCCGAGCCACGACTGCCTTCCCGCCCCTCAGCTCCCCCCCACCAGAACCCAGCATGACAGCACATGGTATGGAATACCCTGCTCTGTTTGGCCAGGTTGGGTCAGCCTGCCCGGCTGTGTTCCCTCCTGGCTTCCGAAGAAAAATTAACCCTGTCCTGGATGAACCCAGGACACACAGAATCATAGAATCATTAAGGTTGGAAAACACCTCTAATATCAGCAAGTCAAACTGTCATCCCAACACCATCATGCCTGCTAAACCATATCCCGAAGTGCCACGTCTACACATTTTTTGAACACCTCCAGGGATGGGGAGGCCACCACCTCCCTGGGCAGCCTATTCCAATGCCTGATCACTCTTTCAGTGTGGAATTATTAGTAAAATTAAGGTTTTACATCTGAAAATTAAAGTTTGTATGAAAAACATAGCAGTGTTCACCCATTGAGGAAAAGCATAAAATCAAAAGGAGCTCTGAGGATGGGACACAGCTGCCGCAGGCATGCGAGGAATCCACTAACACAGCAAGTCCCTGCAACGTGCCATAGACACACACACACACACACACACACACACACATATCCTAGAAGGGATCTTTTAAAATCCTTCTGTTTACAAACTGTATCACTTAAGTATAACAATATATACAGGCAAACTACTGCAGTTAACATGTTTATATATATATATATAGAGAGAGAGAGAGCTCTTTGAAAACAATATATACAGTATATTTAACACATACGCCAAAAACAGAGTCCCGAAATGATCGATCAATGCCAAATAACTAGAGAACTTGTAACTCCACAAATACACCAACTTTTAAGTATCTTAAAACCAATTTCCAAATTCCCAATTCCTAATAGTGTCAATTTTTCCTTTAAACAAACCAAACCCCATACAGTATTCAGCTGTATTCGATTACAGCTAGGCAGGCGCAATCCAGGAGGTTCCTACAGAGCATCGATAACTTTCTGATGCAAGTGGTGGAGGAACCAACAAGGAAAGGCGCACTGCTGGACCTTGTATTAACAAACAAGGAGGGACTGGTAGAGGATGTGAAGGTCGGAGGTAGACTCGGCTGCAGTGACCATGAAATGGTTGAGTTCAGGATCCTGCGTGGAGGAAGCAGGGCGATAAGCAGGATAAAAACCCTGGACCTCAGGAGGGCTGACTTTGGCCTCTTCAGGGAGCTACTGGGAGGAATCCCGTGGGCCAGGGCTCTCAAAGGCAGGGGGGTCCATGAGTGCTGGTCACTCTTTAAACGACACTTCTTCCATGCACAGGAGCAATGCATCCCCCTGAGAAAGAAATCGAGCAAAGGAGGCAGGAGACCTGCATGGTTAAACAAGGAGCTTCTAGCGGAGATCAGGCAGAAGAGAAAGGTCCATGGAATGTGGAAAGAGGGACAGGCCACTTGGGAAGAGTACAGAAACATGGTGAGAGCATGCAGGGATGCGACGAGGAAGGCCAAGGCCCACCTGGAATTGAAGCTGGCAAGGGATGTCAAAAACAACAAGAAGGGCTTCTTCAACTACATCAGCAGCAAAAGAAAGGCTAGGGACAATGTGGGGCCGCTGCTGAATGAGGCGGGTGCCCTGGTGACGGAGGATGCGGAGAAGGCAGAGCTACTGAATGCCTTCTTTGCTTCAGTCTTCAGTGCTAAGACTGGCCCTCAGGAATCCCAGGCCCCGGAGGTAAGAGAAGAAGCCTACAAAGAGGACGACTTTCCCTTGGTCGAGGAGGACTGTGTGAGGGATCGCTTAAGCGATCTGGACGTCCACAAATCCGTGGGCCCCGATGGAATGCATCCATGAGTGCTGAGGGAGCTGGCGGATGTCATTGCTGAGCCACTCTCCATCATCTTTGAGAGGTCCTGGAGGACAGGAGAGGTGCCCGAGGACTGGAGAAAGGCCAATGTCACTCCAATCTTCAAAAAGGGCAAGAAGGAGGACCCAGGGAACTACAGGCCGGTCAGCCTCACCTCCATCCCGGGAAAGGTGATGGAGCAGCTTATCCTGGAGGCCATCATCAAGCAAGTGGAAGAAAAGAAGGTTATCAGGAGTAGTCAACATGGATTCACCAAGGGGAAATCATGCCTGACCAATCTAATAGTTTTCTACGATGGCATGACTGGCTGGGTAGACGAAGGGAGAGCCGTGGATGTTGTCTACCTTGACTTCAGCAAGGCTTTTGACACAGTCTCCCATGATATCCTCCTAGGGAAGCTGAGGAAGTGTGGGCTGGATGAGTGGTCGGTGAGGTGGATTGAGAACTGGCTGAATGACAGAACTCAGAGGGTTGTCATCAGCGGCGCTGAGTCTAGTTGGAGGCTGGTAACTAGTGGTGTCCCCCAGGGGTCAGTACTGGGCCCAGTCTTGTTTAACTTCTTCATCAACGACCTGGATGAAGAGTTAGAATGTACCCTCAGCAAGTTTGCTGATGACACCAAACTGGGAGGTGTGGTAGACACACCGGAAGGCTGTGCGGCCATTCAGCGTGACCTGGATAGGCTGGAAAGCTGGGCAGAGAGGAACCTGATGAGGTTCAACAAAGGCAAATGCAGGGTCCTGCACCTGGGGAGGAACAACCTCATGCACCAGTACAGGCTTGGGGCGGACCTGCTGGAGAGCAGCTCTGCGGAGAGGGACCTGGGTGTCCTGGTGGACGACAGGTTAACCATGAGCCAGCAGTGTGCCCTGGCTGCCAAGAAAGCCAATGGGATCCTGGGGTGCATCAAGAAGAGTGTGGCCAGCAGGTCGAGGGAGGTTCTCCTTCCCCTCTACGCTGTCCTAGTGAGGCCTCATCTGGAGTACTCTGTCCAGTTCTGGGCTCCCCAGTTCAAGAAAGATGAGGAGCTACTGGAGAGAGTCCAGCGGAGGGCTACAAGGATGATGAGGGGACTGGACCATCTCCCCTACGAGGAGAGGCTGAGGGAGCTGGGCTTGTTCAGCCTGAAGAAGAGAAGGCTGCGAGGGGACCTTATAAATGCTTACAAATATCTGAAGGGTGGGTGTCAGGAGGATGAGGCCAAGCTCTTTTCAGTGGTGCCCAGTGACAGGACAAGGGGCAATGGGCACAAACTGAGGCACAGGAAGTTCCGTCTGAAGATGAGGAAGAACTTCTTCCCTCTGAGGGTGACGGAGCCCTGGAACAGGTTGCCCAGGGAGGTTGTGGAGTCTCCTTCTCTGGAGATATTCCAGACCCGCCTGGACAAGGTCCTGTGCAGCCTGCTCTGGGTGACCCTGCTTCAGCAGGGGGGGTTGGACTAGATGACCCCCAGAGGTCCCTTCCAACCCCTACTATTCTGTGATTCTGTGATTCTGTGATTGGGGGGGTCCTCCCCCTACTTTTCCCAATGTTTCAATATGCATCCTGGGAGAGACTTTCTCAAAATTCGCCCCCCCGTCAGGAAGACCCTGCACCGATACTTAAGAAATTATAAACCGCAGCTCCGTATGGAATTATTAGTAAAATTAAGGTTTTACATCTGAAAATTAAGGTTTATATGAAGAATGTAGCAGTGTTCACCCATTGAGGAAAAGCATAAAATCAAAAGGAGCTCTGAGGATGGGACACAGCTGCAGCAGGCATGCGAGGAATCCACTAACACAGCAACTCCCTGCAACATACCATAGAGGATGGAGCGGAGTGAAGATTCCGTGGCCGTGTTCCATGATGATAAAGCGGGAAGAAATGGTCCTCTAGAACTGATAAGCAGCTCATCTGGCCCCCTGAGCCAACAGGTTTTCGAAACCTTGCCAAAGTGCTACCCTCTCGTGAACTTTGATCATTTTAATATCATTTTAATACCAAAACACATCTCCATCCCGAAGGCTACCCGCCTCCGAGGTGTGACCACCCCTCTTCGAGTCTGCGCTCTCAATTTTTCGTAAACTATACCTTTAAATGTGAAGCGAGAGAATTTTACACCAATCATGATAAAAGGTATGTATGACTACAGTCACTCAAGCTCCACCTTAAAGGTAGAAGGGATATAAAAATAACCAGGGAAATGGGGGATTTTCAGAGAAGAAGATAACACTGTGGATTTTCGGAGAAGAAGAAGATAACACCATGAGCAAGTCAAGGGAAACTCCACCTCAGACTGCCTCCGACAACCGGGATTGGCTGACGGGCTGAGCCTTGCTTCTCCCCACCTTGGGACGCTTTGGGTGAGACTTAAACTAAGCGCTTTTCTCGGGAATAGTTACTCCCTAATGTTTATAGCCAGGCTGTATTATTTATAACCTTTTCACGTGTTTTATATTTGCACGTGCTTTCTTGCAGACAGTCACTATCACCGGCAATTCAAAAAACCTTTATACCTGTTGCACAAATAAAACTGCACTGTTTAAGTAGCCAGTTGTCACAGTTTCTCACTGAATGCGACCAAACACGGCTGTGCTAGTTCATGAGCACGACTGGACTGAAGGTGCAGACTGCTATTAGTGTATCCTGAATCGTGGTAGTTTAATATACATATTAAACGTGACTGGACTGGTAGTGGCAAATTGGACATTACTCAGAATTTAAACCTAGCCACACCTAGCCTCTCACTCCGGTGAAGAGAGTTAGAACGCAAGGGGCTTCATGTTCTGCCAAATTAACGTGACATTCAGTAAAGAAATTTCACATAAAATATAATCTAAACCTCCCCTGACGCAACTTGAGGCCATTGCCTCTCGTCCTATCACTAGTTAGTTGGGAGAAGAGACCAACACCTGCCTCACTACAACCTCCTTTCAGGGAGCTGTAGAGAGCGAGAAGGTCTCCCCGCAGCCTCCTCTTCTCCAGACTAAACAGCCCCAGTTCCCTCAGCCATTCCTCATCAGACTTGTTCTCCAGACCCCTCACCAGCCTTGTTGCCCTTCTCTGGACACTCTCCAGCAACTCAATGTCTTTCTTGTAGTGAGGGGTCCAAAACTGAACACAGCACTCAAGGTGCGGCCTCACCAGGGCCGAGTACAGGGGCACGATCACCTCCCTACTCCTGCTGGACACACTGTTCCTGATACAAGCCAGGATGTTATTGGCCTCCTTGGCCACCTGGGCACACTGCTGGCTCATGTTCAGCTGGCTGTTGACCAACACCCCCAGGTCCTTTTCTGCCAGGCAGCTTTCCAGCCACTCTTCCCCAAGCCTGTAGTGTTGCATGGGGTTGTTGTGACCCAAGTGCAGGACCTGGCACTCGGCCTTGTTGAACCTCATACAGTTGGCCTCGGCCCATCGATCCATTCTGTCCAGATCCCTCTGCAGAGCCTTCCCACCCTCAAGCAGATCGACACTCTCGCTCAACTTGGTGTCATCTGCAAACTTACCGAGGGAGCACTCAGTCCCCTCATCCAGATCATTGATAAAGATGTTAAACAAGACCAGCCCCAAAACTGAGCCCTGGAGAACACCACTTGTGACCGTCCGCCATCTGGATTTGACTCCATTCACCACCACTCTCTGGGCTTGGCCATTCAGCGAAGTTTACACCCATCCAAAATGTGAGCAGCTAGCTTCTCCAGGAGGCTACTGTGGGGAACAGTGTCAAGGGCCTTGATAAAATCCAGGTAGACAACATCCACAGCCTTTCCCTCATCCACTAGGCTGGTCACCTGGTCATAGAAGGAGATCAGGTTGGTCAAGCAAGGACCTGCCTTTCATAAACCCATGCTGTCTGGGCCTGATCCCCTGATTGTCCTCCACCTGCCCGGTGAGCGCACTCAGGATGAATCGCTCCATAATCTTCCCTGGCACTGAGGTCAGGCTGACAGGCCTGTAGTTCCCAGGATCCTCCTTCTGGCCCTTCTTGTAGATGGGCGTCACGCTGGCGATCCTCCAGTCATCTGGGACCTCCCCTCTTAGCCAGGACTGCTGACAGATGATGGAGAGTGGCTTGGCCAGCTCCTCCACCAGCTCCCTCGGCACTCTTGGGTGGATCCCATCCGGCCCCATAGACTTGTGAGTGTCCAGGTGGCCTAGCAGGTCGTTAACTGCTTCCTCCTGGATTATGGGAGGTTTGTTCTGCTCTCCATCCTTATCTTCCAGCACTGGGGGCCGAGTACCCTGGGAATAACCAGTCTGAATATTAAAGACCAAGGCAAAGAAGTACCTCAGCCTTTTCGTCATCCTTGGTGGCAATGTTCCCTCCCATTTCCAGCAAGGGATGGAGATTCTCCTTGTCCCTCTTTTTGTTGTTAATGTATTTATAAAAACATTTTTTGTTGTCCCTTACAACAGTGGCCAGCCTGAGTTCTAGCTGGGCTTTTGCCTTTCTAATTTCCTCTCTGCACGACCTAATGAGACCCCTGTACTCCTCTTCAGTCACCTCATGAAGTCACTCATGAAGTCGCAGTTCTTCATGAACTGCTGCAGCACGAGTCATTTCCACGTGTCCTTCCCATGGGGTGCCATCCTTCAGGAACAGGCTGCTCCAGCATGGGTCCCCCGTGGGGTCACAAGCCCTGCCAGCAAACCTGCTCCAGCATGAACTCCTCTCTCCACAGGTCCACAGGTCCTGGCAGGAGCCTGCTCCAGCGCGGGGCTCCCCACGGGGTCACAGCCTCCTTCAGGCATCCACCTGCTCCAGCATGGGGTCCCTTCCATGGGCTGCAGGTGGAAATCTGCTCCACTGTGGACCTACATGGGCTGCAGGGGGACAACCTTCTTCACCATGGTCTTCACCACAGGCTGCAGGAGAATCTCTGCTCCGATGTCCGGAGCACCTTCTCCCCCTCCTTCTTCACTGACCTTGGCGTCTGCAGAGTTGTTTCTCACATATTCTCACTCTTCTCTCCTGACTGCTGTTGCACAGCATTTTTTCCCCTTCTTAAATACGTTATCACAGAGGCGCTATCACTGTCACTGATTGCCTCAGCTTTGGTCAGCGGTGGGTTCATCTTGGACCTGGCTGACATTCGACCTGTCGGACACAGAGGAAGCTTCTAGCAGCTTGTCACAGAAGCCACCCCTGTAACCCCCCCAAAGACCTTGCTATGCAAACCCAGTACACAAGTTGATTGTGACCTCTTTCATTTATGACCTGGTTTTAAAATAATAGCCTTTACTGAAAGCATATGATCTTATTCATCAGCAGAACTGCTGCTTTCTCCTCCGGGTTACTGTTGTACAAATTTATAAACTTCTTTAGAAAGCATCACAGTGGGTAGGGAAAGAGTTTAACTCCAGGCCTTCTAACCAAGCTATAGCCTAGCAAACACCAAAATCTGTATAGCCACAACGGACAGTAGCTTCTGGACTTTGCCTTACTGCCTATGCAGACTTGCAGTAATGACTAACAGTCAGGGGAGAGGAACATATGTTGTGCGTATGACTGCACAGACATGACTACCACCATCTCCTCTAGATAACACATTTGTTTTCAGTTTCATGCCTCCACCTGTTCTCTATTTCTCAGTAATGAAGCCTGCCTCCTTCATATACTGCCTTTCATTCCTGGGAAGGTGTCCCAAGGGATCACAGAATCACAGAATCACAGAATGGTAGGGGTTGGAAGGGACCTCTGTGGGTCATCTAGTCCAACCCTCCCGCCGAAGCAGGGTCACCCACAGCAGGCTGCACAGGACCGCGTCCAGGCAGGTCTTGAATATCTCCAGAGAAGGAGACTCCACAACCTCCCTGGGCAGCCTGTTCCAGAGCTCTGCCACCCTCAGAGGGAAGAAGTTCTTCCTCATCTTCAGACGGAACTTCCTGTGCCTCAGTTTGTGCCCATTGCCCCTTGTCCTGTCACTGGGCACCACTGAAAAGAGTTTGGCCCCATCCTCCTGACACCCACCCTTCAGATATTTGTAAGCATTTATGTGGTCCCCTCGCAGCCTTCTCTTGTTCAGGCTGAACAAGCCCAGCTCACTCAGCCTCTCCTCGTAGGGGAGATGTTCCAGTCCCCTCACCATCCTCGTAGCCCTCCGCTGGACTCTCTCCAGTAGCTCCTCATCTTTCTTGAACTGGGGAGCCCAGAACTGGACAGAGTACTCCAGATGAGGCCTCACCAGGGCAGTGTAGAGGGGAAGGAGATCTCATTACTTTACTAAAAATTATTTGAAGTCCTATGTAAAGCTCAATGCTTACAGAAAACTTTGCTAGTCAGGTTGCTGGTAGGGTGGTATGGTGTTGTTAAGTTGCTTCCTTGTATGTCTGTCTCTGTTTCCCACCCACCCTTATAATAAGATTGTAAAGGCCAAGGTTTTTTAGCCAGTACCTGTACATCACCCAGAACTAGTGACAGCCCTACCTCGGGCTCTTAGCTTCTGTATTAACACAAGCACAGAATAACCATAGCAGCATTGCTTCATCCAGCAAGGCAGCTGACAGCAGCAACGGTTTGGAAGGCGGCAGTGATGCAGTTCCTGAGAGGATTCTGGAAGAAGCTCAAGACCACACCATACAGTATTATCCACAGTTGGTGTGAATGACCTAGGATCTTGTTTTTGTCTGTGGAGTATTTTAAATAAATAGGGATTTCTGTTCTCCCTATTTCTCACTCCTCAAGAGAAGTTTAGTACAGACTGTGCAGTTCAAGTGACACTGGAGAAACCTTGGAGTTTAAAACAGAGACTTTAAAAACAACAGGGAAAAAAGCCCAAATGTATTGAAGTTAGACATAAACCCATTAAACATCCTGTTCTTTTTTAAGCGTACTTTGTCACTTGCTCTGTTTAGAGAATGTATCTGGGTTGTGGCTTCGCCAAGGGCAAGTCCTGCCTGACCAACCAAGTGGCCTTCTACGATGGAGTGAATACATCAGTGGACAAGGGAAGAGCTACAGATGTCGTCTACCTGGACTTCTGTAAGGCCTTTGACACAGTCCTCCACAACATCCTTCTCTCTAAATAGGGGAGATACGGATTTGATGGGTGGACTGTTCAGTGGATGAGGAATTGGTTGGATGGTTGCATCCAGAGAGTAGTGGCTCAATGTCCAGATGGAGATCAGTGAAGAGTGGTGTCCCTCAGGGGCCATACTGGGACCGGTGCTGTTTAACATTTTCATTAATGACATAGTAGGATAGAGTGCACCCTCAGCAAGTTTGCAGATGACACCAAGATGAGTGGTGCAGCCGACACACCAGAAGGACAAGATGCCATCCAGAAAGACCTGGACAAGCTGGAGAAGTGGGCCTCTGTGAACCTCATGAGGTTCAACAAGGACAAGTGTAAGGTCTTGCACCTGGGTCGGGGCAACCCCCTCTATCAATACAGGCTGGGGGAAGAAGGGATTGAGAGCAGTCCTGCCGAGAAGGACTTCGGGGTGCTGGTGGATGAAAAGCTGCACACGAGCCACCAATGTGTGCTCACAGCCCAGAAGGCCAACTGTATCCTGGGAAGCGGGGCCAGCAGATCAAGGGAGGTGATTCTGCCGCTCTGCTCCGCTCTGGTGAGACCCCACCTGGAGTACTGTGTCCACCTCTGGAGCCCCCAGCACAGGAAAGACATGGACCTGTTGGAGTGGGTCCAGAGGAGGGCCACAAAAAATGTTCAGAGGGCTGGAACACCTCTCCTACGAGGAAAGGCTGAGAGAGTTGGGGTTGTTCAGCCTGGAGAAGAGAAGGCTCCAAGGGGAGACCTTACTGCAGCCTTTCAGTACTTAAAGGGGACATAGTAAAGATGTGGACAGACTTTTTACACTGGCACGTAGTGATAGGACAAGGGTTAATGGCTTGAAACTAAAAGAGGGTAGATTTAGACTAGATATAAGGAAGAAATTTTTTTACAATGAGGGTGGTGAAACACTGGAACGGGTTGCCCAGAGAGGTAGTGGAGGCCCCATCCGTGGAAACATTCAAGGTCAGGTTGGATGGGGCTCTGAGCAGCCTGGTCTAGTTGAAGATGTCCCTGCTCATTGCAGGGGAGTTGGGCTAGATGACCTCTAAAGGTCCCTTCCAACCCAAAGCATTTTATGACTCTGTGATGGTGGTGTATTCCTTGCTGCCAGGTGCCAACCAAGCCACTATATCACTCCCCACCTCAACAGGACAGGGGGAGAAAATGCAACAAAAAGCTCGAGGGTCAAGATAAGAACAGGATCACTCACCAGTTGCTGTCACAGGCAAAACAGATTGAACTTCGGGAAATTTATTTATTACCAATGAAAGCAGAGTAGGATAATGAGAAACAAGAACAAATCTGAAAACACTTTCCCCCCAGCTTCCTTCCAGCTTAAAGGTGGGTTCACCATCCCACTTCCTCATGCCCTTCCCCTGATCACACAGGAAGAACCAGAGTGCGCCACACAGCATGCGCCTGGGGCTCCCTTTCCCTCTGACCAGGGCAGGAGAAGACCGATTTCTTGGGGCATCCCTGACACCCAAGGTGCTGGCCCATAGGGATGAGGAGGTACAGAGATTTTCTTCAAAGTTTTGGAGCCAAGAAGACACTCTCTCCACATCTGGTGTATCCATATCCGGGCAATACATTGCTGCCAAGCTGCTGGAGTATGACGCTGGGGCACTTTGAATCACCTGTGTGCACAGGACATCCTCTGGATCTCTGGAGACCTACTCATCATCATCAAGATCACTGTAGATGACTTCCAGCACTGCTAATTCTCTCAGGTACTGGATGCCTTCATCTGCGGTAGTCCACTGTCCTGGTTTTGGTTAAAACAGAACCAATTCTCTTTCAGTGAATCTTCCTTACAGCTAAGTTCTTTGAAGTAACTGCATTTTTCTGAAGTTGGCTGCATATTTTACAGACAGTGTCTGCTCCAAAGCTGATAACACCTAATGTTTATAGTCTTACTGAACTAATGGTAGGAATGGAATGAAGAAAATGACCCCTTTTTATAATTATCACTATAGCAGCCAAGGTCACCGATAGATCTCTTAAGTCCCACAAGTGAGGATTCGGAAAGGGTCGTACTTGCAGGGAGGGGTGGACAGGACAGGTGACCCGATATTGACCAACGAGATATTCCATGCCATGCGTGTCATACTCAGTTTAAAGCTGGGGGATCATGAGGGTCTTGCTCTCTTTGTCCATGGCCACCTTCTGAAGAGGATCCTGCTCGTTGTCCTGCTTGCGATCCTGATCCAGATTCCGATCCATGCATTCCTGCGTCCAGTTCCTGTCTACTGCTGAGGCCAGTCTGGGACTTCATGATGCCTGCCTGGTAGCTGCTGGTGGGACGCCAGCACCCATGGCACCCAACTCCGGGGAAACTCAGTATTGGTTTTGTATATTTTGTTTTATTTATCTAGTTATTAATATTATTGGTATGATTAGTGTTATTAGTAAAGCTGTTTTGATATTCAATTTTTAAGTCTCTCTCCTTTTTCCTCCGGCTTCTAGCAAGGGATTCCAGTTTTTGGACTTCTTTACCTTCCAGTTGCTGACCGTTGGCCCCGTTATCCCAGCATTGGAACAGCCAGGCAGCAATATGCTCACCTGGTTGGCGGCTGTAATCTTTCTGCATGTCTTGAAGTTCTGATGAAGTCAGAGACTGGGTAGTTTCTGCTTCAGGGCACATTTCAGCATCATTTCACCCAAGATTTGTTTTCTCTTACACCAGGACAAGACCACATTCCACAAAACCCATAATATGCCAGCAGAATCACAGAATGGTAGGGGTTGGAAGGGACCTCTGTGGGTCATCTAGTCCAACCCTCCTGCCAAATCAGGGTCACCTATAGTAGGTTGTAGAGGACCTTGTCCAGGCGGGTCTTGAATATCTCCAGAGAAGGAGACTCCACCAGTATTAATTAGTATTAATTTAGTTGTATTAAACAGCTCATATGAGGTTGAACAAGGACCTCGGGAGCCTGCCTAATAAAACCATCCACAGAAATCCCAGATAGGGAGAGGGAGATATATTCCTTCATCCTCTCCACAAGATATCTTCCGCAATACAGCAAGGCCGTCAATGCAGGACAAAGTACATAGCCATTGTTTGTACTAACATGCTCCCAAGTTCCTTGATCCACCCCACAAAATAGCTCCCCCAGCAAAGTAAAGCTGTCAATGCCAGGGCAAAGCACAAAGCCATTATTTGTGTTATCATGTTCCCAAGCTCAGCAAAAATGAAGAGATAAGCAGTGCAACCAGCAAACTCTGTGACTCACACAGGAGGTTGCCGCTTAATAACTGCTATAGCTATAGCACGGTTAATACAAAACTGCTGTTGTCTCATGCCCCACGTTGGGCGCCAAAAAGGACTGTTGTGGTTTAACCCCAGCTGCCAACAAAGAACCACGTGGCCACTCTCTCACTCCTCCCCCCCCTCCCCCCATGGTGGGATGGGGAGGAGAATCAGAAGGAAAAGACAAAACTCGTGGGTTGTGATAAAAACAGTTTAACAGAATGGCAAAGGGAGAAGAAAATAACAACAATAATACTGATAAAAAGAATATACAAAGCAAGGGATACACAGTGCAATTTTCTCACCGCCAGATGCCCAGCCTGCTCCTGAGCAGCGATTCCTCTCCCCCAGCCAGCTCCCCCAGCTATATAGTGAGCCTGAGGTCCCATGGTATTGAATATCCTGTTTAGCTAGTTTGGGTCAGCCTTCCTGGCTGTGTCCCCTCCCAGCTTCCTTCGAAAATTAACTCTATTCCAGCTGAACCCAGGACAACCACGAACATAAACCAACTGTTTTGCAGGGACATGATCCTGCTTTAACAAACTGCAAAGAATCACAAGAAAAACCAGAATACAGTTGTATAGGTGTATATGGCAAGGTTAGCGGGGAAAGGCTGCGGGCTTGGCCTCTGTGAGAAGAGGTAAGGAGCTGCCCCATGCCGAAAATAACCAGTTCCAAAGAGCTTGGTAAGGACCTACTGCAGGCCAAAGCCGAGCCAGTCAGAGAAGCTGGTGGCATCTCTGTGAGAACATATTTAAGAAAGAGCAAAACCTCACATGGAACTGTGTGAAATGAGGGGAAAAAATGTGAGAAACAACCCTGCAAACACCAAGGTCAGAGAAGAAGGAGTGGGAGGACGTACTCCAGGCACCAGAGCAGATAGTCCCCTGCAGCCCATGGTGGACATCACATCAGAGCAGATATCCACACTTCAACCTGTGGAGGACCCCATGCCAGAGCTGGTAGATATGCCCTGAAGGAAGCTGCAGCCCATGGAGAACCCATGTTGGAGCAGACTCCCCTGACAGGAACTGTGGCCTGTGGAGAGGACCCATGCTGGAGAAAGGGAAAAGTGTGAGGAGGAAGGAGCATCAGAGATGAACTGTTATGTACTGACTGCAGTCCCCCATTCCCCATCCCCCCTGTGCCACTTGGTGGGGGAGAAAGTAGTAGAGTTGGGAATGAAGGAGTGAAGTTGAACTTAGGAAGAAGGGGGGGGGAAGGTGTTTTAGGTTTTGTCTTTGTTTCTCACCGTCCAAATATCTTTTAACTGGCAATAAATTAAATGAATTTTCTCCAAGTCGAGTCTATTTTGCCCCTGACAGTAATTCATAAGTGATCTCCCTGTCTTTATCTCGAACCACAAACTTTTCCATCTTGTTTTCTCCCCCTGTTCTGTTGAGGAGGAGGGAGTGAGAGAGCAGCTGGGTGGGCATCTGGCAACTGGCCAAGGTCAGCCCACTACAGCAGTTAAATATATGCACCTAGAGGACAAATCTGTGATAATCATGAAGTAAAAAAATGTCATTCTTAACGATAAAAAAGGATACTATGGCAGTTAGATCTGAAAATAAATAAAAATGGAACTTCCTGAATGCAGTAGCTCCAAATGCAATGTTAGCATAATCAAGATCTACAGGAACACATATCATATAATGTTAGAATTGAAATCGCAGCTTATTTCACAAAGTGGCATGAAAAGCTACAATAAACTCTAACATCTTAGTCCTCATGCCAATTCCATAGCTCTCTGTTAAGGACGCTGCCCTGTTCTACAGTGTATGGAAAGTGTTAGTGCATTAGCAATAAAATGATAAAAGCCAGGAAGCTGTGTTGGGAGCCAGGCAAATAAGCTGAATTAGCAAACACTAAAAATATAAGTTTGTCTTAGACCTCTGTCTTTTTGTTTGTGGTTTAAATTCAACACTGCCTAATACTGGAAACCCAAATTTATGGCCTGGAGGCCAATGTGTCTCATCAAAGAGCCTTGTCTTGCCCACAGATTAGTTCTAAATAGGTCACTTGAAGCATACATAAGATATTTTTTTTTAAAAAGGGCTGTCCACCTCTATTAGTCATACCTCCAGCTCTTCTCTCTCCCACAACCTCCGGTCTGTTGGCACAGTCAGTTCACTGACCTGATCCAGTAGAGAAACAACTCAAAAAGACCATTTTTCAGACAGATCAGCTCCCTGATCTAAATCACTGTTCAACTCCACAGATGATAGTGCTGCAATTCATGCACATTCAGAAGAGGGAGAACAAGACTGTTCTTTTTTTGGGAATGTCCTGAATACAGATCAGTTTCAAGTGACTGCAGCCACAAAAAATCCGAGCGATTTCCTAGAGCACTGCACCTCTGGGGTACCCGTAAACTTGACTCATCCACCACCCCTCCTGTGAAACTGGGGGCTGAACAGCAGACTATAAGAGGGTGCATCATTTAGCTATTGAACAGTCTACAAAAATATATTCTTAAAGGATTTGATAAAGTGCTTAATGGACTGCAACACACTAAGGGTACAACACATTGTAGTGATATATATCCCCGTTTGCTGCCAAAAAATATACGCAGATGATATCCATTCAGCACTGAGAAATAAATTAGAAGCTAGCTAAACTGGACTAGGTGATGAGATTAGCTATTGTGAAGAATATACAGGCATTGTAGTGGATTTACTCTATGCTCTACATAACAAAATCTAATCATAATAAAATCTAATCAGAAGGCAGAAGGTCTTTCACAAGCTATGAAACTGAGATTTCCATGAAATCCAAGAAATTATACAAAATAGCCACCAAAATCTCCTGAGATTCCCGATTCATTTTGATCTAAGAATGGCACAGAACTGATTGCATGCATTAAACAAGAAAAATGCCGAAGTTTGCTACTATTCCAGTCACTCTTTTTAACTAAACTTTTACAAAGACAACCTTTAGTAATGCAGTACTTTGGAACATGTCTGTGATACCGAGGCACCATGTTCCAGAGTCTGTTGACATGTTAGCCTGTTGCAGACTAAAGCTGCTTGAGTTGTTCTTCTACTCTTTTCACAATACAGTATTTCAGTCCTGACAGTTCCACACAGCCTTACCTGAGAACTACATCATAGTGGCATGAAACATCTGAGAGCTACCAGCTTTGAAGACACACTCTTAAAAAAAAAATTGTGGGGGTGAGGTGTTCCTCAAACCTTTGGCCTTTTCATTATCACATGAAGTCAGCCGCACTTTCAGTTTCTTTTGGAAAAGGAACTGAAATATAAATGGACAGGTGAGAGATGCAGCACAGTAAAAGAGAACTAGTTGTTTAACATTGGCAGACAGTCAAAGAAACAGCACTCATTAATCTGTTTCTGCAAAAGCAGGTTTGCCTTGTCTTTTCCTTTTTTCCATTTTTTCCCAAAATAATTTTGTTTAGGGAAATTTATTGGCTTGGAGGTTTGGGGTTTTTTAACTTAAACAGAAAAAAAAAGCGCAACCTAAATATTTATGATGAAACAAATCCGTTTGGATCTTCCTTTCCTCCATCCCTCTTGTTTTTTTTTATACTGTCTGCTCCCATCCCCCTGCCCCTGCATTTGTATATCTGTGCAGTTCCTGAGACAAAGTGGATTGGAAAAGTTCAGTTTCAGTTCACAGGAGAGAACATTCTGTACTCTGCACAACTGTCAGGACTGCTGTAATACTAGATCAACAACATAATCTCAGCAGCAGCACCACAATAGGGACATAAACAATATTTGAGCTGTCCAAAGATTACTTTGTTTTCAGAAAACACACTTGCACACTTAGACACATACACATGGATAGGTGATCGAGGTCAGTGGATTCTTAGGTTTTCCAACCTAGGATATGAGTAGTTACATTTTTTCCCCTCACTCAAAAAGAGATGTGTGGGGGTGTGTGTGGGGGTGTGTGTGTCCTTTCCTTCTCCATGCCCCCTCCCCCCCCCCCAAATTTAATTGTGCATTTCCATGGAAACAAGCCTGACCCTCTCACTTCTCCATTCCCTCAAACATGACTTGGCCGGGGATTGGATAAAGCATTTTTGTGTGTCACTAACACCTGAACTCCGGAATTGTAGCCTGGATGCATTACTGACTTAATCTCATTGACTTCAGAGGAAATTCACAGAATAAACTGGAAACACCTCCTACACCTGCCCAAGTTTTTGTTTGTTTGTTTGTTTAACTGAAGAAAAAAAAAAGCATTGCTATTTCTTTTGTGGGGCAAGGGTTCTGTTGTCAAGCCTTCTACCAGTGATGAAAAGTATAACCTAATCTCACAGCCTGTGAACTGTTTAAAAGGATCAATAGTAGGAATGCATACATATTTGGCAGGATTTTCTAAGGTGGTTGAAAAGAGAGTAGTAAAGGTGGGTGTATATTGAAAGGGTGTTTTCAGCTCTATACTAATGTCCTCCGCTGACCTCTATATGTAAATTACAGTGATTCATTACTTCAGCAGTGAGAATTGTACTGTACTCTCATTGTCTAATACATGTTTTTCCCTGTTTCTGGAGAAATGTAGAGGTGGGACAAACTGCAACAGCCACAAGCATCCTACATATATAAGAGCCATGAAGCTTATTCTTGCATAATAACCTGTAATAAAAAAATCCCTGGATATGAAAAAAATATGAGTTTAAAAAAAATTACAACCACTAACAAACTCCAACAGTACTCTTCCAACAGTCAGTTCCTACTGTAAGGGGCTGTCAGCAAAAAGAAACCAAAGGTCACTAGAGTGAAGGCTGAGAGGGAGAAAAGATCCTGAAGATGGAATCTTAATCATTTTTAGTAATGGAGATAATAACTGGAGACTGAAGTTGCCTGATAAGAGAAGGCAGTCAAGCAAAAAAGGAGTCATCTGTGGAGAGACACAATCCAGGCTGTGGTTCTAATAGGATCCCTGTGTGGAAGCAGCTTCAGACAGTGGTGCCATGTTTTAGGATGAGAGCTCCAGGGCACAGGAACACTTTTGAAGGTGTGTGTTGAAAAGTTTCTGGTATTTACTGTCTTTTCAGTCTTATGGTGCAAGAGTGTCTTCCTTATTGTTTAATAAATGGAGCACTCTGGCAGAGAAAGGTGTCTCCTTAGATTTAACAGAGCCATTGGAAGGTTGAAAAAAACAAACATTATTCATTCCTTCTCTAAAAGACATATGTAACTGGCCCACACACATTATTTCTTCATTTCTCTCCTCCAAGATTGAACCTCTGACTCATTGGTGTAGAAGTTTCATAAAGGGTAGTGAGAAACTATGAAATGAATCATGAAATATACAACCCAAAAAAACAGAAAGTCCAGTTGAATAGCTTGAGCATTGGCCTGCTCAGTTAGTAAACAGGCCCTGTCCATTGTTACCATTTTATTATATGTGTATTAGTTTTACATTGCACTATTTTTGTAACTGTAAGCTGAAAACAACTGTTTTTCCAAAGAGTGAGAGAGAAGGAGATTATAAGGACAATGAGAGTTTAATATTTTCTACAAAGCTATGCAAAATTTTTGCATAACTTCCAGTACAAATTCCTGATGCTTTTTCTGTTCATCACATTTCATCTGATATCATCATTTATTTTAAATCGTCACCCTTTTCCCCCTCACTGACTGTCATCTGTCTCCATCAATTTCTGAAAGTATACAAAAAGACTTTGATCATTTTAAGATGGAAAAATATTCCTCCTCAACTCATCCATGCTTCCCTCCTCATGTGAATGGATTAAAGTCTCTATGCATATTGCCAGTGCATTAGTATCCAATTATTCATTCTGTGTGTATCCATGTATTTATTTCAGCTTCAAAGGAATGGTGTCACAAGTTTTTTTCTGTATCTTTTATTATTCACAGTTAATATGCTGCCCATATACTACAGACACTTGTGAAATACTAGAAGGGTGTGGTGGGTTGACCTTGGCTGACCGCCAGGTGCCCACCAAGCACCTATCACTCCCCCTTCTCAACAGGACATGGGGAAGAAAATATGACAAAAATCTGGTGGGTCAAGATAAGGACATGGAGATCACTGTCGTGGTTTAACCACAGACAGCAACTAAGCACCACATAGCCAGTCACTCACTCACTACCCTACCAGTGGGACAGGGGAGAGAACTGGAAGGGTAAAAGTGAGAAAGAAACTCATAGGCTGAGATAAAAACAGTTTAATAATTAAAAAGAAATAATAATAATAATAATAATAATAAATTGTAAGGAAAAGAAGAAAAAATAACAAAGAGAGAGGAAAATAAACCTGAAGACAGACAAGTGATGCAAATGAAAACAATTGCTCACCACCAACCAATCAATGCCCAGCCAGTCCCCGAGCAGCAGCCCCCCCACCAACCTAACCCCCTAGTTTTATTGCTGAGCATGATGTCATATGGTATGGAATATCCCTTTGGCCAGTTGGGGTCAGCTGTCCAGCTGTGTCCCATCCCAAATTCTTGTGCACCTTCAGCCTACTCGCTGGTGGAGCAGTGTGAGAAGCAGAAAAGGCCTTGATGCTTGTGTAAGAACTGCTCAGCAATAATGAAAATATCCGTGTATTATCAACACTGTTTCCAGCACAAATCCAAAACATAGCTGCGTACAGGCTGCTATGAAGAAAATTAACTCTACTCCAGCCAAAACTAGCACAATCACTTACCAATTACTGTCACAACTTGGGGAACTTAATTTAATTTATTGCCAAGTAAACAGAATAGGATAATAAGAAATAAGAACCAGGAGCTACTGGAGAGAGTCCAGCGGAGGGCTACAAGGATGGTGAAGGGACTGGAGCATCTCTCCTACGAGGAAAGGCTGAGGGAGCTGGGCTTGTTCAGAGAAGGCTGAAAGGGGACCTAATAAATGCTTATAAATATCTGAAGGGAAATGCTTATAAATATCTGAAGGGTGGGTGTCAGGAGGATGGGGCCAAACTCTTTTCAGTGGTGCCCAGCGACAGGACAAGGGGCAATGGGCACAAACTGAAGCATAGGAAGTTCCGTCTGAACATGAGGAAGAACTTCTTCCCTCTGAGGGTGACGGAGCCCTGGCACAGGCTGCCCAGGGAGGTTGTGGAGTCTCCTTCTCTGGAGATATTCGAGACCCGCCTGGACAAGGTCCTGTACAGCCTGCTGTAGGTGACCCTGCTTCAGCAGGGGGGTTGGACTAGATGACCCACAGAGGTCCCTTCCAACCCCTACCATTCTGTGATTCTGTGATTCTGTGTGATTCTGTGATCTATAAACACCTTCCCTCTCACCCCTCCCTTCTTCCTGGGGTCAACTTCACTCCCAACTTATCTACCTCCTCCCCCCCGCCCCAAGTGGCACAGGGGAATGAAGAATGAAGGGGTTACAGTCGGTTCATCACATGTTGTCTCTGCTGCTCCTTCCTCCACACACTCTTCCCCTGCTACAGTGTGGGGTCTCTCACATGGGAGACAGTCCTTTATGACCTTCTCCAATGTGGGTCTTTTCCATGGGGTGCAGTACTTCAGGAAACATCCGCTAGCTCCTTCAGTGCTCTGTGTGCAGTTCGGGGCCCCACAATTTAAAAAGTATGTTAAGGTACTTGAATGCATCCAGAGAAGGGCAACAAAGCTGGTGAAAAGGCTGGAAGGAATGTCCTATGAGAAGCAGCTAAGAACCCTGCGTTTGTCTAGTTTGGAGAAAAGGAGACGGAGGGGTGACCTCATTGCTCTCTACAGCTTCATGAGGAGGGGAAGTAGAGAAGGAGGTTCTGATCTCTTCTCCCTGGTATCCTGTGACAGGATGCATTGGAATGCCTCAAAGTTGCATCAGGGGAGGGTCAGACTAGACATTAGGAAGCATTTCTTTACTGAGAGGGTGGTCAAACGCTGGAACAGGCTTCCTAGAGAGGTGGTCGATGCCCCAAGCCTGTCAGTGTTTAAGAGGCATTTGGACAATGCCCTTAATAATATTCTTTAACTTTTGGTCAGCCGTGAAGTGGTCAGGCAGTTGGACTAGATGATCATTATAGGTACCTTCCAATTGAACTATTCCTCTTCCATTCCATTCCATTCCATTCCATTCCATTCCATTCCATTCTATTCTATTCTATTCTATTCTATTCTATATTGACGGGAATTGAAAGTTATAACTCCCTCTTGGTTTTTTTGCTTCTCTTCAGAAACAGCAGCTGTAATAGTACAAGGTAGTCAGTGAAATCAACAGCTGTGATTCTTCAGCTGTGCATCAAAAGCAGCATGGCCAGCAGGTCGAGGGATGGGATTCTGCCACTCTGCTCTGGGGAGATCCCACCTGGAGTACTGCATGCAGCTCTGGAGCACTCAGCACAGGAAAGACATGGACCTGTTGGAGCGGGTCCGCAGGAGGGCCACAAAAACGATCAAAGGGCTGGAACGCTTCGCCTACGAGGAAAGGCTGTGAGAGTTGGGGCTGTTCAGCCTTGAGAAGAGAAGGCTCTGGGGATACTGATGCTGTGAAAAGCCAGAGTTGAAGACTCAGTAGTCGGAAGACTATTAAGCAGCTATTCTTTATTACGGCGCCGTGCACACGGGGCATCTCTCCTCCAAACGTACGCGCCAAACACCCTGTCATTTCAGGTTAAATACAATCACAATATACATATTCATTATATTTCCGAGAAATGCTTAGCATATTCATGACTTTTCCAAGAACTAATTAGCGTATCTTAATGTCTTTCACGCATGTCTGTTAGCATCCTCGGGTGGACCTGGGGGTCTTAAGACGAAGACTTACACTCCTCATCACAGTGTCTGCTGGTTGGCCTTTGTTTCAAAGCAGCAAGGATCTACTTTAGTTTAATTACAATCACTCTGGCAAGTGGAAATTTTACATTTATGGGTACCAAATCCCTCCTTTTCTTTTGAGGATTTGTAGCTAGAAAGCTATGAATCCTCACTACTGTATTTTGTAGGTATTATTTTCAAATTTCTTCAGTCTTTCATGCCAAGGGTCCGGGAAAAGTATTTTCCAGTTTTTATTTGGTGCTTAATTTTGGTTTGTTTAGGGTTTTTTTCCTGTCACTGTATGTCTCAAATGAATCCTGAAAACACCAAAGGAAACATTTGAGAGATATGCAAACAAATATTTTTAAAAACATCAGTGTGATTAATCCCATGAGTAATTGTTTTAGCCATTTTAAATTAGGGAGCTAAGAGGTTATTTTTTCTTATAAATCTCAAAACCCTAAGGAAGTATCATCTAAAGATACTTCATGGGATACTGGTGTTTTCTCATAGAACGTGTTCAAATCTGCTTCTATCTGTATTGATATATGCACAGCAACTGGTGTTAACGAGTATATGTACTTCCCTTTTTTGGCGGTCAATAAATCTAATGCTATTCAATTCTGTAGCACAGCTTTACTAAGGAATGATAGTTCTGTCTAAATTTTTATAGTACTTATTGTTAGATTTTCAATTTTTTCTAAAACTGTGGAAATGTTTATTATGGCTTTCTCTAGTTCGCTTACTCCTAGTTAGGGCAAAAATCATCTGACAAAGCTATGAAATTTTGTTCCTCTATTTACAAGTGGGTTATCTTCTCGTTTGGCTCGTCTCCATGATGTTCTCAATATGCCTTTAGGTATTTGGGACTGGTTCTATATTTGGTCCTGGCTGACTAGGTGACCTATGGTACACATTCCCTTCCAGCCCACAGGGAGTCGCTTTCTGCTAATGTCATCAACGCATAGCCACCAATACCCATCGGGTAATTTACAAGGCCTGTCAATGGCTGTGAGATTAGCTCCATAAAATGTTCCATGCTTTACCCAGACAACTGATACATTTCTAAAATAATCCAAGTTCGAGGGGCTATAGGTTTCTAATTGGGTTCTGTTACAAAAATCAAGATATACCACACCCGTCCCTTTCAAATCCCACTTCTACTATAGTTTTGTTGGTCCAATAATCGTTCCACCCATCCCTGCAAGTACAATTTTTGTGTGTATAGAAGGGGGTCGGCACAAACAAGTGTTGGATCTTGCTTTCCATAGGCAACTATTATTGCTAACCAATATCTGGGTGTTGTTATCTAATATCTGTAGGTCAAATCTTGGTCCAGTCATGTAGCTCAAGTTTTCGTGACCGCAGTATCCTCCGTTGTGTCTTCTCCAAAACTCAGGCCAAGCATTATTGTCACAATTCCAGTGAGTAGATCCTACCCCGTATAAAGGGAGTCTCATGTCACCTTTTGGTAAGGCAGTACAAATCCAACAATCCTTAGCTCCCGTGGCATTCGCTATCATCTGAATTGCATTGTAGTAGAAGTTCTCACTCCAAGTGTTCACTAAAAAGCCTAGGTTTAACAAGGTTACCGCCGCAATCGCAGTATCAAACTGCCAGTCTTTTCGACCATCCATCCTGGTTTAGGAGCCTTCTTCACTCGAGAATGATGGATCCAGACCAGTTGTTCTCGAACCTTGATTGCAGTGAAAGTGGTCAGCAATACCTGGTAAGGTCCATTCCACTCCTCTCTCAGTGGATCACCTGACAAATTCTTAACATAAACCCAATCTCCAGGGCTAAATGGATGGATCGAGTGATCTAACCCTTTAGCCCTGGTACCCAAAACATTTTTACTAATCCTTTCTAATTGTTTTCCTAAGGATATAACATAATTCTGTAGATACTGATTTCCCAACTGGTTCAAATCTTCCCCTTGATATTTAGCCTGATATGGTCTCCCATATAGTATGTCAAAAGGGCTCAAATTTTCTTTAGTCCTAGGTTTTACACGTATCCGAAGTAGTGCAATAGGCAATTCTTGATACTAATATAAATTCGCTTCTTGGCATATTTTTGTTGTCTGTTGTTTTATCATGTGGTTCATCTTTTCTACTTGCCCACTGGCTTATGGTCTGTAGGGTATGTGTAACCGCCAATCAGTTCCTAACAGTTTGCTGACCTGTTGCACTACTTCTGCACAAAAATGTGTCCCCCTATTTGAGGAGATAATTGTCGGTACCCCAAACCGAGGTATTATTTCATTTAATAATACCTTAGTTACTTCCCTTGCTTTATTTGTTCTAAAAGGGAATGTTTCTGGCTAACCTGAAAAGGTATCTGTAAGTACTGATAAGTATCTGTACCTTCCTTTTCTTGGAAGTTCAGAGAAATCAATTTGCCAGTGGTCTCCCAGTACACTTCCCTTCCCAGTACTTCCTAATTGTACCTGGTTACCTGTGTTGGGGTTATTTTTTAACTATATTTTACACTGTTGGGTTACTTGTCTGACCGTAGTATATTTTCTTGGTCAATTAGGTTTCTATTTCTATTATCTGGAATTAAGGCCAAAATCTCTTGCATTCTTTCTGCTGCCTGTTTAGCTTCAGAGTCAGCCAACCTGTTACCTCTTTCCTGGTCAGTGTTACCCTTCAGGTGTCCTCGGCAGTGCATGATGGCAACTTTTGTTGGTAGTTGGACAGCTTCTAACAGGCTAAGGATTTCCTCAGCATATTTAATCTGCTTCCCTTGTGCAGTTAGTAGTCCTCACTCCTTCTAAATTGCCCCATGAGCATGGACAACTCCAAAAGCATATTTGGAATCTGTTCATATATTTATCTTTTTCCTTTTGCTAACTCAAGAGTCCTAGTTAGGGCAATAATTTCAGCCTTTTGAGCTGATGTTCCAGCAGGTAGTGATTGAGACTCAACTACTTCATCTGTTGTTGTCACCGCATACCTGGCCTTTCAAATACCTTGTCAGACAAAGCTTCTTCTGTCTGTGAACCAGGAGTCCTGGGCATCTTCTAGGGGTTGCTCTTTCAAATCTGGTCTGCTGGAGTATACAGTCTCTATGGTTTCTAAGCAATCATGTACCGATGGTTCAGAGATTGACCCGCTGAGAAAAGAAGCTGGGTTCATAACATTAGTTACTGCAATATTAATATCATCTGATTCAATCAGAATGGCCTGGTATTGTAGGAATTGGGATGGGGAAAGCCAGTGGTTCCCTTTTTGTTCTAGTACAGCTGATACTGTGTGTGAGACCAGTACTGTGATCTTTTGGCCCAAGGTGAATTTTCGGGCTTCCTGAATATTCAAGACCACCGCCACCACAGCTCGCAGACATCCTGGCCATCCTTTGCTTACTCCATCCAGCTGTTTAGAGAAATAGGCCACAGCTCTTTTGTAGGGTCCCAGCCATTGAGCTAGTATCCCCAGAGCTCATGAGAAAACAGCCAGAAGGGTTTAGTAACATCAGGCAGGCCCAGAGCCGGGGCCTTCATTAGTTCTTTCTTAAGTGTCTGAAATGCATTTTGAGCTTCTTTGGACTAGATCAATTGGGTGGGGTTGTTTTTCAAAAGTTCATATAAGGGTCTCACTATTATTCCATAATTATAAATCCACAGTCGGCACCAACCTGTCATTCCCAGAAAGGTCCTGAGCCCTTTTACCGTCTGAGGGAGGGGAGTCCTGAAGATGGCTTCATTCTGTTCTGTTCTGGTTCTCTTTGTCCAGACAGCTCGTATTCAAGGTAGGTTACCCGCTGGCGCACCATCTGAGCTTTCTGTTGAGAGACTCGATACCCATTTAGTTCCAAAAAGTGTAACAAACTGATAGTCCACTGTATATAGTCAGGTTTTGCTTCAGTTGCTATTAATAAATCATCTACATACTGTAAAAGGGTTCCATCTCTGGAGGGAGGGTTCCATGCTTCAAGTTCTCGTGCTAAATGATTTCCTAAGATCATTAGGCTGTTTTTAAAACCTTTGGGTAACACTGTCCAGGTAAGCTGGGTTTTTCTACCCGTGGTAGGATTTTCCCACTCAAATGCAAATAAATTCTGACGCTCTTTGGCTAAAGGCAGACAGAAGAATGCATCTTTTAAATTCAATATTGTAAACCATACTTTATTATCTTGTAATTTAGTAAGTAAAGTATAGGGATTAGCTACCACTGGGTGTATGTCCTTAACAATCTTATTCACTTCTCTTAAATTTTGTACTACCTGATAAGTTCCATCTGTTTTGTTTGTTGGGTTTTTTTTTTCCACCAGTAATATAGGAGTATTGTATTCTGACTCACATTCCACTAGTAGTTCATACTGTAAAAAGTTATTAATGGGTCCTTCTGTTCTTTTTCGGTTCTCTAATTTCAAGGGATGTTGCTTTCGTTGTATTGGTTTTGCCCTTTTTTTTTTGCTGGGGAAGACTACCCTGTTTCAGCCCCCCCCCCTTTTTCATTCCGTCTTTCTGTCTCTTGACTTTTAAGTACTCCTCTGCTTTTTTTTTCCATTCAGAGCAGCAGCTAAAGAAGCTGGTAACTTGATACCTTTTTGTCTCAATCACTTTACACAACTGTTCAAAAAATCCAGAGGGATTTTCCTTCGTTTATTTTTATTTTCCAATACCGCGTTCAACTTTTCGTCTCCTATATCTTTTAATTGTCTACAAAATTGTAACAGCGTATCATAATTCAATTAACTGTTTCTTTGTGAGGGGATCACCTCCTCCTGAAGCTCATGTTACAATAAAATAACTTCTCAATTTCTCCACCGATCGGTTAACATAACCCATACATACACACACACACATCCTAGAAGGGATCTTTTAAAATCCTTCTGTTTATAAACTGTGTATCCCTTAAGTACAACAATATATACAGGTAAATTACTTCAGCTAATATGTTTTTATATATATATACACATAGAGCTCTTCGAAAACAATATATACAGTATATTTAATACATATACCAAAAACAGAGTCCCAAAATGATCGATCAATGCCAAATAACTAGAGAACTTGTAACCCCACAATATATACCAACTTGTAAGTATTTTAAAACCAATTCCCAAGTTCCCAATTCAATTCCTAAATCATGCCAATTTTTCTTTAAACAAACCAAACCCCATACATTATTAAGCTGCATTCGAGTGGAGGAGTATCCCCCTATTTTTCCCAGTGTTTCAGTATACATCCTAGGAGAGACTTTCTTAAAATTCCCACACACACGGGAAGACCCTGCACCGATACTTAAGAAATTACGAACCACAGCCCCGATAAATCAGAGTCTAAATACAACAGTCCCAAGTCAAAAAACGGAAATGATCAATATCTGTAGAGCATACCAAATGTACATGGGGTTTTTTGTTATCTTTTTTTTTTTTCCTCTTTTTTTCCTGTTTTTTTTCTTTTTTTTTTTTTCTGCTTCATTCGTCTCCATCTGCTTCTGTCACGGGAGAGCAGAACTCCACACGCGCTTCGTACTTATTTCTACTTATTTGACTTATTTGTCATTCACACAGAGGTTTCACACACAGTCATACAATCTTTCCAATGTGCTACGATACATCCTAAGGGGTTTTCTTTAAAATACCACTGCTTTGCTGTCCCCTCACTTTACTGATTCTGTACTTCTGTTGTCTTTCCACAGATTATTTTAACAACTTTAACCTGTCATCCCCTTCTGTCCCGCTCTGACCATGTTCCACAAATGTCACAATATTCGGGTCGCAGATAAAACAATTTACAAGAAAAAGAGGTTCACGGTGAAATGCGCATTTTTTCAAGTTTTTCAGCCCCACTTTACAGCTGTACCGCTTTTCAGTTATTCATTCACCAGTTAACTCACATTCACACACATTCATACTCAATTGTCAGTTTTACGATGCCTGAGGGATATGTTAACAAGCCAATATCCGAGATGTCCGATATCCGAGTTCAGTATCAACAAATCCGTATTGCCAGAAGTACAACTTAAGTGGGTTACCTAAGTGCACCAATACCAAAAGTACATTACTACAGAAGTACAAAGCTTAACCCGTGCTTGTACCAAAATACAAATATCAAAAGTATGTTATTACAGAAGTACAAAGCTTAACCTATGCTTGTATCAACATACCAAAATGTATACCCTCAGGCCTGGTATACAGTGCTCAGTGTAGGACATCTCCTATGACTTATGAGAATGCTCCAAATGACTGGTCTCAGATTTCAAAAGAGAGAAAGAAAGGAAAGGAAACAAATTAAATACCTTTACTCCTTTAGATGGTCCTTATCTGCTCCCGCAGTGATCCGACTGAGGCGAGGAAATCCCGTGGGTACCCTAGGGAGTCCTCTTCTCAGCAGGTCCTGCAGCCGAGCAGAGCGGGTCCCACCTGGGTCGCCAGAAATGATGCCGTGAAAAGCCAGAATTGAAGACTCAATAGTAGGAAGACTATTAAGCAGGTATTCTTTATTACGGCGCCGCGCCCACGGGGCATCTCTCCTCCAAACGTACGCGCCAAACACCCTATCATTTCAGGTTAAATACAACCACAATATACATATTCATTATATTTCTGAGAAATGCTTAGCATATTCATGACTTTTCCAAGAATTAATTAGCGTATGTTAATGTCTTTCACGCATGTCTGCTAGCATCCTCGGGTGGTCTTTGGGGGTCTTAAGATGAAGGCTTACACTCCTCATCACAGTGTGTTCTGGTTTTGGCTGCAGCCGGCAACAAAAGCGCCACGCAGCTGCCCCTCCCCCCGCCAGCGTGCGGAGGAGAATGGAAAGAAAGAGGCAGAAACTGGTGGATCGGGATAAGGGCAGTTTAACAGAACAGCAAACAAAGAGAAACAGCAACAACAACGATACAGATAAGGAGAAAACATAACAATGAACCGCATGAACCACAGAGCCGTTCTCCCAGACAGGACCGGCGCCCGCGCTCCCGAGCCATGAGTGAGTTCCCGCCGCGCCGCCCCCCCCCCCCCCCCCCACCGGAACCCTGCATGACGGCACATGGTATGGAATACCCTGCTCTGTTTGGCCAGGTGGGGTCAGCCTGCCCGGCTGTGCCCCTTCCTGGATTCCCTTCCTGGATTCCAGTGAAAATTAACCCTGTCCTGGCCAAACCCAGGACATTATCCACCCCTTATTCCATACCATCTACGTCACGCCCAGGTCCCCCATTGTCCAGTTGATCACCACCACTTCTCCTGTCTCCAGATATCATTCCCTTAGTCTATGGATCATCACTCTAAAGTGTCCATTGAGTTCATTTAATCCATGACTTCAGGGTCCATCTGTCATAATGGTCTTCCGTGGCAGGAGAGGTGATGTGTGGTGATGGGCGGTCACTTGCTGCATCCGGAGCTCACGGCTGATGTATCTGGTGTGGCCCGTACCCACAGTCTGCAGGTTGGAGACGTCGACATCGATGAAGTTGCTGGGTGCCAGTTGTTGAAAACCAGGTCCAGTTCCATCATCGCTGTGCTCTGCTAGGTTTTCATCAAAAAAGAGTCCATCCTTCTTTAATCTGGACGATTCTTACTATGCTACTACTGGTATAAAATATAGCAATTATAACAGTGATAACAGACAGTGACAGGGTTATTTAACAATTAACTTTATACAATTTATTTATTTATGGACTATTCTCACCCAAAATCAAATCCCCATGAGGCACACATCGGACTTCCCCATCCTTCCACGTTACCCACCAGGTACACCCAGGTCCTTGAGCAAAAGCAATCCCGCGGACGGGCTTGCCTTTGCCCGAGGCAGAACTAACCCAGACTGTCTTCCCTAACATGTTTCGCATGTGCACTACAGGGACTTTATCCCCTTCTACGGGGCGCTGAGGTTTTGACTGGGCAGGACCAGCCCGGTTGGTGGATCCCCTGGTGTTAACCAACCAGGTGGCCTTTGCTAAATGGGTATCCCAGTTTTTGAAAGTCCCACCCCCCATTGCCCTCAAAGTGGTTTTTAGAAGCCCATTGTACCTTTCGATCTTTCCAGAGGCTGGTGCATGGTAGGGGATGTGATACACCCACTCGATACCGTGTTCTTTGGCCCAGGTATCTATGAGTCTGTTACGAAAGTGAGTCCCGTTGTCCGACTCAATTTTTTCGGGAGTGCCATGTCGCCACAGGACTTGATTTTCCAGGCCCAGGATGGTATTCCGGGCAGTGGCATGGGGCACAGGGTAGGTTTCCAGCCATCCAGTGGGGGCCTCCACCATTGTGAGCACATAGCACTTGCCTTGGCGGGTTTGTGGCAGTGTGATGTAGTCAATCTGCCAAGCCTCCCCTTATTTATATTTTAGCCATCGTCCTCCATACCACTGAGGCTTTACCCGCTTGGCTTGCTTGATTGCAGCGCATGTTTCACATTCATGGATAACCTGTGTGATGGTGTCTATGGTCAAGTCCACCCCTCGGTCACGAGCCCATCTGTATGTCGCGTCTCTTCCTTGGTGGCCCAAGGTGTCATGGGCCCACCGAGCTATAAAGAGTTCACCCTTCTGTTGCCAGTCCAGATCCACCTGAGCCGCTTCAATCTTGGCAGCCTGATCTACCTGCTGGTTGTTTTGATGTTCTTCAGTGGCCCTACGCTTAGGGACGTGGGCGTCCACGTGACAGACTTTTACAACCAGCTTCTCCAGCCGGGCAGCAATATCTTGCCACAATGGGGCAGCCCAGATAGGTTTGCCTCTGCGCTGCCAGTTGTTCTTCTTCCATTGCTGCAGCCACCCCCACAAGGCATTGGCAACCATCCAAGAGTCGGTGTAAAGATAGAGCACTGGCCACTTCTCTTGACTGGCAATGTCTAAAGCCAGCTGGATGGCTTTCACCTCTGCAAACTGGCTTGACTCACCTTCTCCCTCGGCAGTTTCCACGACTTGTCGTGTAGGGCTCCATACAGCAGCCTTCCAACTCCGCTGCTTCCCCACAATACGACAGGACCCATCCGTGAACAGGGCATACTGTTTCTTATCTTCTGGCAGCTTGTTATACAGTGGGGCCCCTTCAGCCCCTGTCACCTCCTCCTCTGGCGATGCTCCAAAATCTTTGCCTTCTGGCCAGTCCATGATTACCTCCAGAATTCCTGGGCGACTGGGGTTTCCCATTCGGGCACGCTGGGTGATCACTGCGACCCACTTACTCCACGTAGCATCGGTGGCATGATGCGTAGAGGGGACCCTCTCTTTGAACATCCAGCCCAGGACCGGCAATCATGGTGCTAGGAGGAGCTGTGCTTCAGTGCCGACCACTTCTGAAGCAGCTCGAACGCCTTCATATGCTGCCAGAATCTCTTTTTCAGTGGGAGTATAGTGGGCCTCGGATCCTTTATATCCCCGGCTCCAAAACCCCAGGGCTCAACCTCGAGTCTCCCCTGGTGCTTTCTGCCAGAGACTCCAGATTGGGCCATTCTCCCCGGCTGCAGTGTAGAACACGTTTTTAACACCTTGCCCTGACCGGACTGGACCAAGGGATACGGCATGAACTATCTCCCGTTTAATCTGCTCAAATGCCTGTCGTTGATCAGGGCCCCATTCAAAACCATTCTTCTTCCGGGTCACGTGGTACAGAGGACTTACAATCTGGCTGTAATTTGGGATGTGCATCCTCCAAAAACCCACAACACCCAGGAAGGCCTGTGCTTCCTTTTTGCTGGTTGGTGGAGACATAGCTGCTATTTTTTTGATGACATCCATTGGGATTTGATGGCGCCCATCCTGCCATTTTATTCCCAAAAACTGGATCTCTTGCGCAGGTCCCTTGACTTTACTTCGCTTAATGGCGAAACCGGCTTTCAGAAGGATCTGAACTATTTTCTCCCCTTTCTCAAAAACTTCCTCCACTGTGTCACCCCATACAATGATGTCATCAAAGTACTGCAGATGTTCTGGGGCTTCACCCTTTTCCAGTGCAGTCTGGATTAGTCCATGGCAAATGGTGGGACTGTGTTTCCACCCCTGGGGCAGTCGATTCCAGGTGTACTGGATGCCCCTCCAGGTGAAAGCAAACTGTGGCCTGCACTCTGCTGCCAAAGGGATGGAGAAGAATGCATTAGTGATGTCAGTTGTCGCATACCACTTGGCTGCCTTTGACTCCAGCTGGTATTGAAGTTCTAGCATGTCTGGCAGGGCAGCACTCAGCGGTGGTGTGACTTCATTCAGGCCACGGTAGTCTATTGTCAGTCTCCACTCTCCAGTAGATTTTCTCACTGGCCATATGGGACTATTAAAGGGTGAGCGAGTTTTGCTGATCACTCCTTGACTCTCCAGCTGGCGGATCAGCTGATGAATGGGGAGAAGGGAGTCTCGGTTGGTACGATACTGTCGCCGGTGCACCGTTGTGGTTGCGATTGGCACCTGTTGTTCTTCAACCCTCAGCAGCCCCACAACGGAAGGATCCTCCAAGAGACCAGGCAAAATGGACAGCTGTTTAATTTCTTCCGTCTCCACAGCAGCTATGCCAAAAGCCCACTGATACCCCTTTGGGTCTTTGAAATACCCTCTCCTAAGATAGTCTATACCAAGGATGCACAGAGCCTCGGGGCCAGTCACAATGGGGTGTTTCTGCCAGTCCTGCCCAGTGAGGCTCACTTCAGCCTCCAGTACACTCAGCTCTTGGGACCCCCCTGTCACTCCCGAAATGCAAATGGACTCTGACCCTTGGAAATCTGATGGCATTGAAGTACACTGTGCACCAGTGTCCACTAGAGCTTTATACTCTTGTGGATCTGACGTGCCAGACCACCGAATCCACACCGTCCAATAAACGTGGTTGTCCCTTTCCTCCACCTGTCTGGAGGCAGGGCCCCTCTAATCCTCGTCAGAGAATTTGCTGCTCACTTGCTGTAAGAATGACTTGGAGGTCCCCTCCAGAGGATCGGAATCAAGGTCAAACTGTCTACCTGGTCTGGAGAGCTGGCTGCTGGAAACTGGAGCAGCATTTTTCCTAAGAGAATTCCCTTTGGTGATTGTTTTACCTCGCAACTCTCGCACTCGTGCCTCTAGACTTGAGGTAGGTTTTCCATCCCACTTACTCATGTCCTATCCATGGTCACACAGGAAAACCACAGGGTGCCCCGGGGTGTGTAGCCTCTGTATTCCCTCTCCTGAGCAGAGAAACGCTTGCCCCTAACAGCTGAGACACTGGACCGCACAGGTGGGGAGTAGGACCTACTCTCTTTCATTTGCCAGACCTCCCGGGCCAGTTTCTCCACAGCCAAAACGAGGGAGGAAGAGAGACTTTCCTCATATTGCTGGAGTCGGACAGCCACCTCATCCACTGTTGGTGCCTCCTTACCTTTCCAGTTTACAACTGCCAGTGGGTTGGCATATGAGGATGGTGCGCTCCGCACAAACTTCCTCCACATGGATGCCGTGCACTGGACTTCATCTGGGTCTGTGGGTAACTGGTCATCATCTGGTTCATAGTAAACCAGCTCCCGCACAGCTAATTCCCTCAAGTACTGAATACCCCTTTCCATATTGGTCCACTTGCCAGGGCAGCATACAAAATCGTCACTGAAGGGGTACCTCTCCCTCACACCTGACAGAAGCCTCCTCCAGAGGCTGAGGACTTGTTCCTTCTTCCCAACGGCCTTGTCAATGCCCCCATCCCTGGCCAGGGATCCCAGCTGCTTGGCTTCCTTGCCCTCTAATTCCAAGCTGCTGGCCCCGTTATCCCAGCACCGCAGCAGCCAGGTGACAATGTGCTCGCCTGGGTGGTGGCTGAAATCTTTCCGCATGTCTCGCAGCTCGCTCAGGGACAGGGACCGGGTGATGATCTCTGTCTCTATCTCCCGCGATGACCCTGGCCCATCGTCATCCCTCCCGGAGCGATCTGCTCTCTTTGCATCTTTCTTTAGTTTTACGGGGGCAACTGCTACCGGCACAGGTTGGTCGTTGGGCTCAGCCGCGATGCCTGCAGCTGGAGCTGGGGCTGGAGCTGGAGCTGCCGCAACTGCCGTGCCCACAGGGAAAGCCGGGACAACGCCAGTGGCTGCAGCAGCCGTGGTGCCGGTGGGGGGGGCTGTGACTGCCTGCTGGGCTGGAGGGGCTGCAGGGCCGGCTGGGGGGGCAGCGCCAGCCGCAGTGCCTGCCGCTTCGTGTCCCCCCCCTTTCCCTTTAGAGCACTGAACAGTGTTGAACATGGCTCGGTAGGCGTGGGCCAGACCCCAGCACGTTGCGGTGATTTGTGTCTCTCTGGAGTTCCCAGGGTGGCAGAACACTTTTGGCAGATATTTTACTAGTTTGTCCGGATTCTGTACTTGTTCAGGGGTGAGTTTCAAAGACACCGGAGGTGCCCACTGCTCTAGACACCTGCCCATGCTGTCCCACACACCCAGCCACTCACAGCTATCCGGCCCGGGGCAGGTCTCTGCATGATGTTCTTAACGACTTGCTTAACCCTAAACAAAACCCAAAACCCATTCAGGAGGCAGAACAAAAGGAGAGTGCTGGCCTGAGCATCCCACCGGTACTCGAAATTCTCAAAAGCCGTTAGGACTAGCATGAGGGAGAGAGGGGGGGGCGAAAGAGTGGGGGAAGGTATCCCCTCCGGTTTTCCCCACAGATTGGGTTCGATTATTAACAAATTCTAAGACATAGGATCCGAGGTATGGAAATGACCACAGTGCTGCATGCAAACACAAGCCTAATTACATGCATAGTGATGTTATCATATCATAAGTCGATATCATACAGTACAGCAAAATCATCATCCTGGTCCTTTTCCCCGATGTAATGAACAGCATGGCAACGAACAGATACAGCAAATAAGGATTCAAATACCACAACCATCTGATCAAAGACAGAAACATTTTTTACTGGCGCCTATTTAACTAACACAACAAATGCGTATAACAAAATTTAACAAAATGTAAGAAAACTGTTTTAAAACACACTGCTCAGCCCTGCCGTTATCCCCGCCCCACACTTGGGTGCCAAATTAATGTTCTGGTTTTGGCTGCAGCCGGCAACAAAAGCGCCACGCAGCCGCCCCTCCCCCCGCCGGTGTGCGGAGGAGAATGGAAAGAAACAGGCAGAAGCTGGTGGGTCGGGATAAGGGCAGTTTAACAGAACAGCAAACAGAGGGAACAGTAACAACAATGATACAAATAAGGAGAAAACACAACAACGAACCGCATGAACCACAGAGCCATTCTCCCGGACAGGACCGGCGCCCGCGCTCCCGAGCCATGAGTGAGTTCCCACCGCGCTGCCTCCCCCCCCAACCAGAACCCAGCATGACGGCACATGGTATGGAATACCCAGCTCTTTTTGGCCAGGTGTGGTCAGCCCGCCCGGCTGTGCCCCTTCCTGGATTCCCTTCCTGGATTCCAGTGAAAATTAACCCTGTCCTGGCCAAACCCAGGACACAGTGTCCGCTGGTTGGCCTTTGTTTCTGCGCAAACTCTTTTCTAAGATCACGTATACCATGTCCTTCCAGGTTGTTTTACTCTGGTCTTGTTGCCCCCTTGGTGCCTCTTTATCTCTGTAGCTTGGTGCATCTGCCCTCCCAAGGCTGAGCTGTCCAAATAACATTATTTAAGAGTCTCTCTATCTTAAAGCTTTCCTATCTTCCCCCAAAACAGCAAGTCAAGTTTGTCTAAGTAGCGCTATTTAGGAGCCACTTTATCTTAGAGCTTTCCTGTCTTCTCAAAGCAGCAAGGATCTACTTTAGTTTAATTACAATCACTCTAGCAAGTGGAAATTTTACTTTTACATCTTATAGCAGCCTTCCAGTACCTGAAGGGGGCCTACAAGAAAGCTGGAGAGGGACTTTTTACAAGGGCATGTAGTGATAGGACTAGGGGTAATGGCTTCAAGATGAAAGAGGGCAGATTTAGATTAGATATAAGGAAGAAATTCTTTACTATAAGGGTGGTGAGACACTGGAACAGGTTGCCCAGAGAAGTTGTGGATGCCCCCTCCCTGGAAGTGTTCAAGGCCAGTTTGGGTGGGGCTTTGAACCACCTGGTCTAGTGGAAGGTGTCCCTGCCCATGGCGGGGGGATTGGAACTAAATGATCTTTAAGGTCCCTTCCAACGCAAATCATTCTATGATTAACAAAGAGTAGGCTTCCCAAAGTTGTAGATACATGTGAAAATCTACCTAAATGCACATTTAATCACTTTTCCTGCCTTTCATAGTCAGGTGACTCCTGGGAGGAAAATTCAGGATGTATTCATTTCTGCAGAAATACTAAAACATCCTTTGTTACCACTTTATTAGCCATTGCTGCTTTGAGAGAAACAGAGTAGTAAATATTTACTTACTTGATGAAATGAATGCTGAAATTCTCAAAATAGCTGCTGATGTAAACATCAACAGATAAATATAATTTCAATTCAGTCTTGCACAAAATACAGCACGATGGATATTTAGAGGAACAGCATGGTTATTTAATGTTATTTCTGTAGGTAAATGTTTTCTGGAGTTGACCTTTATTATTTGATTTTAAATTGCATTCTAAGCAGGACAAGTTGTGGATCTAAATGAAGTTCTTGGCAGAGTCAGCACTGTGGGTAATAAGCTCCTTGTATATGTAACTAGTGGACAGAGCTAAACACCCACTGCATACCATGAAGTAGCACATGCTGTATGCAGATGACTATTTAGTTAGTGACACGTTAGATCATTTAGATTAATATTTATAAATATCTTTGTAGTCAGTTGAACTTAGCATTATACAAGTATGCATAGATGGTCAGTAAAAATGTACACATGGTATACATCTTGAAAATTACTCTGGAGATTTGTGCAAAGAATACTCAATTTGCAGCTGTTTTTTCACCCATGGGGAAACCTCTCTTCATCTCCTTTTGGCATCTGAAGGACACCTCTTCATCTCTGCTGCCCAGCTCATGTGGCATGGTGGGAGCAGAAGGGGTGCCTGACATGGAGAGGTTTCTGCCTTTACAGTGCTATCTTGAGATCTGAGCAAAACATCATTGAAAGTGATGAGTCTAACAAGCATCCTTCATTCGGGATAAATTAATTCAATTGTGGAGCTTCTTTGGGGATGGGGTGTTTGAAACGGTAATAGCTGCTGTCTAAAACCACCAGCCTTACCCAATGCTAGTGAGAAGCTGAATTTTGAAAGTGGTGGGTTTTACCTGGAATCAGAGAGGCCTGTGAATTCTTTCCAGGGACCAGTGGATGTGCAGGGTAGATCCGGGAGCACCACCAAAGGACAAGCCAGTCCACCCAGGGATGCCGCTGCAGTGTCACCCTGAGAGAGCCAAGGGACTATGTTGAGGACAAGGAGATCACGAAAGGAAGGGCTGAAGGGCTGAGGAACAAACCTGGCCTGCTCACTGGGTGGAAAAATGACTTTAAAATAATCAGCTTGTATCACAGAAATACCCAACTGTGAAGCTCTCAGCTTGCAAGATTTTATATATTGACTGTAACTTCCTGAATCAAAAGCTGTAACATGGTGTTTGACTTGGGAATGAGACATACTGTTTTGTTTGAAAAACTGACACCCTGTATCTTTTAAAGTGATTTAAACAACACTGCCACAACATGCTGTTGCAGAGAGGAGCCCTGGGTGCATGAGGCGAACAGAGAGGTTCCCCCAAACCCTGGTGGCAATGCTGAAAACTCCTGAATTTCACCTAGGGCCCTGCATAAAACCTCAGCATGCCAAGCCCACTGCTGCACAGGTGGCTGAGGAGACACCTCATGGCTGCCAGCCATTGGTGACGGAGAAGCCCCATCTGTCACGGGAGAGAAAGATGGAAGAGGGAGTAAACAAAGGAGGAAGCTAGGCTGCCTGCTTCGGACAGCATCACCTCCCTCCCTAGCTGCCCTTGCCCCCTTCCCCCGCAGACTCCCTGGGAGGGTGGCCTGAAAAGGGCTGGGCTGCCACTGAGGGCAGGCGGCGGTGACCCTGTGCACGCCAGGGCAGCAATTGGTGTCTCAGTGGCACCGTACCCATACGGATGGGTGGGAGCGGACACGTTAGCAGAGGCTGCTAGGGTCCCCGTGACATTGTCGGGGAGGGGGCGGGGGTATAAAATGGAGGCAGCGGGTGGGAAGAAGGAGGAGTGGAAGGTATCTGGTTGGGCTATCGGAGGGGGAGAGACCTATCTGCTTCCGGAGGGCAGGGCTAGAGTAGCGTGGGGAGAAAGTGGAACAAAGTGTTCAAGCAAACAGCCACAGGAAACACATAAATCTGACTCAAGGGTAACAGCTAGAGGCTAGGGGAGGAGGCATGATTTAAAAAAAGATTCCTGCAAATGTGTGTCTCTCATACGCAGGCTGCAATGGTGGCTATTGTTTTTTAAACAAGTATTGGGGGAGTGATCTCTGTTTTTCCTAAACATGCATTTCCATAGCTCTAT
Source organism: Opisthocomus hoazin (assembly GCF_030867145.1). Classification (NCBI taxonomy): domain Eukaryota; kingdom Metazoa; phylum Chordata; class Aves; order Opisthocomiformes; family Opisthocomidae; genus Opisthocomus; species Opisthocomus hoazin. The sequence goes on along the minus strand of NC_134453.1, from coordinate 47,682,685 downwards.
TTATAAATTCACAGCAGCCTGTCGTTTATTTAGTGAGCTCCGTGGTGTGAGTGCGTTTTAAACTCTCTCACCCTCCAAAGAGGTTATTATTATAACCCACCACCAAACATGTTCCCGCAGCCTGCCAATCACTGAGCTCCATCTTCGATGATAACAGTCCAATGGCTACCGTGCAGCTGAGAGGGTTAAAAAGGATTACGCTGTGGATTTGTAGGGAGCTCCCCTCAAAAGAAGAAAAAAAAACCAAGAGCAAACCCAAAGGGGACACAATGGTTCCACATTGGCACCGAGTGACAAAAGCTCAGAGCCTAACCACACCCGCTGCCCACCGGTGGAGGGGCGTGCTAATTTCAGTGCGGCTCACGTGGGTCCGGTGCACAGGCGGGGGGCGGGCTTAGTAGCCCCCAATCTAGGGCAGTTTGTTTAACTGCAGTAACAGGAACTCAATGTTCCCGCGGTGAAGGGATTTCTGAGAACAGAGAATGTGTCCTCGGATGAACCCAGCTCCTTATCCTGTCCCACCCTTCTGCTGTCTGCTCCACGGCCTTAAAGCGGCGATGCCATGGTCCTGAGCCGTCCCCGTACGCCTGCAGTCCTCAGTGAGGGGTAGTGCCACGCCACGCCCACCCGCAGGCCGGAGTGATGGGAGCAGCGCCGCCCGCAAGGTCCCATCGCTTCCCCGGGGCAACCCCAACACCTCTGCCTGGCACCCTGCGCCTGCACCTATGGCTGTTCAACCCCATTGTTCCAGGAGAACATGTGCAGAGGGGGAAAAAAAAATTCACGTTGAAAAGCAAATAACTTTTCTCGGGATTTTTCCCGGGGGGAGAGGGGAGTGCATCAATGCTGGGGAAAGCCACTGCTGGAAAACATGCAGACATGCAGACCAATATGGGAATCTGGAGTCGGTTCCAAAAGTAGAGAAAGAAAAGTTACATTTAAGCATAGTGATCAGGGAAGAAAAGCTCTAGGGTCAGCCAACAGGAGTTAATATGATTGCAAGGCTAGAGATACCTGTCTAGATCACACATAAGATAAGCTGAGCAGGTGGCTGAGCAGAGATTCTAGAGGATGGTCACTGATGGGAAACCAGTATAAGCAACAGTTCTGCCATTTTAATGCCATCTCCGCTTAATGAATTTAATAATAGTCAACACAAAGCTGACTGTAGAATTGTGTACATGCTCCACTTTTATTATGCAGTGATATCCTAGTAACAGTATTTTCCTTCACACTTGGAAAGGTAGAAGGCTTAAAAGACCTCACTCCTTATTCAAAACACATCATTAATTACACTTTAACTCGCTGAATTTTAATTCCTTTACTGTTTTTTTAATTAAACATTTCAGCGCCTTGTCTGTGTAATTTGTACAACCCATTTCACGGGGTGAACTAGTGACAATGTTGATAGACTGTGTTGTAGTACCCCTTCCCAGTGACGACCTTCCATTGAAACAGTAGTGCTGTCAGATATTGATTCTTACTATCAAGCAGATATTAGGAAGTTTCAAAGGCCTTACATGCAAAGGCATAGAACAAACTTACCTGATGAGCTGATGTTCTGACAGAAATGACAAAAAACATTTTCAATTATCATTGTAGTACAATCTTGAGGAAGCAGGAGGAGGAATTTTTTTTAATCAGTTTATAAAACTGGTGTGAATCACTGAATGAAAAGAAATTATGCCCTTTAAACCTAACCATAAAGTGATTGCCAGTCCACATTCTCCATGTATATTGTGTGCTGGCTTTGTTGTGAATTTATTATTCATTGGATGTCTTTACCATAGTCAAAGGTAGACATTTCCAAATAAACTTTAACCTTCTGTTTATGAACTTGAAGCTCACACCCCCATATAAGCACTGAAAGATAGTGTCTGATACAGGTTGTAAAATCCACCTGGGATCCTGAGTACATACTTAAGAAGCTAACCCACACTGAGTTCAGTGCTGCTATGCCTAACACTGCTGCCAGTATCCAAAACAAGCTTAGATCTAGATCTGTTTCACCCACGTAGGCTATAATTAATTGAAACATAGACATTCCTTGGGTACTTATCACATGCATAGGTAAGCCCCAGGGAGGGAGGAGTAATTCTGGTTTCTGAGGTTCAAAATCAACAGAACTGGTCACAGTTAAGGACATCGTCTGTGATTCAGGAGATACTAGAAAGAGCTCAAGACCAAGACCTGTGAATAATACCGTAGTGCAGAATACATATGGAATTACAGTAGAAAAAGTTAAATGTAAAAAGAGAAAAATGCTAACACTCAAAGTAGCAAAGAGTTTACCACGCTGAGTAGTAAACAGGAAGGGAACATGTTCTCTGATATGACTGTCTATCTATAACAATTGTTCTTCCAGAAAGTTGAATTTGATTTTTCTCACAGAATCATAGAATGGTTGAGGTTGGAAGGGACCTCTGGAGGTTATCTGGTCCAACTCCCCAGCTCAACCAGGGTGACCTAGAGCCAGTTGCCCAGGACCATGTCAAGATGGCTTTTCAATATCTCCAATGAGAGAGACTCTACAGACTCTCTGGGCAAGTTGTTCTGGTGCTTGGTCACCCTCATAATAAAAAAAAAATAAATTTCCTTATGTTCAGATAGAACCTCCTGTGTTTCAGCTTGTGACCATTGCCTCTGGTCCTGTCACTGGACACCAATGAAAAGAGCCTGGCTCCACCCTCTTTACACCTTCCCTTTAGGTATTTGTACACACTGATAAGATCCCACATGACCCTTCTCTTCTCTAAACAGTCCTAGCCCTCTCAGCCTTTTCTCATAGGAGAGATGCACCAGTCCCTTAATCATCTTCATAGCCCTTTGTTGGACTGTCTCCAGTATGTCCATGTCTCTCTTGTACTGGGGAGCCCAGAACTGGACACAGGACTCCAGGTGTGGCCTCACCAGTGCTGAGCAGAGGTGAAAGAATCACCTCCCTCTACCTGCTGGCAACAGTGTTCCTAATGCAGCCCAGGACACCCTTTGCCCTCTTTCCCACAAGGGCACACTGCTGGCTCATGTTCAACCTGGTGTCCGTCAGGATCCCCAGGTCCTTTTCTGCCAAGCTCCTTTCCAGCTGGGTGACCACCAGCATCAGTGCAAGGGGTTGTTCCTCCCTAGGTGCAGGACTTGGCACTTCTCCTTGTTGAACTTCTTGAGGTTCCTGTCAGCCCATTTCTCCAGCCTGTCCAGGTCCCTCTGGATGGCAGCACCACCTTCTGTTGTATCAGCCACTCTTCCCAGTTTTGTGTCATCAGCAAACTTGCTGAGGGTATACTCTGCCCCATCATCCAGATCATTAATGAAGATGTTGAGCAGGACTGGACCCACTATTGATCCATCAGGTACACTGCTAGTTACCAGCTTCCAACTAGACTATGTGCCGCTGATCACCACACTCTGGGCCTGGCCATTCAGCCAGATTTCAATCCACCTCACTGTCTGCTCATCCAGTCCATACTTCATCAGCTTCTGTATGAGGATCTTATGGGAGACAGTGTCAAAGGCCTTCCTGAAGTCTAGGTAGACAACATCCACTGCTGTCCCCTCATCCACCAGGCCAGTCATTTCATTATAGAAGGTTATCAAGCTGGTCAAGCATGACTTCCCCTTGGTGAATCCATGCTGACTACTCCTGATGACTTCCTTGTCCTCCATGTGCCTGGATTAGCTGCTCCATCACTTACCCAGGGATCGAGGTGAGGCTGACTGGTCTTTAGTCCCCTGGGTTCTCCTTCTTGTCCTTCTTGCAGATAGGAGTGACATTTGGCTTCCTCCAGTCTTTGGGCACTTGTCCCAGTCACCATGATCAATCAAATATTATTGGGAGTGGCCTTGCAATTGCATCAGTCAGCTGGTGGATCAGCCCTCAGGATCCTGAACTGCAACATCTCATGTTCACTGTAGCCAAGGCTGCCTTTGACCTTCACAACCCCAATGAGCCCCTCCTTGTTGGTGAGTATGTGGTCCAGCAGAGCACCTCTCCATGTTGGCTCCTCTATCTCTTGGGTCAGGAAGTTGTCATCGATGCACTCCAGGAACATCCTGGATTGCTTTTGCCCTGCTTTGTTGTCCCTCCAGCAGATATCAGGGTGGTTGAAGTTCCCCATGAGGACCAGGGCCTGTGAATGTGATGCTGCTCCTGTCTGTAGAGGGCCTGATCCATTTGTTCTTTCTGATCAAGCGGCCTGTAGCAGACCCCCACTATAATGTCACTTTTACCTGTCCTCTCTTTAATCCTAACCCATAAGCTCTCATTTGGCTCCTCATCCATCCCCAGGCAGAGCTCCATGCATTCCAGCTGCTCTCTCACATAAAGGGCAATTCCCCCTCCTCATCTTCCCAGCCTGTCCTTCCTGAAGAGCCTGTATCCATCCATTGCAACACCCCAGCCATCCCACCACACCTCCGTGATTCCAACAAGATCACAGCCCTGCAGCTGCACACAGATCTTTAATCCTCATGGTCCTGGATTTTAAGGCCGGATGTGTCTTCCATCAATACCTTTCTACTGTGTGCTTTTAAAATGGAAGATCAGTTTACTAATGTAAAAAAAAAAACTGGTTTTAGCATGCTTACTTTACCTCGCAAGAATTTATTTAGCAATCAATCAACTGTGCTGAATCTCATTTTCTGCTTCTGATCTAGAAAAATCAAATTTGAAGGCTTCTATTACTTCAGATGATTTTGTAAAGCGACTTTTTGTCTGTCTCACATTTTAAGTGACAGAGGCATTTCTTCAAAAGGTTAAAATGCTTCCTTCTTATTGCACTAGGCTTTGCAATGGGTAGTTGCTATTGTTGCGTGGAAGAGGTAGTGTCCTGCTTTTGGCTGGAATAGAGTTAATTTTCCTCCCAGCAGCTGCTGTGTTTTGGATTTAGTATGAGAAGAATGTTGATAACACACTGATGTTTTTAGTTGTTGCTAAGAAATCAAGGACTTTTTTCAGTTTCCCATATTCAGCTAATGAGCAGGTGTACAGGAGCTGGGAGGGAGCATAGCCAGATAGCTAGCCCAAGCTGGCCAATGGAAATATTCCATACCATAGACATCATGCTCAGTTTATGAATGGGGCTTGGCCAGGGGGCAGGAATCCTCTTTTTCCAGGAGTTTGGTCTCTTTTTGGGAGTTCGGTGAAATTCACGAAATCCACGAGTTCCACATTCACAATTGCTGCTCAGGGACTGGCTATGCAATTGGTCATCAGGCGGTGACAAAAAAATTGTATTGTGTATTGCTTGTTTTGCATATTCATTGTTATTAATAGTAGTAGCAGTATTAGTATTTTCCTTTGTTGTTTTATTAAACTCTCTTTACTCAACCCACGAGTTTTATCTTTTGTCCATTCTTCTCCCCATCCCACTAAAGGGGAAGGGGAGGGGTGAGCAAGTGGCTATCTGGTCCTAGTTGCCGGCTGCTGGGTTAAACCATGGCAGGTAGCCATATTTCATTCGTGATGTATGCAGAGAACCTGTGCAACACATTGGTATGAAATGTACATGTAAAATATTTTATGATGTGTTCATATTTATATGATTGTTGAATGCTATTTTGTAATGCTGCCATAATATCAATAACGTAACAATTTTTCGGCATTGTCACTAATGTTAAGAATACAGATTGGCAAATAGGTCATTTATGCCAGCATGTTATTTTAGCAATTTCCAGCCTTCTTGCCATTGGTCATTTCTCACTGATTTGTCAAATCATATTGAGCTTATATTAAAAACTCTGGAAAATGAAAAAAGTCAAAGCAGAAACTGAAAAATAGTTGAAACTTCTGGTGTTCGGACACTAGCAAATATTAATACAGGAGCAAAAGGGATTTCTATATTTTATCTTTAGTGGGAAGGCACCAGCAGAGAAGAAACTTCTGTGTTCTGTAAAAGAGCCCAGGGGAGCAACTGAACAAAATTTGAAGTAAAATGACTGACTCCTGTATGCCTTTGTACACTCATTTGCTGGTTGAAGAAAAGGCTTCTCAGTCACAGCAGCACTAAGGTTATTTACATGAAGAGGCCTTTGGAGCACCAAAACTTCAGTGCTCATGTAGACTGCTGTAGGCGTGGGTAACGGACCATTGTAACGATGTGACCCCAATATGAGTATGATCGTACAGCTTTATTAGTCAGCAAAACAAGGTTTATATAGCAAAACTATTACAGCATCTGAATGGTTAAAACCCCAACCCATATATAGGCAAAACTACTGCAACTCGTTGTGATTGGTGCAGAGCTGCATCTCGAAGTGAAAACAGTACTGTGGCAGGAAACAGCAACATGGCAGGAAGGAAGTGACAGTGTGGCAGGAAACGGTGATGTTCCCCCTGCTCCAGTGTCCCGAGCTCGTCGCTCTGCCTTCCCAGCAGGGTTCCGTGTCAGCCGCTCCCAAGGCTCACCTCCGGATCAGAACCTGGGTTGCTCAGCGCACCAAACTATGTCCCCTCTCGTCCAGCCAGGACTCCACAATTCCCCCTTTTTGTTTTTTGAGCAAGCCGGGTTTGCTTCGTCATCTTGGAGAGAGCCTTTTTAAGACAGCTAAAGCAAATACATATTATAACTCCAACAGCAAGTAACACGATACATATGCGCAAAATTTCTATAATTAAACCGTTAAGCCAAGCGGGCAGATTACCAAAGAGCGAGGTGAGAAATCCATCAAAAAATCCCTGGCTTTGTTGTATTTGATTGGCGTGCTGTTCAAGCCATTGTAATTGCTTGTGGATGGACTTACTATGATCGGACAAGTTCATACAGCACATGCCTTCGAAATCCTCACAACCATGTCCCTGGGCCAGCAGTAAAAAATCAATTGCGGCTCTATTTTGCAATACTGCATGTCGTAGACTACTCTGATCTTCTAGCAGGGATTGCAAGACTTTTGTGGTAACACTGGCTTGCTTCTCTGCCCAGCGTTCCGTGTTCACCAATCTACTTCTGTAGCAGTGTTCCGTGTTCGCTACTTTCAAGGTCTATCTCCATTACCAAGCCTGGGTTGCTCAACAGCACCAAACTATGTCCCCTCTCGTCCAGCCAGGACTCCACAATTCCCCCTTTTTGTTTTTTGAGCAAGCCAGGTATAGTTGATGAGGTTGTTGATGATGATGAGAGCTGACATTAATTTTGGTCTTCAGCTTGCTACCACTCTTTCAGAGGCCCACACAAACTACAATACTAACAGTATAAGAACACAAATGCTAGTTGAAGACATAGAGATGTGAAGTGCATACCACAACCTGCTGGATATAAAGAAAGATTAAATTAACTTGAGAATGATACATACAGATGGTAAATCTGTTACCTAGCATATGGGTGTAGATTGATTTACTTGTATTCAATTTTCTTGCTGGATTTACTTGTATCCAATTTTCTTCCTGTGTGGATGGTGGGACTAAAGTACCGCTTGACCACAACATATCATTATTGTCAATGGGAGGGAATGCATCTCACCACGTCAGGCATCGAAATAGCAGTGTATCGATAATATGAGCTCAGTAAATTTGCACTTGGGTTATAGGTATACTTATCATATATACAAACATCCATAACATTTAGTATTGGCTATCCATTTTAATTACCTAGGTTAAGATCAATGTACCTAGAACTATGACTCATTAACTATATAGGCTAAAATTAATGTACATAAAAGCATAAAGCTGCAAACATCACCACATCTATTCCCTGCTGCATCAAATGCTTCCGAAGTTTTGATAAATCAGAGTCCAAATACAACAATCTGAAGTCAAAAACCAGAAATAGTCAATACCTGCAGAACTTACCAAACCAAAAGACACAAAACAGTTACTTAGTCCAGACAAATCCGTTAGATCACAGAAACCAAATAAATCCATCAGATCACAGAAATACAAACAGTGTAACATAAAACCACACGTTCATGGTCGCGACCACACACACACACAGGCACACCAAGTTTTTAGCATAAATCCAAATATTGCAAAGACAGGACTTACAATAATATTCAACATTTAACAGACAAATTCCCAAGCTTCAGTTTCAGGAAGAGTACTCTCTTTTCAATTCTGGATTAGAAAGGATGCTTTCCCTTCTCGTCAGGGATATAGCTCAATGCTGTGAAGCTTTTACTATGACTAACAAATAGGCAACAAGAAACAATACTGGAAGAATGCCTTTGCCTTATTAATGGTTCACGCTCAGAACTTTTTGGTCCAGTGATCAGAGGTTCTCCCCGAGAATCCCTTGGTGCCGGCTGGAGGTCCTGCAATCCCTCAGACCATTGAAGTTCAAGAGCAGCGTCCTACCTGGGTACCCAAAATCTATTACTAGAAAGCAGCAAAATAATTAACTTCCTAAAACTTAATGTTGGAGTTCTAGAAAGCAGGCATTCTTTACTGCAGTACTGAACGCACAGGGAATAGTTCTACTCAAATGTGTGTACCGAAAAGACACTCTTACTAGATATTTATGCCATGTTAACATACATAATCATTACATTTCTGCAAAGTACTTATCATTCTCCATTTCTCCCCCCCCCCTTTTTTTTTTTTTTTTTTTTTATATTAATGTCTTTTGTACATGCATATTGGCACCTCTAGGCAGTTGTCAGGAGCCCTCAGGTGAAGGTTTATACTTTTCCTCACGGTGTCTGCTAGTTGACCTTTGCTCTTGTGCAGACACAGTTCTAAAATCGCGTATACCGTGTCCTCCAAGATTGCTTCGTTATACAAAAGCTGTTGTGGGAGATAATTGCCAAATATGCAAGGAATGTATTAATTGGTGTGGGTGGTGCACCCACTGCAGTCATCAGAGTACTTGCGTTTGCTGTAATTTTTTCAGTGTTCCCTGTGTAATAGGATCATCCAGAGTGGGTCTCTTCTGCTTCCATGTCAGAGGTTGCTCCCTGAGAGTGAGCGTGGTCACCTCTGGCATCGGATTCTGCGTTACGTTCTTTCAGCTCATGATATAGCTTCACATATTTTGCTGGTAACCATCAAGGGCCTGTTGAAAGAAGAACACACGCATACCCTCTTCCCCACGTTATTAGTTCTATAGGACTTGTCCATTGTGATTGCCCAAATTCTTTATACCATACTTTTGGTCGAACCACAAATGGAGGGACCATCCCGAATTGACGGTCAGCTGCTGTTGTAAATAATTGATCATCAGAACAATTTTAAAAATTAAGTACATTAACTGTTCCTGTGGGGTAACACTGCCCATAGGATTCCCCCTTTTTTGTTTATTTAGCATAGCTTTGAGGGTCCCGTGGACACTTTCGACAATGGCTTGTGCAGTAGAAGAATGTTGTATACCTGTAACATGTTGTATACTCCAGTCCTGTAGGAAAACAGAAATTGTCCGTGAAACGTTCCTTTTCTCCCGTATGTGCCGTGGCTACCAGAAATCCTGAGAAAGTATCCACATTAACATGTACACAACGCAGTCGACCAAATGTTGATATATGTGTAACATCACTTTGCCACAACTCATCAGCTCGTAAACCACGAGGGTTCCCTCCTGCACATGATGGTACGGGTGTAATACATTGACAGTCAGGGCATGCATGAACATTTTTTGTGGCTTGCCCCTGGGGCAAAGCAAATTGTTTATGCAAGGAAGAAGCATTTTGATGAAAGAAGTCATGAGATAATCGGGCTTGCTTGAAACGGTGTGGCAGTACTGCTGCCATTGTCAATTGATCTGCTACAACTTTTTCTTCAGTTATTGGTTTTAGTAGAGTAGTATGTAACTATATATGCATTATGAAATATACACGTACACGATTTTCTAATTTCAATAACAATTGCATCTGCAATGCGTTGAACAATATTCACAACATGCAGAATCTGTGACAACATTGAGTGGTTCAGTCGAAAACAATTCAAAAAACGTGCAAGGCCACTGATAGCTTAAAAATTTGTGTGGATCCTTCAACGACTAAAATAGATGATTGCTAATCTGATGAATTTGTTTGTTTCCGAAACACTGTTCATGCTCCTTTAATAGGAACAGAAACACGTTGGTTTTTTGGCTGCAATGAAATTTGAGATAGGGAATGTAACAGCTTATGTTGTGGAAGGGTATAACGTATGTTATTTAAATAATCAGCTAGAGCGGCTTGCAGTGATAAGGATTCACTGTTTAAAGCCACAAAGTCATCTTTAGCCAGCAGCAGGCAAATAGTATCAACTTGCTGACAGTGATTCCAACTTTGTGCTATTAAGGACACTATGATGTGTACCTTTGAAGTCAATATTTTCATGGGCGTATGAGACAAAAAGATTCATTCCAGAGTCTTCAACTTCTGCGTGTTAACACACCACTGATCGAAAAGAGGGTAAGGCTGTAAAACAAAACCTTCATAAATGATATACAAATTTGTTGGCAATTCGACATTAATTCTGGAGGTAAAGGCAATTGCAATTCTATCTGAAATCTTTTGTAAAACAGTTTTTGCTTTTGGCATTGATCTTCGGGAAAATAATAAATCTGAGACCTTTTTGACAAAGTAAATAGAGGGGACAAATCTTCAGCTGTAAAGTCAATATTTTCACTTTTCAGCAGAGTGAATAACATCATCTAGATAGACCATCTGAACCTTGGAAAGATAATAAAGTCCAGCTGTTTGTTCACAAGGAATTCTACTGCAGTAATTGAATTGTATACATTTTTTGTAACCAAGTCCTTGAATGTTAGAAAAGATGGTTCTCGCCGCGCCGCTTCTGGGCTGGCCGGAACGGGCCGGTGCGCTGGGATCGAGGGAAGGGGGCAAGAGGGGGGGGAACGGTGGGGGTGGGGGAGGAACCGTGCCGCCGGTTGCCCGGGGGGAGCCATGTGCCCCACCAGGTGTAAGGTTTGCTGACCCGTTCGATGCGGTGACTGCTGGCGCGGCGGCTGTACAGCGTCTGAGGGACTGTGCAGTTTTATGTTGGAATTCACCTCGTTTTGATCTCAGGTCGGGTACGCCAATTGCTGTAGAGGGACCCTGTCGTGCACTTTCGGGATGCCAGATTTTTACACCCCACTTCCCGTTTCTCTGGATTCAAAGGATCGTCAGGTTTTGGCAGATTTACTTCCCGCACTTCTCATGTTCGGTAGGAATTTCGTCGTATGTAGGGTTAAATTTCAGCAGACTGCTGCTCTGTCCTTGCTTTTGAGATAAGGACAGAGGTATAGCAGCTGCTTCTGAGATAGTCTCTGTAAGTTTTAGAGCATTTAAAGCTGTATGCACTGATTTCCAAGTAATGATTTCCTCAGGTATTTTAAACTGCAAGACTTTGTTCTTTCAAACTTCACTGTAAAAAAATTCTTTAATGGAGCCTTCGCTCCTTTTCTTAGTGACTGTCCCATTCTCCAGCGAGCCGGGGGGGGGGGGGGGGGGGGGGGACACGACAGACCTGATTCCTGCTCAGGGTCTGTTAGACCCAGCCCCTGCTCACGGCTTTCTTCACGTGGTAACTTAGTGGCCACTCCTCCGGCCAAACACCTGTACTTACGATTGTCATCCATTAACCTGTTCCACAGGACAGGCTGAGGCTTGTGTACCTCAGATAATGGTGGCAACGTTCCACTGTCCATCTAGGATGGCATCTCTTGTAACACTGCTCCAGCGGGTAGGTGTGATCTGTGCCAGAGGCCCAGCTAAACATCTCGGAGAAGAAGCCTCATTTTCCCGGTGGGGGGGTTGGTAACGATTGACATATGCTGGAACTGCGAGCTCTTGTCTTGAAGATGCTGCAAAACTGACTGCAACAGATCGCACGGTTTTTGGGTGTTTTTTTTTTTGTTGTTTTTTTTTTTTTTTTTTTTTTTTGAGTAATTCGTTCTGGCCAGCATCAGAGGGCGTCAGGAGTGGAGACGCCTCGCTGGAATGTGGCAAGGGTGGATAGAGAGGAGGGGCCAATGTTGCAGGCCGCGCCCCAGGAGGGGTCGATGTCATAAGCCGCACCCCTTCCCCCTCCCCCTCTGGGGGTGGTACTAGCCGCTCCTCCCCTCTTCCGAAAGACAGTCGCAGTTCCGCGCCCGACTCCTCCCCGCTCCCTGGGGACGGTCGTACTACCGCGTCCGGCTGGCATTTCGAGTTGATGTCTCTGGCAGCAACTTCTGGTGGGCCACCCCCCTCTGCGCCCAAACCGGAACCGCACTCTGCACTTGCTCGAATCTCGGCAATTGTGTTACAAGTGATCCCAGTCATCCCTCTAACGGCAGGTAGCCCGAAAACCCGTGCTAATGTCCCAGGCTTAGGCGCGTGATCCTTCCCAGGCTCCGTAGCTAGCATCTGAGCTGCAGCACACGCCACCTCTCGTTCAGCTTTCATGGCTTTTAAAGTGTGTAATACTGTTCGCCAGAGCTCGCGGACGGCTTTTATCTCCTTTTCCTCCTTGTCCTCCCCCGTTATTGTCCTTTCCCACATCATCTCTCCTAACTCTTGCCATTCCGAGACGGAAATCAGTACCGGGGTATCCGCAAAGTGACCCCATCGTTGCCCCAGTTTAATCAACTTCATGAGTTGCTTTGCCGTTGTGTCTATTCCTCTCTTAGAGAGAATACCGACTAACAACGTTGCCGCGGCATCCACCTCCATGCCAGCGACCCCGGCCTCCACGTTAAAATTTAGCTGCGCCAGGCAGTCCCAGTGTGGCTCGAAAAATCCCTGGGAGTCGGCCGTCCGTACCTGCCCTGCGCGTCCGCACCCAGGCAGGACCCTCCCAGCCTTTACTCCCACGCCCCCCTCTCTAGCTGCTCACCGCAGACCGAGGGCCTCCTGCAGGGGAAACCGTCCATCCTCTGCTACCAAATGTAGGCGTGGGTAACGGACCGTTGTAACGATGTGACCCCAATATGAGTATGATCGTACAGCTTTATTAGTCAGCAAAACAAGGTTTATATAGCAAAACTATTACAGCATCTGAATGGTTAAAACCCCAACCCATATATAGGCAAAACTACTGCAACTCGTTGTGATTGGTGCAGAGCTGCATCTCGAAGTGAAAACAGTACTGTGGCAGGAAACAGCAACGTGGCAGGAAGGAAGTGACAGTGTGGCAGGAAACGGTGATGTTCCCCCTGCTCCAGTGTCCCGAGCTCGTCGCTCTGCCTTCCCAGCAGGGTTCCGTGTCAGCCGCTCCCAAGGCTCACCTCCGGATCAGAACCTGGGTTGCTCAGCGCACCAAACTATGTCCCCTCTCGTCCAGCCAGGACTCCACAGACTGCAAGTCTCTTCAAGTATTCTTGCCAGGTACTTGTGTACTGTGCTTTTGCTCCAAGCAAAAAAGTTGCAACTTTTTAGGGTAAAATTAAGTTCAGGATCAGAATGTAGGAGATTGGGCAGAGGGAGGGGGGTGGTGGAGAGAAGGAGGACTGGTTTGTTTTTTACTCTGAAGTAAAACTTCTGGTTTTGTAAATAAAAAACATTTTTTCAAATTCTCAAAAATAGTAAAGAACTCTGCTCCCATCATGATCTCTCCTCGTTTACAGAACCTGTGCACATCTTTCTTATAGGAAAAACATCGGTACCACATACAGGATTACCTTTTTATTCACATATGTGAACAAGCAAACTTCTTCTTCTTCTCCTTCTTATATGTGCCTGAATCTCACTTTTCATTTTCCTCTTTGCTACTTCCCTTCTGCTGCACCACTGTGATGTCTCCCTGTTAGCCATTGAAACTTATCTCTCTTGCTGTGACCCAAGTCCTAACCCATTCTTTTCTCATTCATCTTGGGGGTCACCATCTTTCTCTTTTATGCCCTCTGTAACAGATGGCTCCTATTAATGTGCATTTCCTCTGGGAACAAGCAGCCTCCTCAAAAACTTCTGCTAATGACCTCAAACCTGTTATGAACAAAGTAGCTTCTCCTGAGGAAGAGCTGCCAGTTATGCTATATTCCTGTATGTGTGGTCGGTGTAGAAGGCAAACACCTGCCAACGAGAAGCTGGTTTGAAGTCATAAACAGCAAGTTGAATTTGGACTCTAGACTTTGACAAGTGAGTGCCACTTGGTCCTGAAAGCACCACATCTTTCTTTTTTATCGAAGTGCTGTACTGGGTTTAAACTGTTATCTCTACAAGCTATGATAATCATCCTTGATCATTCAAATATAGTCTAAATGTTGCAAAAGTTGGTTTTGTTATTAATTAAAAACTGAGCTATTGATTAAATGGATGTTCTGAAGTAAAATCCAAATATTATCACCACTACAGTCAAATGCAGGTTACGGCCCCTATCTGTGATCATCTGGAGACAAAGGAGTTTACAAGCATGATCCCATTCCATTGTGTGTATAAAATGTTGTTTAGAAAGTAATTGTGGTCATTTTGAAACCATCTCAAAGTATCAAATTCTGCTAACATCACTTAGTAAGTGATGTTTGGACCTAGTCAGTTTGGAGTCTCAGAGCTTTGGACTACTAGATATATCAAAACGAAATACATCATTTTTTCTTTAATAGGGTATATATTTTTGGAGGCATACTGAAATTATTTTTAAAAGTTCGGCATGCTTCCTCATTATGGAATTTATCAGAGATTATTTTCTAGCCTTTAAACTAGATGCCAAGTGTTAGCTTAAAACCAAATGAGCTAACAGATTAAACCAAGGCAATATAAAGCTCTTTATAGTTTGGGCTCTGTCTAATTTCGCAAGGCAGGATGGTCTGTGGTTGATGCAGTGGAAACTGAGGAAATTGAGGTTTGATTGATGCTTTGCCTGTTATAAGGCCTTAGTGACCTCGGGTTATGGATAGCTCAGTCTTGCTGGACCTCAATTCACCACTGATGAAAGAAGAGTAAAACTCCTCTGTCTGACAGGAGTACTTTTATATCTATACAAAGACTATAGAGGCACCCTGGTTTTACTTTGATTAATGCTTTATAAATGCCTATGCAAATAATTTCAAAGGCAGAGTGTTTCCCCATTATGCTCTCTCCTGACACTTGAGAAACAGAAAAATACACAAACTAACATACTTCACATCTTGGTATTCATGGTTTATGGATGATAGCAAGTTCCTTACCTTTTTTTTTTTAAAAGTACTTGATCTAGAAAATCATTTTTCCTTCTACTCTTACAGAGCCAAAGTCAGTTAACCCTGACAGCACACTATAAGCTCTATATATTTGTGTGAATGGATGGAGGTGAAGGATAGGTTATTTGGACAGAGATGGTAGCTTTTCTGGATGATAGGAAACTACTTTAACCAACCTTACTTTTGTTTGCTAACTGTGGCTTATATTGGCAACAAAGTAGTAAAAATATTTTATAAGTTAATAAAAGTCCCCTGAGCAGTGGAACCAAGGAATCCTAGTCTCCTATGGTGTATGTTCAAAGTGTGGGCTCTTGTCAAGATATCTGAATGTCTAACAAAGAGCAAGCTCATTCTTCAACAACGTCCTCAGTGAAGGTACTAAAGGGGTTTCTCTCTTCTCTGCTTAACACCTATTTTCACTAAATTCAAAGGAAGTTCATATCTTCAGTATGAAATTCACTCGAAACTGGCTAATGGGCTCAGAGGTATTACGAGTCAGATAAACAGAAAGGTGCACAGACAGCACAGAGGACCCACACTGGAGAAGGGGAAAAGTGTGAGGAGGAAGGAGCGGCAGAGAGAAACTGTTATGTACTGACCATAATGCCCCACCTCCTATCCCCCCTGCACCACAGGGTGGGTAGAGGAGTTGGGAATGAAGTTGAGCCTAGGAAAGGTAGGGTGCGGGGAAGGTGATTTTTTAATTTTTTTGTCTTTGTTTTTCACTATTGAGATCTATTTTAGTTGACAATAAATTAATTTTCCCCAAGTCAAGTCTGTTTTGCCTGTGATGGTATTTGGTAAGCAATCTCCCAGTCTTTGTCTCGACCCATAAACTTTTTCATCCTATTTTCTCCCCCTGTGCTGTTGAGGAGGAGGAGGGAGAGAACAGATGGGTGAGAGTTTGGCTGCTCACCACACAGCAGCAAAGGCAGATGATAACTTTAACGGCATGCAGAGTCTCACAAACAGACAGAAAAGACTAGTTTAATGTCCGAGTCCTGAAAATCCCAGTAAACAACCCTTGATTTGTTTTGTTATCTGTTGAGTTGTTCAGATCCCCTCAAGACACTCAAGCATTTTGACAACTATAAAAAACAAAATGAAGATGAATACACAGATTGTGTCTGGACAATGACTACTGAATTCTCAGTGTCAAGGAGCGCTCTCAGCTCATATTTCAGTGGATGATGCTCCGACCTTCAAAACAGGTATTACAAATTAGCATATACCTAAAGGCATACTATTTTGCCACTGGCTTTCTTACACTTCTCTGAAATGTCATGTTACTAAGTGTTTGAATTTCTTTAAGGGGCTTTGAAAGGAAACTGGATTCCTGTTTCTTGCACTGAATCTATACTGAAGTCCTACACTTTTTTTTTTACTTTTTTTGTTTTCTGATTGCTTGCAGGGTCCAGGAAGTACCTTTTTTCTGCGTTGTTGCAAAACTTGACTTCTTGGGCTTGAGGGTTTTGAAAGGGAGATATGTGAAATGGCATTGGTGGCAGTGATGTTTCTTTTATTCCTGTGAAGCATAGGACTAGAAGAAGGATGCAAGATAAGGTGCAAAAGTGCATTAAATTATTCCTCAGATACCCGATTTGTAATTTTTACAATGCACTTTGGGTTGAACCAGTTACCAACAACTTGTTCAGGAAGAAACTTTCACCACAACAGACTTGTGGAGACTATTGAGGTTGTTTAGTTTTTTACCTACTCTGTAACAGAGGAAGTAGTCCACTCTGCTCAACCCTACTATATTGGCAATAGACTGAAGTCCTCCTCCTCTCTCCCAGTGATGATATTATGTGTGATTTTTGATCCTTTACATAAGATTTAGGTATGTCAAAGGGTGCCAGGGAATGGCCCATGCACCATGGACCTGTTTTTAGTTCATATCCACTGCACAGTGACCTGAGCAGTCTCTTGCAGCTCTCTGTGAGGGAATGTGTGTGCAGCAGCAGGTTTATTCAGAAAACTTGTGCTGACCTTGTTTCCTCGAGGAGATACAGAGCTGCCTGTGGCATGGCTGTTTTTTTCCTGGCAGAGAGAAATGAGACTCAACGAGATTCTTCCAGATGGAAAGTCAGGAAGTCAACTAAAAACACACATATGAATGCATACAAAAGTTACTCATTAAGTAATTTTACATTGTCCTAAACTTGTGCTTTCTTGTATTGGGTGGAGAGAAGGCCTGTTAGTTTTACAGAAGAGTCAGGTGGAGGTTTTGGAGAACCTGATTGAGCTGCTTGGCCTGCAGGGCCGTAGCCGGCCCATCGGGTTTACAAATGTTGCACACCCTTCGGAACCTCACTCTGATTAGCCTAGCCCTAGCCAGTGACATCAGCCGGCTCACTTTTCATTAGTCGGCTGGTTGCTGGGACTGTAAGACTTCCAGCGAGATACTTAACCCTCTCAATGCCGCACGGTGCTGGCGGCACCGGTGGCGCCGGCTGCCCCGGTGGCCTCCTGCAGCCTGCCAGCAGCACCGCGCACCCCTCACCTAGGAGGACACGGGGTCGGTGGTGCGAATCGAGCCTCGGAGAGGCTGCGGCGAGGGAGCCGCGAGGGAAACGTGGATGCCCCTCCTCTTCCTACCCTCACATCATCGCCCTTTTAAACGGGAGCGCCAAGGCACCCAGAGTAGCACGCGGTCTGGGGAAAGAGCACAGGGATTGGTGGGTCTGCCTCCTGGTGGACACACCCTCCATGCAAAAAGGGTCATCTGAGTGAGAGACAAGAAGGTAAACAGAGTTGACTTGTGCTGTCTGTTGGCTGATGGGGGGGGGCTCCGAACCTAATGTGATGGGATTCAGCGCGGCCGTTCCTGAGCAGGAGTGCGCAGGGCAGCCAGTAGTTTCCTCTCTACTAGCAGCCGCGACTCGGCATCTGCCGCTGTCGTCAGACCCAGGCCAGCGAAGCGCTGTTCTTCAGCACTGCCCTCCATCTGCTGAATATTGCCTTGGGGGGTGGTGGTGGTGAAAGACGAGCCCTAGGAGCAATTTGAAATTTTTTTTCCCCTCACGTTTTCTTTTATTAAACAAGTCCCAGTGGACTACTTGAGGTCGGCTCTGGCAGCTGTGTCTCTGAGCCTCATCCCAGCGGCACGCTGCCCAATATTGGACTGACACTCCAGCGGTTGGTGGACCATGGCTTGCAGCACCTGGCGCGACAGCGCAGCAGGCCCCAAGGGAGTGTATTGAGGTGCCCTGCGCTGCCCGGGGACTTGGCAAAGTGCAGCCGGCAGCAGGAGTGGGACTGTGCATGGTGGCGGCGGGGCTGCTCCTGTACTATGTCAGCTATCGCCTACATGGACTTCGTGGCTGTCCAGTGCCTGGTGTCCATCGCCAACCACTCTGCCATGCCCGAGGCAGCACGGCTGAAAGTGCCAGGCGAGGAGCAGGTGGGAAAGGATCTGTGCGACCCCCGTGATGCTTGGAAGGACTACTGCACCTTGGTGACCATCGCCAAGAGCCTCCTGGAGCTGAGCAAGTACTGGCCCCTGCCCGTCCCCTCCGTCTGCAGCGGCAACGTGGAGAGCCCGGACGAGGATGTGGGCTCTGACAGTGACGCGACCACAGAGCCGGGGTAGAGCCCGGCACACAACTCGGCGCCGGGGCAGCCCCTCCACCTGCGCGACACCATGCCCCTCAAGGGGAAGCTGGCGGCTGAGAAGCGGCACAAGTGCCCCTACAGCGGCTGCGGCAAGGTCTACGGGAAGTCCTCCCACTTAAAAGCCCACTACCGAGTGCACACAGGCAAGCCGCGGTGGGGGGGCGGGGCTCGAGGGAGCTGCTTGTCCTCGGATGTACCCTGTGGGGATCGTTTGCCACAATATCACTTATTTTCCCTCCCAGACTTCGGGTGGGGAGCCTACGGAGAGGGGTCCCGTGTGAGCCCTACGTCGCTGGCACTGTAAATCTGGCCGAGAGCCCTCGGGGTTGTCTAAAATAGCGCGGCTTGGTCGGGTGCGGTGTCTGGCATGCCAGCGGCTGGTGAGCAGGCCGCCTGCCACCGCGGGGAGTGAGAGTGAGGCCGGCTGCCCTGGGCAGGGCTACGGCAGCGGGACGTGGCTCGTCCTGCCGCAACCCCGTCGGCTTCCTGAATCCTCAAGGGAGAGCCCAGCTCAGCTCCTCCAATAGCCCTGATGTGAAAGGGCTGGCAATTAATGGAGGAAAGCCCAAGGAAGAAAAAGGCGGGGAGCGAAAGAGCAAGTCTTGTGGAAAATCTTGTTTTTTAGAAAGGTAGTAACCTTTGGAAAATGGAATACACTTTAGATAAATGGATCATCTTGAAGAGAAGCTGTTGGTGACTGATATTCCAAAATTGCTGTATTACTTTTATTTATGAGCGTCTTGAATCAGATATTCTGATCAAGCGTTACAGCACGTAAGTTTCTTAGTTATGTGATAGTTACCTTTGTTATAGATGCTGTGGTACGTTAACCTTGACTGGCTGCCAGATCTCCACCTAGCTGCTCTCTCACTCCCTCTCCTCAACAGGACAGGGGGAGAAAATAAGGTGGAAAAGCTCATGGATCAAGATAAGGACAAGGAGATTGCTTACCGATTGCAGTCATGGGCAAAACAGACTCTACTTGGGGAAGATTAACTTCATTTATTGTCAATTAAAAATAGAGTAGGGTGGTGAGGAAACAAAACCCAAAACTTTTAAAATAAATAAATAAAACCCGACCTCAAGCACTACCACCCACTTCTTCCCAGGTTCACCTTCACTCTTTCATTTCTGACTTCTCTACCTCCTCCCCACCCCAAGCGGCACAGGAGGGGGATAGGGAATAGGGGTTGCGGTCAGTTTTAACACTTTGTCTCTGCTGCTCCTTCCTCCTTACATTCTTCCTCTGCTCTAGCATGGGACCCTCCCACGGGATACAGTCCTTCAAGAACTGTTCCAGCACAGGTCCTTTCTGCGGGGTAGAGTCCATCAGGAACAAACTGCTCCAGCATGGGCTTCTCACTACAGGCCACAGTTCCTTCCAGGAGCCTGCTCCAGTGTGGGCACTCCACAGGCTGCAGCTTCCTTCAGGGCATATCCACCTGCTCCGGCCTGGAGTCCTCCACAGGCTGCTGGGGGACAACCTGCTTCACTGTGGTCTTCTCCACAAGCTGTAGGGAAATCTCTGCTCAGGTGCCTGAAGCACCTCCTTCCCCTCCTTCTTCACTGACCTTTGTGTCTGCAGGATTGTTTCTCTTACATATTTTCTCACTCTTCTCTCTCACAGCTGCTGCACATCATTTTTTTACCCTTTCTTAAATATGTTATCACAGAGGCGCTACCAACATTGCTGATTAGTTCAGATTTGGCCAGTGGTAGGTCCATTTTGGAGCTGGCTGAAACCACCTCTGTCTGGCACAGGGGCAGACCCTGATCTCTTCTTGTACAGGCCACCCTTGCAGCCCCCCCCTCCCCTGCTACCAAAACCTTGCCATGTAAACCCAATGCAGATGTTCACTATAATATTGGATGTGGCAGAACAGCTTTATATGAAGATGCTGAGCATGTTTTGAATATAAGGAAATCCTCGCTACTTTTCAGAGTATTATGCTCTGAAAGAACACGGAGGCAAACTTTCTGCTTGTATAAATTTAACCTCAATCTCTCAGTCTTGGACAATGACTTTAGGACTTTGGTTCACACCTATGATCTTGCTTGTACCAACATGACTTTTTACTCTTGGATGCTAACTAAGCAAGATGGAAAGCTCTGAATACTGATTTGTGCTGTGTAATGTTGAGAATCTAAAAACTCACTGGACCGTATTTGGTCAGCTAACAAAATATGAGACATGAAGAGCAAATAAAGTTAGAAGAACAAAGACTTGATGTTCAGAGGTTAAAGGTCTATATCTTACTAGTAATTCTCTAAACCTGTTGATTCAAAGGCACTGTGTATTTCAGAGACCAAAACTATCTGTATAATAACTGTTTGCTTGAGTCTTTGAGTTTAGCTAAATTTCCAGAAGACTGTGGTGGATTGACCTCAGCCAAACAGCTACCCTGCCCCTCTCATTCCCATCTACTGCAGGATGGGGAAAAATAGAAGGAAAGCAAGAAGACCTGTGGATCAACATAATGTCAGTTTAATAGGGAAAGCAAAAGTTGTGTGCTCAAGCAAAGCAAAACAGGGAATTCATTCACTGCTTCCCAGGCAGATGTTTAGACCTTTCCTGGAAAGCAGGGTCTCAGCATGTGTAATGGTTGCTTGGGAAGACAAATGCTATAGCTACGAATGCCCCTGCTTCCTCCTCTTTTCCCTGAGATCCCTTTGGTCAGTTTAGTTCAGCTGTCTTGGCTATGTCCCCTCTCAGCCTCTTGCCCACTGTCAGCCTACTGGCCTTTGAGCCAGGTGGGGGATTTGGAGAGAAAGCCTTGATGCTGTGCAAGCACTGTTCAGCAGTAGCCAAAGCAGTATATTATAAACATAGTTCTAGCCACAAATGCAAAGCACAGCACTATATGGGCTGCTACGAGGAAAGTTAACTCTATCCTAGCCAGACCCAGCACATCCATCTAAAATTGTCTTCTGTGGTGATCTTAACAAAAAAGTCAGTGGATGGTGCTGCACATCCTACTTAAGCAAGCAGCTCTTGGTTGTGCCACCATCCCCATTGAACTCAGTATGACATAGAATAGGATTTGCAGGAGGAAGCTAAGGAAGTCTGAACTCTCTTCTTTTTGAGAGGACAGATCTTTCTTTTCTTACCAGACCCCCAGTGTTTCTGTGATATAATCAGGTACTTCTTCATCCTATCTTGGATGTATACCTAAATTCAAAATTTATTAACTTGCAAAAGCCTGTGATACAAGGACAAGCCTATCACTGAAACTAAACTACTGCCTTTCCTGTCTTATCACTACTATCCAGAAGTAACTTGGAATTTACTATTTAAATTCTGATGTCTTGGGCACGAACACTATTATGAGTAAGATTGTGTGAACTATTTCCCATAGCATCTCTGAAGTATGTGGCACTTTGAGTAGAAGACAAAAGATAGTGTTATCCCAAAGCTCACAAGCCAAAAGCTGTTTGCCTGGAGGGCAGGTGGAGGATATGAAATATGAAATGACCTTACCTTAGTCTCATAATACTTAGGTAGTATTATGAGAATAGGACAGGTAAACTCTGATCAAGTTTGGTAGCAGCAGGATGAATTACAAGAGTGGTCTTTTTGCACAACAGTCTTGAGTATTTAGGTGGCATGGGCAAGTCTTGCAGACTTCCCCTGAGGGCTTTCTGAGCATAGAAAAAGGCCCAGACATAGGCAAGATGTGCATAAGACCAGAGCCCTGGAAGTAAGAGCAGATATGTAATATGTAGGTTTACTGTTAGCCTCAAAAATGAGGAGGGGGGAGGGGGAACTTAACAGAGGAGGATGTGCAGACCAGAGGATCTTCAGGGAAAATAAAGACAGACATATGAGAGTAAAAAAGTAAATCTCATCCAGAAGGCCTGGGCAGGGAGCATTGAGTAAAGGATAAGATAGCAAAAGAAAGGAAAAGAATGGCAGGAGAAACTAAATTAATGTACACTCACTATGATGATGTGAATGCAAGCCAGTTAAAGGGCATATGGCAGTTCATAGCAGATCCTCCTGGTTAGAAAAGAGGGATAGAGAAGGTACCATGATGTTAGTTTGTGAGATGCCTCTTACAGGACCTTCAGAAGTTAACTCACCTGGGTGTGTGTGGGTGCGTGTGTGATGTGTGTAAATTCCAGGCACTTCCCAAAATTTAGTACTACAATTTGGTGGGAAGTTCATGTCTACATCAGATACTCTTAATTAAGGCTAGATGCACAAAAAATCCTGTTTTATGAAAAGTTTTCCCTCTCACTAGGTTCTATAGTCAATTGCCATCTTGTAAATCAGGTCCAAACAATACTAAGTTTGGAACATTAGGCAGCTGATACACCCTTAAACTCTTCTGACATTCTGCTCCAATTGATAGTCAGTAGTACGTTGTGGGCAGAAGCATGGATCCATAGACGGCCATTCTACAAGGTGAATCTGAGGAGCATTTCTTGTAGAAGAGAAAGACAAACACAGCAACTGATTAGTGCTGAAATATAGATCACAGAATCATAGAATCATAGTAAAGAGGAAGGCTGCTATAAGGTCTCCCTGGAACCCTTTCTTCTCCAGGCTGAACAGCCCCAACTCTCTGAGCCTTTCCTCATAGGAGAGGTGTTCCATCCCTCTGATCATTTTTGTGGCCCTCCTTTGGACCCACTCCATCAGGTCCATGAAGGCAACCGTATCCTGGGCTGCATAAAAAGAAGCATGGCCAACAGGTTGAGGGAGGTGATTCTGTTCCTCTACTCTGCTCTGGTGTGACCCCACCTAGAATACTGCGTCCAGCTCTGGAGCCCTCAGCACAGGAAAGACATGGACCTTATAGCAGCCTTCCAGTACCTGAAGGGGGCCTACAAGAAAGCTGGAGAGGGACTTTTTACAAGGGCATGTAGTGATAGGACTAGGGGTAATGGCTTCAAGATGAAAGAGGGCAGATTTAGATTGGATATTAGGAAGAAATTCTTCACAATGAGGGTGGTGAAACACTGGAACAGGTTGCCCAGAGAAGCTGTGGATGCCCCCTCTCAGGAAGTGTTCAAGGCCAGGTTGGCTGGAGCTCTGAGCACCCAGGTCTAGTGGAAGATGTCCCTGACCATGGCGGGGGCATTGGAACTAGATGATCTTTAAGGTCCCTTCCAACGCAAATCATTCTATGATTCTATGTGTCTGTCCTGGGTTTGGCCAGAACAGGGTTAATTTTCACTGGAATCCAGGAAGGGGCACAGCCGGGGGGTGGGGGCTGACCCCACCTGGCCAAACAAAGCCCGGTATTCCATACCATGTGACGTCACGCTGGGTTCCGGTGGGGGGGGCGGCGCGGCGGGAACGCTCTCGCGGCTTGGGGAGGCGTGGCGCCAGTGCTGTTCGGGCGAGCAGCTGTCTGGGTCGTACGGTTCGTTGTTGTGTTTTTCTCCTTATTTGTATCGTTGTTGTTCCTGTTTCCCTCTGTTTGCTGTTCTGTTAAACTGCCCTTATCCCGACCCACCGGTTTCTGCCTTTTTCTTTTCATTCTCCTCCGCACGCCGGCGGGGGGAGGGGCGGCCGCGTGGCGCTTTTGTTGCCGGAGGCAGCCGAAACCAAAACATTAAATTGGCGCCCAAGCGTGGGGCAGGGATAACGGCAGGGCTGAGCAGCGGGTGTTAAAACTGCTTTCTTAGATTTGCTTAAATTTTGTTATACGCATTTTTCTGTGTTAAGTAGTCGCCGGTAAAAAAGAAAAAAAATGTTTCTGACTTTGATCAAGTGGCTCTGCTATGTAAATCCGTACTTGCACTATGTGTTCATTGCCATGCTGTTCATCATGGCTGGGAAAAAGATCAGGATGATGATTTTCCTCTACTGTACGATATCGACTTATGACATGATAGCATCACTGTGTATGAAATAAGGCTTGTATTTGCATGCGGCACTGCGGTCATTTCCGTACCTCGGATCCTATGTCTTAGAATTTGTGAATAATCAAACCCAATCTGTGGGGAAAACCGAAGGGGATACCTTCCCCCACTCTTTCGCCCCCCCTCTTTCCCTCAGGCTGGTCCTAACGGCTTTTGAGAATTACGAGTACCCCGTGGGATGCTCAGGGCAGCACTCTCCTTTTGTTTTGCCTCCTGAATGGTTTTCAGCTTTTGTTTAGGGTTAAGCAAGTCGTTAAGAACATCATGCAGAGACCTGCCCCGGGGCCGGATAGCTGTGAGTGGCTGGGTGTGTGGGACAGCATGGGCAAGTACCTAGGGCAGTGGGCACCCCCGGTGTTTTTTAAACTCACCCCTGAGCAAGTACAGAATCCGGACAAACTAGTAAAATACTTGCAAAAAGTGTTCTGCCACCCTGGGAACTCCAGAGAGACACAAATCACCGCAACGTGCTGGGGTCTGGCCCACGCCTACCGAGCCATGTTCAACCTGATTCAGTGCCCTAGAGGGGAAAGGGGGGGAAGCGAAGCGGCAGGCGCTGCGACTGGCACTGCCCCCCCAGCCGGCCCTGCAGCCCCTCCAGCCCAGCAGGCAGTCACAGCCCCCCCCGAATGGCACCACGGCTGCTGCAGCCACAGCTGCAGGGTCTGCCTCGGTTTCCCTGGCAGGCACAGCAGCGGCTCCAGCCCCAGCTCCAGCCGCAGGCATTGTGGCTGAGCCCAACGACCAACCTGTGCCGGTAGCAGTTGCCCCTGTAAAACTAAAGAAAGACGCAAAGAGAACAGATCGCTCCGGGAGGGATGACGATGAGCCAGGGTCATCGCGGGAGACAGAGATCATCACCCGGTCCCTGTCCCTGGGCGAGCTGCGGGACATGCGGAAAGACTTCAGCTGCCACCCAGGAGAGCACATTGCCACCTGGCTGCTGCGGTGCTGGGATAACGGGGCCAGCAGCTTGGAATTAGAGGGCAAGGAAGCCAAGCAGCTGGGATCCCTGGCCAGGGATGGGGGCATTGACAAGGCCATTGGGAAAAAGGAACAAGTCCTCAGCCTCTGGAGGAGGCTTCTGTCAGGCGTGAGGGAGAGGTAACCCTTCAGTGACGATTTTGTATGCTATCCTGGCAAGTGGACCAATATGGAAAGGGGTATTCAGTACTTGAGGGAATTAGCTGTGCGGGAGCTGGTTTACTGTGACACAGACGATGACCAGTTACCCACAGACCCAGATGAAGTCCAGTGCACGGCATCTATGTGGAGGAAGTTTGTGCGGAGCACACCATCCTCATATGCCAAATCACTGGCAGTAGTAAACTGGAAAGGTAAAGACGCACCAACAGTGGACGAGGTGGCTGTCAGACTCCGGCAATATGAGGAAAGTCTCTCTTCCTCCCTTGTCTCAGCTGTGAATAAATTGTCCCGGCAGTTCCAGCAATTCAAAGAGGATATGTCCTACTCCCCACCTGTGCGGGCCAGCATCTCAGCTATTAAGGGCAAGCGTTTCTCTGCTCAGGAGAGGGAATACAGAGGCTATACACCCCGGGGCACCCTGTGGTTCTACCTGCGTGACCACAGAGAGGACAAGAGGAAGTGGGATGGAAAACCCACCTCAAGTCTAGAGGCACGAGTGCGTGAGTTGCGGGGTAAAACAATCACCAAAGGGGATTCTGTTAGGAAAAATGTCGCTCCAGTTGCCAGCAGCCAGCTCTCCAGACCAGGTACACAGTTTGACCTTGATTCCGATCCTCTGGAGGGGACCTCCAAGTCATTCTTACAGCAAGTGAGCAGCAAATTCTCTGACGAGGATTAGAGGGGCCCTGCCTCCAGCCAGGTGGAGGAAAGGGACAACCGTGTCTATTGGACGGTGTGGATTCGGTGGCCTGGCACGTCAGATCCACAAGAGTATAAAGCTCTAGTGGACACTGGTGCACAGTGTACTTCAATGCCATCAGAGTTCAAAGGGTCAGAGTCCATTTGCATTTCGGGAGTGACAGGGGGGTCCCAAGAGCTGAGTGTATTGGAGGCTGAAGTGAGCCTCACTGGGCAGGACTGGCAGAAGCACCCCATTGTGACTGGCCCCGAGGCTCCATGCATCCTTGGTATAGACTATCTTAGGAGAGGCTATTTCAAGGACCCAAAGGGGTATTAGTGGGCTTTTGGCATAGCTGCTGTGGAGACGGAAGAAATTAAACAGCTGTCCATTTTGCCTGGTCTCTCGGAGGATCCTTCCGTTGTGGGGTTGCTGAGGGTTGAAGAACAACAGGTGCCAATCGCAACCACAACGGTGCACCAACGACAGTATCATACCAACCGAGACTCCCTTCTCCCCATTCATCAGCTGATCCGCCAGCTGGAGAGTCAAGGAGTGATCAGCAAAACTCGCTCACCCTTTAATAGTCCCATATGGCCAGTGAGAAAATCTACTGGAGAGTGGAGACTGACAATAGACTACCGTGGCCTGAATGAAGTCACACCACCGCTGAGTGCTGCCCTGCCAGACATGCTAGAACTTCAATACCAGCTGGAGTCAAAGGCAGCCAAGTGGTATGCGACAACTGACATCACTAATGCATTCTTCTCCATCCCTTTGGCAGCAGAGTGCAGGCCACAGTTTGCTTTCACCTGGAGGGGCATCCAGTACACCTGGAATCGACTGCCCCAGGGGTGGAAACACAGTCCCACCATTTGCCATGGACTAATCCAGACTGCACTGGAAAAGGGTGAAGCCCCAGAACATCTGCAGTACATTGATGACATCATTGTATGGGGTGACACAGTGGAGGAAGTTTTTGAGAAAGGGGAGAAAATAGTTCAGATCCTTCTGAAAGCCGGTTTCGCCATTAAGCGAAGTAAAGTCAAGGGACCTGCGCAAGAGATCCAGTTTTTGGGAATAAAATGGCAGGATGGGCGCCGTCAAATCCCAATGGATGTCATCAACAAAATAGCAGCTATGTCTCCACCAACCAGCAAAAAGGAAGCACAGGCCTTCCTGGGTGTTGTGGGTTTTTGGAGGATGCACATCCCAAATTACAGCCAAATTGTAAGTCCTCTGTACCACGTGACCCGGAAGAAGAATGGTTTTGAATGGGGCCCTGATCAACGACAGGCATTTGAGCAGATTAAACGGGAGATAGTTTATGCCGTAGCCCTTGGTCCAGTCCGGTCAGGGCAAGATGTTAAAAACGTGCTCTACACCGCAGCCGGGGAGAATGGCCCAACCTGGAGTCTCTGGCAGAAAGCACCAGGGGAGACTCGAGGTCGACCCCTGGGGTTCTGGAGCCGGGGATATAAAGGATCCAAGGCCCGCTATACTCCCACTGAAAAAGAGATTCTGGCAGCATATGAAGGCGTTCGAGCTGCTTCAGAAGTGGTCGGCACTGAAGCACAGCTCCTCCTAGCACCACAATTGCCGGTCCTGGGCTGGATGTTCAAAGAGAGGGTCCCCTCTACGCATCATGCCACCAATGCTACGTGGAGTAAGTGGGTCACGCTGATCACCCAGCGCGCCCGAATGGGAAACCCCAGTCGCCCAGGAATTCTGGAGGTAATCATGGACTGGCCAGAAGGCAAAGATTTTGGAGTATCGCCAGAGGAGGAGGTGACAGGGGCTGAAGAGGCCCCACTGTATAACCAGCTGCCAGAAGATAAGAAACAGTATGCCCTGTTCACGGATGGGTCCTGTCGCATTGTGGGGAAGCAGCGGAGGTGGAAGGCTGCCGTATGGAGCCCTACACGACAAGTCGCGGAAACTGCCGAGGGAGAAGGTGAGTCAAGCCAGTTTGCAGAGGTGAAAGCCATCCAGCTGGCTTTAGACATTGCCAGTCGAGAGAAGTGGCCAGTGCTCTATCTTTACACCGACTCTTGGATGGTTGCCACTGTCTTGTGGGGGTGGCTGCAGCAATGGAAGAAGAACAACTGGCAGCGCAGAGACAAACCTATCTGGGCTGCCCCATTGTGGCAAGATATTGCTGCCCGGCTAGAGCAGTTGGCTGTAAAAGTCCGTCACGTGGACGCCCACGTCCCTAAGAGTCGGGCCACTGAAGAACATCAAAACAACCAGCAGGTAGATCAGGCTGCTAAGATTGAAGTGGCTCAGGTGGATCTGGACTGGCAACAGAAGGGTGAACTCTTTATAGCTTGGTGGGCCCATGACACCTCGGGCCACCAAGGAAGAGATGTGACATACACATGGGCTCGTGACCGAGGGGTGGACTTGACCATGGACACTATTGCACAGGTTATCCATGAATGTGAAACATGCGCTGCAATGAAGCAAGCCAAGCGGGTAAAGCCTCAGTGGTATGGAGGACGATGGCTAAAATATAAATATGGGGAGGCTTGGCAGATTGACTACATCACACTGCCACAAACCCGCCAAGGCAAGCGCTATGTGCTCACAATGGTGGAGGCCACCACCGGATGGCTGGAAACCTACCCTGTGCCCCATGCCACCGCCCGGAATACCATCCTGGGCCTGGAAAAACAAGTCCTGTGGCGACATGGCACTCCCGAAAGAATCGAGTCGGACAACGGGACTCACTTTTGCAACAGCCTCATAGACACCTGGGCCAAAGAACACGGTATTGAGTGGGTGTATCACATCCCCTACCATGCACCAGCCTCTGGAAAGATCGAACGTTACAATGGGCTTCTAAAAACCACTTTGAGGGCAATGGGGGGTGGGACTTTCAAAAATTGGGATACCCATTTAGCAAAGGCCACCTGGTTGGTTAACACCAGAGGGTCCACCAACCAGGCTGGTCCTGCCCAGTCAAAACCTCAGCGCCCCGTAGAAGGGGATAAAGTCCCTGTAGTGCACATGCGAAACATGTTAGGGAAGATGGTTTGGGTTAGTCCTGCCTCGGGCAAAGGCAAGCCCGTCCGCGGGATTGCTTTTGCTCAAGGACCTGGGTGTACCTGGTGGGTAATGCGGAAGGATGGGGAAGTCCGATGTGTACCTCATGGGGATTTGATTTTGGGCGAGAATAGTCCATAAATAAATTGTATAAAGTTAGTTGTTAAATAACCCTGTCACTGTCTGTTATCACTGTTATAATTGTTATGTGTTATACCAGTAGTAGCATAGTAAGAATCGTCCAGATTAAAGAAGGATGGACTTTTTTGATGAAAACCTAGCAGAGCACAGCGATGATGGGACTGGACCTGGTTTTCAACAACTGGCATCCAGCAACATCATCAAGATCAACATCTCCTGCAGACTGTGGGCACGGGCCGCACCAGATACATCAGCCGTGAGCTCCGGATGCAGCAAGTGACCGCCCATCACCACACATCACCTCTCCTGCCACGGAAGACCATAACGACAGATGGAGCCCAAAGTCATGGATTAAATGAACTCAACGGACACTTTAGAGTGATGATCCATAGACTAAGGGAATGATATCTGGAGACAGGAGAACTGGTGGTGATCAACTGGACAATGGGGGACCTGGGCATGACGTAGATGGTATGGAATAAGGGGTGGATAATGTCCTGGGTTTGGCCAGGACAGGGTTAATTTTCACCGGACTCCAGGAAGGGGCACAGCCGGGGGGTGGGGGCTGACCCCACCTGGCCAAACAGAGCAGGGTATTCCATACCATGTGCCATCATGCGGGGTTCTGGTGGGGGGGGCGGCGCAGCGGGAACGCTCTCGCGGCTTGGGGGGGCGCGGCGCCAGTGCTGTTCGGGCGAGCGGCTGTCTGGGTCGTACGGTTCGTTGTTGTGTTTTTCTCCTTATTTGTATCGTTGTTGTTCCTGTTTCCCTCTGTTTGCTGTTCTGTTAAACTGCCCTTATCCCGACCCACTGGTTTCTGCCTTTTTCTTTTCATTCTCCTCTGCACGCCGGCGGGGGGAGGGGCGGCCGCGTGGCGCTTTTGTTGCCGGCGGCAGCCGAAACCAAAACAGTGCCTTAGCATAGTTTCCAGGAGGATCTGCTCCAGGATCTTGCTGAGCACAGAGGTGAGACTGACTGGCCTGTAGTTCCCCAGGTCTTCCTTTTTTCCCTTTTTAAAAATGGGGGTGATGTTGCCCCTTTTCCAGTCGTGGACTGCCACGACTTCTCATATATGATGGACAGTGGTTAGCAAATTCATCCGCTAGTTCCCTCAGGTCCCGTGGATGCACCTCATCAGGTCCCATGGACTTGTGCAACTTCAGGTTCCGTAGATGGTCTTGAACTTGATCTTCTCCTACAGTGGGCAGTTCTTCATTCTCCCAGTCCCTTCCTTTGCCTTCTGCAACTTGGGCGATGTGGCTGGAGCACTTGCCAGTGAAGACTAAGGCTGAAAGGTCATTGAGTACCTCAGCCTTCTCCACATCCCAGGTAACCAGATCTCCTGTTTCCTTCCAGAGAGGGCCCACATTTTACCTAGTCTTCCTTCTATCACTGACATACCTATAGAAGGCTTTCTTGTTCCCTTTGACATCCCTGGCCAGATTTAATTCTGTCAGGGCTTTAGCTTTCACAGAATCACAGAATGTTCGGGGTTGGAAGGGACCTCTGTGGGTCATCTAGTCCAACCCCCCGGCCAAAGCAGGGTCTCCTACAGCAGGCTGCACAGGACCTTGTCCAGACGGGTCTTGAATATCTCCAGAGAAGGAGAATCCACAACCTCCCTGGGTAGCCTGTGCCAGGGCTCCGTCACCCTCAGAGGGAAGAAGTTCTTCCTCATGTTCAGATGGAACTTCCCATGCTTCAGTTTGTGCCCGTTGCCCCTTGTCCTGTCACTGGGCACCACTGAAAAGAATTTGGCCCCATCCTCCTGACACCCACCCTTCAGATATTTATAAGCATTTATAAGGTCCCCTCTCAGCCATCTCTTCTTCAGGCTAAACAAGCCCAGCTCCCTCAGCCTCTCCTCGTAGGGGAGATGCTCCAGTCCCCTCACCATCCTCGTAGCCCTCCGCTGGACTCTCTCCAGTAGCTCTTCATCTTTCTTGAACTGGGGAGCCCAGAACTGGACAGAGTACTCCAGATGGGGCCTCACTAGGGCAGAGTAGAGGGGGAGGAGAACCTCCCTCGACCTGCTGGCCCCACTCTTCTTAATGCACCCCAGGATCCCGTTGGCCTTCTTGGCAACCAGGGCACACTGCTGGCTCATGGTCAACTTGTCATCCACCATAATCTATCTGTCAGGGCTTTAGCTTTCCTAACCTGATCCCTGGCTGCTCGGACAATGTCTCTGTATTCCTCCCAGGCTACCTGTCCTTGCTTCCACCCTCTGTAGGCTTCCTTTTTGTGCTTGACTTTGTCCAGGAGCTCCTTGTTCATCCATGCAAGCCTCCTAGCTTTTTTGCCTGACTTCCTCTTTGTTGGGATGCTTTATCCATGGTACTCTACTGAGCAGGTCCCTGAAGAGGCCAAAGTCTGCTCTACTGAAGTCCAGGATAGTGAGCTTGCTATGCACCCTCCTCGCTGCCCTAAGGATCTTGAACTCCAGCATTTCATGGTCACTGCAGCCAAGGCTGCCCTTGACTTTCACATTCCCCACCAGCCCCTCCTTGTTGGTGAGAACAAGGTCCAGCATCGCACCTCTCTTTGTGGGCTCCTCTGTCACTTGGAGGAGGAAGTTATCATCAACTCAGTCCAGGAACCTCCTGGGTTGCTTATGCCCTGCTGTGTTGTCCCTCCAACAGATGTCGGGGTGGTTGAAGTCCCCCATGAGGACCAGGGCTTGTGAACGTGAAGCTGCTCCTATCTGCCTGTAAAGGGTCCGCTCAGTCTTCCTGGTCTGGTGGCCTGTAGCAGACTCCCACTATAATGTCGCCCATCCCTGCCCTGCCTTTAATCCTGACCCATAAGCTCTCTGTCAGCTTCTCATCCATCCCCAGGTGGAGCTCCATGCGCTCCAGCTGGTCATTGATATAGAGGGTGACACCCCCTCCTCGTCTCCCCCACCTCTCCTTCCTAAAGAGCCTATATCCTTCCATTCCAACACTCCAGTCATAGGAGCCATCCCACCATGTCTCCGAGACGCCAGTAAGATCATAGCCCCGCAGGCGTGCGCACATGTCTAGCTTCTCTTGTTTATTCCCCATGCTGCATGTGTTTGCAGAGGCATTTAAGTTGTGCCCCCAATGAAGCTGACTTACTGGCTGGAATGGCTGGAGTTACTTTGTGCTGTCCTTCAGGCGCTCTCCTACTGACCTGTGATCCTTCTTCAGGCTCTGGGCATCTACTGCTGGCACTGACATCAAACTGGTAGCAGTGGGATGGATTGAAGTTCCCCTCCCCCAGCATCTTCAGTTTAAAGCCCTCTTCACCAGCTTGGCAAGCCTCTGACCGAAGATGCTCTACCCTTTCTCTGTCAGATGGACCCCATCAGCCCCCAGTAGACCAGGTTTCTCAAAGCTATTCCGATGGTCTAAGTAACTAAACTCCTGGCTGTGGCACCAGTCCTGTAACCATTTGTTGATTTGCCAGATTCAACTGGCCCTTTCAAACCCCTTCCCTTTGACTGGGAGGACTGATGGA
Source organism: Opisthocomus hoazin (assembly GCF_030867145.1). NCBI lineage: Eukaryota > Metazoa > Chordata > Aves > Opisthocomiformes > Opisthocomidae > Opisthocomus > Opisthocomus hoazin. Next base: position 47,649,697 of record NC_134453.1, on the reverse strand, counting down.
AAAACTGCCTGCACTCCAGAATCCCTTGCCACTGCTCCTAGGGCTCTGTAATCCTTCTTGATACTCCTCAGGTATCATGGTATTGATCCAGGCACCATATCAGTTTAGTTTGGTTGTTTAAGTCTGGAGAAAAGGAGGCTGAGGGGAGATCTTATTGCTCTCTACAACTACCTGAAAGGCAGTTGTAGCGAGGTGGGTGTCAGTCTCTTTTCCCAAGTAACAAGTGATAGGACGAGAGGAAACGGCCTCAAGTTGCACCAGGGGAGGTTTAGATTTGGCATTAGGAAAAATTTCTTCACTGAAAGGGTTATCAAACATTGGATCAGGCTGCCCAGGGAAGTGATGGAGTCACCATCCCTGGAGGTATTTAAAAGATGTGTAGACATGGCGCTTAGGGACATGGTTTAGTGGTGGACTTATTAGTGTTAGGTTCATTGATTGGTCCCAATGATCTTAAGGGTCTTTTCCAACCTAAATGATTCTATGATTTTATGACTGTACTGCTTTGTTATTTGTATTCTAGATTATCACTAGATTGACTGACTGTACACATACAGATATGTTGGCAGTCCTCTGCTTGAGCTTTTTTGAGTATTTTATGTGAGCATAATCTGAAATTTATGCAATGCAATGACACATTGCCAGTTCCTTTACAATAAGACTGAAGAGCAGAAAGTGGAGCCAGCAGGACATTTTTACTAAATTCAAACCTTTGCCTGCAACCCCTGTTCCCAAGGATTTATAAAACCATGCAAATTCCTAGGGTTCTAATAGGCATATTTCCAGGTATTGGAGAAATATTATAATATTGACTGTAAGCCTTGCTAGCTGAGCAAGGTAGGCAAAAATCATGAAGATTAAGTCCAGCATTGCCTGACTCGGTTCTGGTTTTTTCTGTTTCAAAAAATAAAGTGAGTGCATGTTTCACAGTGGGGAAAACACCCCAGAAAAGTTTGCATGGGTTATATTAATTCAATCCATGTAAGGAAGTACACATGTAGGAGAGAAACAGTTAGCAGGCATTGCCCATAAGGATGTGACTCCTGTTGCCAGAATGTATTGAAAATGCAGCTCTACTGAGTTCTTGCATGCTGTTGTGTTATGATATTGAAGACCATGTGGTAGGCATCACCCATGCTTTTCTTAAGTTTGTGTCTCTTGCACTCCTAGGTGTTAGGATCCATGAGGGAACGATCATTCCCCTTCATTAATTGCAGTGCTGTTCTGCACCACGCTGTCATTCATTGCCTCACAGAGCTCCCAAACCTGCAGCCAGAAGCCAAGTTAAGATTAAAAGGCCAAACTCTGGGGCAGTGACGGTAAAGCACATTTCAAATGTTTATTTGTGGTAATGTAGTTTATCGTCTAAATGTAAGCTATAGTGACTGTGAATAGCCTGAGAACACTCTATAAATACCTTAAACTTGAAGGAAGAGTCTGTTGAAATATTGACTAATGAATTAATATTAAAATAATCAAAATTATATTATCTTTCTGAATACACATAAAATTGAGACCAGTAACGTACCTCAGTTTCATCAAAGATGGACAGAAGGTATTAAGTACAGCAACCATCTGTGTTTCTGACTTCAAGTGTTAAGCTTGTTTGTGCATGAACAACTTGATAAGATAACCACCACTTAACCTCCTTCACACACAACTTCAGAGAACAGAAGAGTACACTGCAGTGAGGACAATGCTTGCTCTAAGCAAGCCAAGTTTAGCCATTATCCACCTGGTTGTGGTAGGCCCTACAGGCATGTTGACTGTGGTTACTTTCAGCTAGCCCCACAGATGCTTGCAACATTGATCTCTGCAGAGCCAGGTCACCAAGTGGAATCCAAAGAAAAGTCTTCCTTTGCAACCCAAATGCATAAGGAGAGCCAAACACCTCAAAGAGGGAGCCCCAGCTGTGCATAGGGCTGTCTGTATTAGCATGTCGGTAGTTTGGTGCCTGACTCTGGGCTGGAGAGAAAGATGGTCCTATCTTTGCTCAGGATGCCTAGCCATGAACCTTCTTCTGAAGCAAAGTCCCTATGCCAAGTCATTCCTCTTTGTGCTAGAGAGGAGGGAAGGGACAAGTTCCATAATGTTATTATACCCAGTAGCTCAGTCATTAGAAAAATGCCATCAGTAGCTGAAAGACCAGTTTTCAAGTCCCTGCTCTGTGGAGTTTGGAAAGAGACCCCTCTGACTGGAGAAAGTTTCTGCTCCTTACCCTGTTGAAGCTGTTCTTCTTTAACAATCATTTAATTATTTAGATGAACAGGAACCTAAACTCAGTGCTTCTCAATACCAGGTAAGTGCCCTAAGCACCATGCTATGAGTTGGTCTCTCTCCATTGCTCGGATAATATTTAAATATTACTGCAAAATGGAAGAAGTTCAAATGGAGAAAAGATGGAAAAGGAGAAGAGGTAGAGACTTGTCCCAGAGTACCTGAGAGTCTATTGCTGAGGATATTCCTCTCAGCTATGAAAAGTGTGAATTTAACTCTCAGATGAGGTCTTTCATCTCACAGGTAGCTTCCCTGACTGATAGACATAATCCTCCAAATAAAGCTTTTCTAAGGCATACGGGGAGGGATGTAATCCAGTAGAGAAACTACAAGGATGTTCCTTACATCTGACACTGTATCAGATGGGGGTAACAGCAAGACTGAGTCTCACGGATTCAGGCATGAGCTAGGACTCCCAACAGCTCAGTAGAACTGGGTTTTAGCAGGTGGTTTTGCATCTGGGTTTGTATTTGTTGGGGTTTTTTTGGAAAGAAACTCAAGCACCTGCACATGTAAGCAGCTGTTGAATAGTGGTTTTGAGGACATCAGAGCAGTCTACTTGCTGAAGGTGGCATTTTTTAACACCTTAATCAACCTGTGGTGTTAAGTCCTGAGTGCTGGTGGAATAAACTTATTGATGCAAATTATCCATTTGTTGCCTATCCTGTAATCACCTGACATTGATTAGGGGTCTGTTAAATCCATTGCAAGACTAGCTGGTTGAGGTTTAAGTGCTCTAGAAGTCCTTGTTTTATACAAATAGTACATACCATCCTCACGGCTGATCTTGCTCTGTGCTGTTTCTCATCAGCATCTGTAGCTTTGGTTGCCATGTTTTAATGATCCAGTTTTTGGACTCTCTCAGAAGAGGAAAAAGGCTGCTTGTAATGCCTCCAGTCCACTGCTCAGAAGTGGGTGTACAGATACCTGTGAGATTCATCTTCATCAGCATATTTTGGATTTTGAATAAGTGTCCACATATCCCACATGTCCCACAGGAAACTGCTCATTCAGAGTGTGTGGGGGACACTGGAAGACGAAAGTAAGAGAGACATGACATAACAGCTATTCTGAGGCAAGGAAGAAAGCCTGTCCATCCTTTTTTCCTGCAATAAGCTGAACCATGTTCTTTGCACTCATCCATCTACAGAACCTGTGATACTTTGTGAGACACTGAGATGATGGCAAAAGATTTCCTTATTTCAGCTTTCCATAGTTGTGTGCTTTTCATCTCCCTCTTTCCCATCAGCTCCCTCAAATCCCTGACAGGAAGGAGTCAGCCCTGCTGTAGTTCTGTACCTCTGGATTTTAGGGCAGATGCTGTAGGCAGAGATGGAAGACCCTGCAGCAGTAGATAATGGCTACAGCTATGCCATGTCACATGGCTAGACACAGAATGGGAATTGAGTACAGACTCTTCATCCCAGCTGAATCCAGGACACACTGCATCCCATAAGTCAAACTCAGAACCATTCTTCAGTTTTGATACTTAATATAGTTGCTATTATGCATCCTAGGCAGCACAGTCCTACCATGTATCTTGTTTTGTATATATGTCAATCAAGGGTGTCTAATTATCTGTCCATTCATGCAGCTGCAACTACAGTCCATTAAGCAAAGGAGGCAGGAGACCTGCATGGTTGAACAAGGAGCTTCTAGCGGAGGTCAGGTGGAAGAGAAAGGTCCATGGAATGTGGAAAGAGGGACAGGCCACTTGGGAAGAGTACAGAAACGTGGTGAGAGCATGCAGGGATGCGACAAGGAAGGCCAAGGCTCACCTGGAATTGAAGCTGGCAAGGGATGTCAAAAACAACAAGAAGGGCTTCTTCAACTACATCAGCAGCAAAAGGAAGGCTAGGGACAACGTGGGGCCGCTGCTGAATGAGGTGGGTGTCCTGGTGACGGAGGATGCGGAGAAGGCAGAGCTACTGAATGCCTTCTTTGCTTCAGTCTTCAGTGCTAAGACTGGCCCTCAGGAATCCCAGGCCCCGGAGGTAAGAGAAGAAGCCTACAAAGAGGACGACTTTCCCTTGGTCGAGGAGGACTGTGTGAGGGATCGCTTAAGTGATCTGGACGTCCACAAATCCATGGGCCCCGATGGAATGCACCCACGAGTGCTGAGGGAGCTGGCGGATGTCATTGCTGAGCCACTCTCCGTCATCTTTGAGAGCTCCTGGAGGACAGGAGAGGTGCCCGAGGACTGGAGAAAGGCCAATGTCACTCCAATCTTCAAAAAGGGCAAGAAGGAGGACCCAGGGAACTACAGGCCGGTCAGCCTCACCTCCATCCCGGGAAAGGTGATGGAGCAGCTTATCCTGGAGGCCATCATCAAGCAAGTGGAAGAAAAGAAGGTTATCAGGAGTAGTCAGCATGGATTCACCAAGGGGAAATCATGCCTGACCAATCTGATAGCTTTCTACGATGACATGACTGGCTGGGTAGACGAAGGGAGAGCCGTGGATGTTGTCTACCTTGACTTCAGCAAGGCTTTCGACACAGTCTCCCATGATATCCTCCTAGGGAAGCTGAGGAAGTGTGGGCTGGATGAGTGGTCAGTGAGGTGGATTGAGAACTGGCTGAATGGCAGAACTCAGAGGGTTGTCATCAGCGGCGCTGAGTCTAGTTGGAGGCTGGTAACTAGTGGTGTCCCCCAGGGGTCAGTACTCGGCCCAGTCTTGTTTAACTTCTTCATCAGTGACCTGGATGAAGAGTTAGAATGTACCCTCAGCAAGTTTGCTGATGACACCAAACTGGGAGGTGTGGTAGATACACCAGAAGGCTGTGCTGCCATTCAGCGTGACCTGGATAGGCTGGAAAGCTGGGCAGAGAGGAACCTGATGAGGTTCAACAAGGGCAAGTGCAGGGTCCTGCACCTGGGGAGGAACAACCTCATGCACCAGTACAGGCTTGGGGTGGACCTGCTGGAGAGCAGCTCTGCAGAGAGGGACCTGGGTGTCCTGGTGGACGACAGGTTAACCATGAGCCAGCAGTGTGCCCTGGCTGCCAAGAAGGCCAATGGGATCCTGGGATGCATTAAGAGGAGTGTGGCCAGCAGGACGAGGTAGGTTCTCCTTCCCCTCTACACTGCCCTGGTGAGGCCTCATCTGGAGTACTGTGTCCAGTTCTGGGCTCCCCAGTTCAAGAAAGATGAAGAGCTACTGGAGAGAGTCCAGCGGAGGGCTACGAGGATGGTGAGGGGACTGGAGCATCTCCCCTACGAGGAGAGGTTGAGGGAACTGGGCTTGTTCAGCCTGAAGAAGAGAAGGCTGCGAGGGGACCTTATAAATGCTTATAAATATCTGAAGGGTGGGTGTCAGGAGGATGGGGCCAAGCTCTTTTCAGTGGTGCCCAGTGACAGGACAAGGGGCAATGGGCATAAACTGAGGCACAGGAAGTTCCGTCTGAACATGAGGAAGAACTTCTTCCCTCTGAGGGTGACGGAGCCCTGGCCCAGGCTGCCCAGGGAGGTTGTGGAGTCTCCTTCTCTGGAGATATTCAAGACCCGCCTGGACAAGGTCCTGTGCAGCCTGCTGTAGGTGACCCTGCTTCGGCAGGGGGGTTGGACTAGATGACCCACAGAGGTCCCTTCCAACCCCTACTATTCTGTGATTCTGTGATTCTGTGATTCTGTGATTCCATTTGACTTCCTAGTTAATGTGTGAAGCAGTATCATTAGCATTATTTGATAACAAACTGTTCTGCATTAGCTAACATAGATCTCAGACTCTGGACTCATGGCTGTGTCCAACTTCACTACTGTCAGCCAGAAAAACAAAGCAAGTCTAACAAACAGCTCATCTTGGCCAGACTTCCATTCACACCAACAGCAATTTCTGAAAGTCTCTATTTCTGTAAAGTCAATCAATTGCTCAAACAATTCCAGTAATTCATTTAAAATTAAGTTAATACACCGCAGAGTGAACCTAAAATTAAGTTTGCACCACAGAAGCTCAGTTTGTTCCAGTCCTAGTGCATGTCCTTTTATAAGCCTTTAATAGCCTAAGTGTGTGATTATCAATTTTGTCTTCAGCTTTTTCAAACACCACATTTCATTTTCTCTCTGGAAAAATAAGACAGTCCAGAACTTTATCACTTGCTTGTCTAAATTAAGTCATCTTTGTTAAAGCCACTTGACATGCGGAAACAAACTCCACAACTCACAGAGAGTTATAAAGCAGGTATGTTGTATTACAGCGCCGGGTGCAAGGGGGATCGCTCCTCCCAACTTGCAAATTGAGTCACGAAGCATGCACCTATTTATTACAAAGTTTTTTTAAGTGGGCTGGATTATTACAATTAGTTCTGGGAATAGGCGTGTTTATTACAATTATTTCCAGGAATTCATTATCATACTCTGCCCCTCTTTAGCGCTTGCACAATGTCATCTGGTGGTCGTCTGTGGGGGTCTTCTGGATGAAGGCTCGTAGTCTTCCTCGCGAAGGAATGGGGTGGGTGAAGTCCTCAGTTAGAAAGCAGAGGAGAGCAATAGATAACCCGTTGATCACTCGGCCCACTACCTTTCACTCATTCGTAAGATGGTTAATCCCAGCGTTAGGAGTCAGTGAATTGGAAAAGGCAATAGTGAACATATGTGGAGTCATTGAGAAAACTGGAAATGCCACCTCTGACGCTGTAAGAGCTTTACAAGAAGAAACTACCAAACTTTCAAAAGTTACATTACAGAACAGGGTGGCCTTAGACATGATGTTAACCTCTCATGAGGGAGTATGTGCAGTAGTAGATTCAAGTTGCTGCACATACATTGATGAAAGTGGAAGGATATCCGAGGATTTAAAAATCATAAATGACCAAACAACTATTTTACATGAAGAAACTAAAGATAACACCTCCTTGGGGTTTGAAGAAATTTGGAATACTCTTACTTCTTGGTTACCTATTTGGTCATGGTTAAAGAAACTGTTTTTGTTAGTGGTTTTTATTATTGCAGTTTGTATTCTTGCGTGCATAATGATCCAATGCTGTAACTGCTGTACTAACCTCTGTTCTAAATACAAGTACATATATTGAGGACTGTAGCATGTAAGCTACAAGCCCTCAAAAGAAAAGGAGGGATTGATACCTGGGAATGTAGCGGATGTAACAGATGTAGCGGATGTAGATAAAAATTATCACTTTAGGTCGTCAGAATCATTGCACAACCAAAGCAAGTCTTGGTTCTTTGTGAATAATTGGGACGGTTGTAAGATAAGAGACTCCTGAATAGTCCCTTTAGGTGGCTGGGCCTTGGGAGAGCAGATGTGCAAACTACAGAGATAAGGAGGCTGCAAGATGATGAAGAGTATTGATGTGCGGAAACAAACTCCACAAGTCACAGAGAGTTATAAAGCAGGCATGTTGTATTACGGTGCCGGGTGCAAGGGGGATCGCTCCTCCCAACTTGCACACCGAGTCACACAGCATGCACCTATTTATTACAAAGTTTATCTAAGTGGGCTGGATTATTACAATTAGTTCTGGGAATTCATTATCATACTCCGCCCCTCTTTAGCGCTTGCGCAGTGTCATCTGGTGGTCATCTGTGGGGGTCTTCTGGATGAAGGCTCGTAGTCTTCCTCGCTGTGTACTTTTCACCTTTGGCCCAAAAGTGCTGAGTTGTATGTGTTGGCTGAGTTCCAAGCTGCCAAACCAGTTTCAGCTAGAGGGGGGCTTCTTACAGACAATAGGGTTCTGGTTATCAGTCCTTATCAGTCCCTGTCTCTCACCTGTCTCGCACCAGCCCTTGTTGACATTTGAGCTCACAGCAGTCCTTATTACCAAGATTACAAAGAATAGGACCAAACTAGATGTCAGGGGTTTAATCCTCACCTCGATATGGCTGCAAAGCTATATAACAAAATCAAGCTAAAATTAAAGCAAAATCGAACTGAACGTCTATTTCCCACATCAGTACGAGCCTTCATCTGAAGACCCCCGACGACCACCGAGAGACGCCAACAAACGTGCACGAAGGACACTAACATACGCTAATGAGTTCTCGGGAAAAAAATTAATATTATAAGCATTTCTCGGAAATGTAATGAATATGTATGTTAACATAGCATAAATACCCAGTAATTGTGTCTTTTCGGCACGCACATTTTGGCGGAGTGATCCCCTGTGTGTCCAGCGCTGCAATAAAGAATGCCCACTTTCTAAAACTCCAAACTTAAGTTTTAGAGAGTGAATTATTTTGCCGCTTTCCGGTAACACAGCAAGCCTAGGGCATGTTGTAGCTCCTTCTTATTTCCAGGCATTTTTACCTCTTCAAGGGCAGTTAAGGTCTCGGGGGAGAATACATACTGTCCCTCCCCTCCACCAAATGCCTAGAAATTTTACCTCAGAAGAGGGGAGTTGCACCTTTTCTACTGGGATTTGAGGCCCCAAGTTTTCCAAATGATCAATTATTCTGGTTTGAATCTGTTTTACTGCAGTGGTGTCAGAGCCCCCAATCAATATATCATCAGTGTATCGATGTACTTTGACCCCTTCTTCGGGAGTAATTTGGACAAGCTCTTGTGCTAACGCACAGTGGGCAATAGTCGGTGAATGACGGTATCCCTGGGGGAGACGTGTAAAAGCAAGCTGCACACCTTCCCAGGTAAAGGCAAAATGGTCTCTGTCCACTTCCTGCAAGGAAGCATAACCATATGCAACCATAAAAAACATATCTTTCACATCAATAGTTGCTAAAATCCGGCGGGCTTGTTCCTGTATGGTTGCAATCAGTTCAGCTGTTAGGCACAGCAGTGGTTAATGGACCCTTTCTGGCATTTAATCGCCAGTAATCAATTGTTAGTCACCACCTTCCATTTATTTTATGGACTGGCCACACCAGAGAATTGTAGGGTGAGTGAGTTGGGATAATTATCCCTTGCTCACGCAGCTCAATTATGACAGGAGCTATTCCCTCTTGGGCTCCTAAAGGAAGAGGGTAAGGTTTTACACTCACAATTCCCGAGGGGGGTAATTCCGGTGCAGATTGGAGTAATGGCATTGAGGCAGCTGGGAGACTGAATACCCATTCTTCCCTTCTTCCCCCTTCCCCCCCCCCCCCCCCCCCCCCCCGAGTCCACCCAGGCACGCCCTTTAAGCAAGTCAAGCCCCAGGATATTTGTTGGTAAAGCTGGTAAAGCCCCTAGGATCATAATAGCCTCTGTTGCAGTTTCGTCCCCAGGCAGCCAGCACTTAACTCGAGCCGCAGGTTGTGGTTTCGAGTTTCCAAAAACATCTGTGACCCAAACCTGTTTCTTATCAGCGACTATGCCATTGCGATTAGCAACAATCATCCGGAGAGCTGACATTTGAGCTCCCGTTTCCACTAAAAAGGTGACTGGAGTCTTAAGGGGACCCAGAGGAAAAGTGATCAGTAAATCCCATTTAGCAGTTTCTGTGAGCCTGCTTACATGAATCCACCAGCCGTCCCCTGGCTCACTGACTGGAGACGGCAGGGGGAGTTTCCCGACTCGGGACCTGTAAATCAATTAACTCGGTTTCCGGGGGAGCAGACGGGGTCTTCATCCCTTGTCCCTGAGACGGGTTTTGAGGAAGATGGGGTTCCCTTTATCTTCTCCCAGCCTTTCACCAGATTTTCCAGATTGGAAGTGGGTAAACCGTCCAACACCTCCTGGGGGATCCCTTTTGAGATGCCCTCCATCCGTAATATGTATCTTCTATTATCAGGGGGTCATGTCGGCCTCACCCGGGGGGGGGGGGAGGGGATGTCGAAGACTGCACATATAGACATAGTTTTTGTTCCTGCATTCCCTTCCACCCTTCTGAGGTCCACCCTGGACTTAATCTCTCCCTGGCCAGTAAATCCCATTCGTCTCCCACAATGAATTAGCTCCTGTGCCACCTCCCCCCATGTCGTCTCCAGAGGACCTCTCCCCCTCCTGGGTCGGGGTGTTCTTAATCAATCTTGGATTTGCACCGCATATAATTTTAAGGCATCGGGTAACCCTCTTATAAGAGGGTGAAATCTTTTGGGGTCTGCCACATATTGCATGGGGAGGGCTGTTGTGGAATTAGTATGTAACCACGGTGATGGAATTAGTTAATCATAAAGCACGAACAATGCTGCTATGTCCCTTGTACAGCCCTGCCCATCTGGACATTAGGTCTGGGAACAGAGGGTTCAGTCCCTAGGAAATCATTAATGTTAAACAGTAATGGTGAAGGGTGATTTTTAATAGAAATAGCGTTAGCAAATAGTTGCAGGTGTATTTGTGGTACCTGTCTATTGTGTGAATTAACTGAAGCAAAAAGTCATACATCTCCCCCCCAAAGAAGGTAGTTTCAATTGAAATGAGCAGGTGCCTAGAACTGGTCAAGACGACCCGTGCCGCAGGGACAAGAGCCAGAAGAGGACTGAGTTTGCGCAGAAACTGTGATGAAGAGGATAAGCCTTCATCTTAGGACCCCCGACGACCACCACTAGGAGGCACTGCGCAAGTGCGGGTGGGAGGAGTGTATGAAAATGGACTGATTTGACTATGAAAGAAAGGGCTTATGTGATCAGATGAATATGTATATTTTGATCTATATAAACTGCACGGAAAGGGTATGGGGTATGCACGTTCGGCGGAATTATCCCCCGTGCATCCGACGTCGCAATAAAGAATGCTGCCTTTTAACACTACATCGGTGTTACGAGGTTTTATTCCCGGATTTTCGGTGACAAGTACTTGGTCATGCATTAACTGGAAACAAGCAGTTTTCTGTACACTCTCCAAAATGTGACCTGCCGTAGGTGTTTTAATCAAAAAGAGTCTCCCCTTTCCATGGGGTCTAGTCCCCCCACCCAATATGCTACTCTTATGGTCAAAGACCAGGGCTCTCTATTGTCATTTGTAGTTGTAAAACCTCTTGGGCCCCAATATCCTCTTGCTTCATCCTCACTCAGCAAGATACGGTCACCCCCGGTGAGGGACACCCTCCAAACATATTCAGTCCCTGTCTCTCGGGGCCCCTGGAAATATTTTTCCTGAATTTTAGCCAGCTCAGTAGGGGAATAGGGAACAGTGAGGATGATAATTTGCTGAGCTCCTCCCAGACCACCGTCTACAGTCTCAGTCTTAATTAGGGGTTGCATGTTAGTCTGTTCCTTTTCAGGAAAATACATTTCTTGTACATGGTATGAGCATAAGGGGGTATGGTATTTCTGACTCTTTTCCTCCGTTAGAGTTTACTCCCCCATTTTCCACACCAATTTGGGAATGGGTTTCATCTAATTGCTCCCTTAATATCTTTACCAGCTCCAAAGCCTCCGTTAAGGTGGTATGTAGCCTTTGGTTATTCGCCCGTTCAGCGGCAAGCTGATCAGAGAGGCCTTTTGTTCCATTTCCCCAATTGCTTCAACAAAGTCCCCAACAAATTTTAGAGGGACTTTATTGTTTCCCCTGCCGTTTGTCAGGTCACATGCTTATCTCATTGTGCTGCCACCCAGGCAGCTCCCAAAACCGCACAAACCAATGCTTTCCCTTTTCCAAGATTCAACCTCCGGAGAGCGGTACAATCTACAATCAGACCTCCCAGGAAGGCCATGTTAAGTCCTACAGTTGTGGGGATCAGCTCCCCTGTCAGTCCTCAGAGGACTGTCTCCTACAAGCACAGGAATCAGCTCCCCTATAAATCCTACAAGAATGGCAATCAGCTCCCCTGTAAGTCATACAAGTACGGGAATCAGCTCTCCATAAGTCCTACAAGTATGGAACTCCTCCTAGACAAGAGCCACAACAAAAGGCTGGTCCCAAACGATCGCTTTAGCACCAACAAGGGGATCCTGTCCATGAAGCCAATTTAAAATGTCGCATCCCGCCTATGGGGGGGGGAAAGTGACTCAGATTCTATGAATCCCCTCGGGCTAAATTAAGGTGAAACTACACCAAACGATCAATTTAAACATTATGTTCATAACAGAGGTAACATGGAAAACATGGAAAGCATTGTCAATGTGGGTTCTTATCAAAAATGTCTATAAGAGGGAGAGTAAAGAAAAGAGAAGAAAGAGGGACAACAAAAAAAAAGTATCACCACCCTAGGATCCAGCGATGATGACGACAGGCATGGCATCTTCTGGTGGCGGGCGCGTGCGAGGCTCTTTGCAGGTGTGTCTTTTATCACTTAGTCGCCATCCTTAGTCACACGTCTTGGTGACTTATATGGCAATTCTTCTAGAAAGTTCATTATCTTCTGCACAGGTGCCAGTGGGGGGAAGACGTTGCAAGGGGTCTCTTAGGTGGTCTTAAGCCCCTTCCTCAAATGAACTTTATATGACCTCTGGCCATATTTGGGTAAGGCACATCAGAAACGCGGAACCGCGCATCCTCCGATCCACCTTCCCTGTTCTGTGTTACCTTGCTCCTTCTTTGCAGTGTGCTGTTGCTGGGCAGACCCCCCACTGTGGGTGGGCATGGCCCTGCCTGCTCACGACAGCCATTTGAAGGACTGCCCCAGGGCTGAGGCAGCTATTTTACCACAATGTTTGAGGCATTAACACATATTAATATTCGCAAAAGGGGAAGAGGATCCTAGCTCAGGAGTTAGCAGGGCTCATTGATAGGGCTTTAAACTAGATTGGAAGGGGGAAGGGGATAAAACCAGGCTAGCTAGTCAAAAGCCTGGGGGTGGCAACTCAGCTGCTAGTGGACGGTGTGCTAGTGAGGACCTTCACTCTGCTGAGTCAGTGAGGGTACGGAACAGGGAGCTGTGCAGCAGCAACAGTGCAGCTTCATCGGGGGCTCAGCTCAAATGCCTTTATGCAAATGCACGTAGCATGAGGAACAAACAAGAGGAGCTAGAGACGTGCGCACGCCTGCGGGGCTATGATATCATCGGCATCACGGAGACATGGTGGGACAGCTCCTGTGACTGGAGTATTGGGATGGGAGGATACAGGCTCTTTAGGAAAGACAGGCAGGGGAGACGAGGAGGAGGTGTCGCCCTCTATGTCAAAGAGCAGCTGGAGTGCATGGAGCTCCACCTGGGATTGGATGAGGAGCCCATGGAGAGCCTATGGGTCAAGATTAAAGGCAGGGCAGGGATGGGCGACATTACAGTGGGAGTCTGCTACAGGCCACCCGACCAGCACCAGCGAGCGGATGAGGCCCTCTATAGGCAGATGGGAGAAGCCTCACGTTCACAAGCCCTGGTCCTCATGGGGGACTTCAACCACCCCGACATCTGTTGAAGGGACAACACAGCAGGGCATAGGCAATCCAGGAGGTTCCTGGAATGCGTTGAGGACAACTTCCTCCTCCAAGTGATAGAGGAGCCCACGAGGAGAGGTGCGATGCTGGACCTTGTTCTCACCAACAAGGAGGGGCTGGTGGGGAATGTGAAAGTCAAGGGCAGCCTTGGCTGCAGTGACCACGAAACGGTGGAGTTTAAGATCCTTAGGGATCTAAGGGCAAAGGGCGGGCAACTGACATCATCTACCTGGACTTGTGCAAGGTGTCGTCTACCTGGACTTGTGCAAGGCATTCGACACCGTCCCGCATGATGTCCTTTTCTCTAAATTGGAAGGACATAGATTTGACAGATGGACCACTCATTGGATAAGGAACTGGCTCGATGGACGCACACAAAGAGTTGCAGTCAATGGCTCAATGTCCAGGTGGAGACCAGTGACGAGTGGTGTGCCTCAGGGGTCGGTACTGGGGCCAGTGCTGTTCAATATCTTTGTCGGCGACATGGACAGTGGGACTGAGTGCACCCTCAGCAAGTTTGCAGATGACACCAAGATGAGTGGTGTGGTTGACACACTGGAGGGAAGGGATGCCATTCAGAGGGACCTGGACAGGCTGGAGAGGTGGGCCTGCATGAACCGCATGAAGTTCAACAAGGCCAAGTGCAAGGTCCTGCACCTGGGTCGGGGCAATCCCAAACACAAGTGCAGGCTGGGCGGAGAGTGGCTCGAGAGCAGCCCTGAGGAGAAGGACTTGGGGGTACTGGGGGATGAGAAGCTCAACATGACTCAGCAATGTGCACTTGCAGCCCAGAAACCCAACCGTATCCTGGGCTGCATCAGGAGAAGCGTGGACAGCAGGTTGAGGGAGGGCATTCTGCCCCTGTACTCCGCTCTCATGAGACCCCACCTGGAGTACTGCGTCCAGCTCTGAAGCCCCCAGCATAAGAAGGACATGGATGTGTTAGAGTGAGTCCAGAGGAGGGCCACGAAGATGATCAGAGGGCTGGAGTACCTCTCCTACAAGGACAGGCTGAAGGAGTTGGGGCTGTTCAGCCTGGAGAACAGAAGGCTCCAAGGGGAGACCTGATAGCTGCCTTCCAGTACCTGAAGGGGGCCTACAGGAAGGATGGAGAGGGACTTTTCATAAGGGTGTGTAGTGATAGGACAAGGGGGAACGGCGCTAAACTAAAAGAGGGCAGATTTAGATTAGATATTAGGAAGAAATTCTTCCCCATGAGGGTGGTGAAACACTGGCCCAGGTTGCCCAGAGAAGCTGTGGCTTCCTCCTCGCTGGAAGTGTTCAAGGTGATGTGGGAAACTGACAATTAGTTCAATTTTGCTATAGCTTTAGTTTAATTTTGTTATATAACTTTGCATCTATGTTAAGGTAAGAGTTAAACACTGTTATTTAATTTAGTTCTGCTCTTTGTAATCTTGCTAACAAGGACTGTTGTGGCTCAAATGTAGCTAACAAGGACTGCTTGCGAGACAAATGAAGAGAAACAAGGACTGATAAGGACTGATAACCAGAACTTTGCTGTCTGTAAGAAGCAACTCTCTAGCTGAAACTGGTTCTATGGTTTGGGACTCAGCCAACACAGACAACTCGGGAATTTTTGAGCCAAAGGTGAAAGCACACAGCGAGGAAGACTACGAGCCTTCATCCAGAAGACCCCCACAGACGACCACCAGACGACACTGCGCAAGTGCTGAAGGGGGGTGGAGTATGATAATGAATTCCTAGAAATAACTATAATAGTCCAGCCTACTTAGATAAGCTTTGTAATAAATAGGTGCATGCTTCGTGCCTCGGTGTGCAAGTTAGGAGGAGGGATCCCCCTTGCACCCGGCGCTGCAATAAACATACCTGCTTTATAACTCTCTGTGAGTTGTGAAGTTTCTCTCCGCATGTCAATTTGGCGACCCAGATGGGACTAAAGACTGCAGCACCAATTCACTCTTCTCAGCTACTCGTTTAGCCTCGCAGTCCGCCATGGCATTGCCCAGTTCCTGAGCGGTATCTCCTTTCTGATGAGCTTTACCATGCATAATAGCCACTTTCTCGGGCAGCTGCACTGCTTCCAGGAGCTGAAGAATTTCTTTGGCATGTATTATATGTTTTCCTTGGGTTGATAGTAGTCCTCACCCTTTCCATACAGCTCCATGAGCATGGACTACCCCAAAGGCGTATTTAGAGTCCGTCCAGATATTAATTTTCTTGCCTTTGGCTAGTTCTAATGCTCGAGTTAAGGCTATTATTTCTGTCTTTTGAGCTGAGGTGTTTGGGGCAAGGGCTTTGGACTCTTATTATCTGATCTGCAGTGGTTACCGCATATCCTGCCTTGCAGGTGCCTTGTCAAACGAAGCTGCTTCCATCAGTGTACCAGGAACCTTCAGCATCCTCCAGTGGCTCCTCTTTTAGGTCAGGTCGGCTGGAATAGACTGCTTCAATAGTTTCCAGGCAGTCATGCGATACTGGTTCCCCTGTGGTCCCGCTGAGGAAAGATGCTGGATTGACAACCACTGGTTAGTAACCACTATTTTCACATCATCCTGATTTACCAGGATAGCTTGATATTTAAGAAACCTTTGTGATGAGAGGCAGTGTCTTCCCTTCACCTCTAATACTGCTGATACGGTATGAGATACCAGTACTGTAATCTTTTGGCCTAGTGTAAATTTACGTGCTTCTTGAATGTTCAGCACTACCGCTGCTACAGTCCTCAGGCAGCTAGGCTAACCCTTGCTTACTTCATCAAGCTGTTTAGAGAAGTATGCCACCGCCCTCCGGTATGGTCCCAGATTTTGGGTTAGGATTCCTAGGGCTATTCCCTGCTTTTCATGAGAGAACAGGCAGAAGGGCTTAGTAGTGTCTGGCAGTCCCAAAGCAGGGGTGTCCATCAGCTTTTTCTTTAGCTGTTGGAACGCTCTTTCTGCTTCCTCATTCCAGATGAGGAGTTTTTTATCAGATTTTAATAGTTCACAGAGCGTTTTTACCAAGAGTCTGTAATTATATATCTATAGGCAACACCATCCCGTCATTCCCAGGAACGTGCAGAGCTCTTTAGGTGTCTGTGGTCGAGGGGTCTGACAGATGGCCTCCTTCCTTGTTGTTCCCAGTGTTTGTTGGCCCACAGCTATCTCATATCCGAGGTAGGTTACTGTTGCGTTAATTTGACAGAAAATAAACCCCCTTGCTTTCTAACGCTCTTCACCAGAGTGAGAGGCTAGGTGCGGCTAGGTTTAAATTCTGAGTGATGTCCAATTTGCCACTACCAGTCCAGTCACGTTTAATATGTATATTAAACTACCACGATTCTGGATACACTAATAGCAGTCTGCACCTTCAGTCCAGTCGTGCTCGTGAACTAGCACGGCCGCATTTGGTCATGTTCAGTGAGAAACTGTGACAACTGGCTACTGAAACAGGGCAGTTTTATTTGTGCAACACGTACATAGGTTTTTTGAATTGCCGGTGATAGTGACTGTCTGCAAGAAAGCACGTGCAAATATTAAAATGCGTGAAAAGGTTATAAATAATACAGCCTGGCTATAAACATTAGGGAGTAACTACTCCCAAGAAAAGCGCTTAGTTTAAGTCTCACCCAAGGCATCCCAAGGTGGGGAGAAGCAAGGCTCAGCCCGTCGGCCAATCCCGGTTGTCGGAGGCAGTCTGAAGTGGAGTTTCCCTTGACTTGCTCACGTTGTTATCTTCTTCTTCTCCAAAGATCTACAGTGTTATCTTCTTCTCTGAAAATCCCCCATTTCCCTGGTTATTTTTATATCCCTTCTACCTTTAAGGTGGAGTTTGAGTGACTGTAGTCATACATACCTTTTATCATGATTGGTGTAAAATTCTCTCGCTTCACATTTAAAGGTATAGTTTATGAAAAATCGAGAGCACAGACTCGAAGAGGGGTGGTCACACCTCGGAGGCGGGTAGCCTTTGGGATGGAGGTGTGTTTTGGTATTAAAATGATATTAAAACGATCAAAGTTCACGAGAGGGTAGCACTTTGGCAAGGTTTCGAAAACCTGTTGGCTCAGGGGGCCAGATGAGCTGCTTATCAGTTCTAGAGGACCATTTCTTCCTGCTTTATCATCACGGAGCAGGGCCACGGAGACTTGACTCCGCTCCATCCTCTATGGTATGTTGCAGGGAGTTGCTGTGTTAGTGGATTCCTCGCATGCCTGCTGCAGCTGTGTCCCATCCTCAGAGCTCCTTTTGATTTTATGCTTTTCCTCAATGGGTGAACACTGCTACATTCTTCATATAAACCTTAATTTTCAGATGTAAAACCTTAATTTTACTAATAATTCCACAGTTACTTGCTGTTGAGCTATTTGGGCTTTCTGTGGAGAAACTCGATAGCCGTTAAGTCCAAGGAAATTTAGCAGACTGCTTGTCCATATTATACAAAGTTCTTTCGTTTCAGTGGCTATTATTAGATCATCTACATACTGTAATATTGTTCTTGCTCCATGGGGTCACTCCCATTGTTCCAAGTCTTTAGCTAATTGATTTCCAAAAAGAGTGGGGCTATTCTTAAACCCCGGGGTTAACACAGCCCATGTCAGCTGTGTCTTCCTTCCGGAATCTGGGTTTTCCCATTCAAATGCAAACAACAACTGGCTTTCTAAACTTAATGGGAGGCAAAAGAAGGTGTCTTTCAAGTCCAGGATGGTAAACCAGGCCAATTCAGGTATCAGTTTAGTTAATAATTTGTATTGGTTTGCCAGGACAGGGTGCAGATCCTCAACAATTCTATTGATAGCCCTGAGATCCTGTACTATTTAATAACTACCATCCGGCTTTTTAACCGGTAAAATGGGAGTGTTATATTCTGATTCACACTCCATTAATAGCCCATATTCGATGAACCAGTCGATCACTGGTCGAATTCCTTCCCTGTCTTCCATTCTAAGGGGGTATTGTCTAATCCTTACAGGCCGTGTTCCTTGCTTAAGTTTGACTATTATTGGAGAGGCATTTTTCGCTTTTCCTGGTGTCTCTGCAGCCCATACTCCCGGGTATACCTGGTTCTGGACTTCCTCAGGTACTCCTGAGCCAACAGGGGTATTCATGAAGGCCAAACTCAAAACTTCAATTAGCTGGTCACTTCCCACCCAGAGTTCTACTCTCCCTTTGTCAAATCTTATTTCTGCCTTTAATTGTTCCAATAAATCTCGTCCTAATAGAGGTCTTGGCGAATTAGGCATATATAAAAATTTGTGTACCCCCAATTGTTTCCCTAATTTGAATTCAAGAGGTTTTAGGAAGTATGCCTTTTCACTTTGGCCAGTAGCTCCCCTTACCGTTACAAAGTCATCATCCACGGGTGTCAAAGCTTGATTTAAAGCAGAGAACGTTGCTCCAGTATCAACTAGAAATTCTGTGCCCTTTTGCCGTTTCCCTAGCTTTAATACAACCAGTGGATCTGCTAGGGTAGATTCCCCAGGTCCCTGTCAATCGTCCTTGACGTGGGCCTGTATCCTTTTCCTCCTTCTCTGTCCTTCTGGACACTCATTTTTCTAACATCCCCTCTGCCTACAACACGCACATTGGTTTCTTTCCAAGGGCCTCTCAGGTCCTTCACTTCTGAATCCTTCATTGTCTTGTAACACCGCTACTAACATCCGCTTCTTTTACTTTCTTGTAACACTGCTACCAACATCTGCTTATCTTTCTTTTGATCCTCCTCCTCCCTGTTACTAAACACTCTCCATGCTTCGTCTAGTAAATTTTCCAAATTCCTGCTGTCTGCCGCTCTCCGTTTCTGCATCACTTGCTGACTGCCCAATGAATAATGTTCTAGCAGGTCAGATACATGATCCCTCCGGGATCCTTCATTTTATCCAACTTAGTACATCTCTGCCCTATACTATACACTGAGCAACATCCTTTCAACTTCCTTTTTCCTCTTCCTCATTTTATACAAAATACAGCCCAAAGGGCTTTTCTTCCGTATCTCTCTGCTCTGTGAAATCCCCATTAGTTACCTCGTCCACCTCTCTGTCCCTCAATCAACGTACGACAAACCAAATTTGCACTTAAACAAATCCTTTTAACACCGACAGCTCCAACTCTTAACCAAACTTCCATACTTTAGGCACCAAGAAATAGTTACTGGCTGCATACGAAACCTTATCCCCCTTCTTTTTTCTTCTCAAAAATAACATCAATTGCAACAAAGTATTATAATTCAGGGTTCCATTAGAAGGCTATTTTCCTCATCATCTAATTTATATCAAAGCTATCACTGATTACAATACTTTATTAAGGTCCTTCTGTTCACACTCCCACCTGGTGGTCCTCCTATATCCTTCCAGTGAGCCAAAATACAGCCTAAAAGGCTCTTTTTCACTGTCTCTCCACTTTGTTTACTTCTCATTATTCATTTAATGTTTTGCTCTCCTAGTGTATCCTGCAGGAACTTTCCCTGCCCTCCTCCCTTGCTAGTTAAGGAATACAGTCTGATTAAACTGACAGCAGTAATACCTTATCCAAGGCAGAAGGTGCAGAGGTGTACTCGCCCCACAGCAAATACACCTAAATTCAAGACAATTATGAAGATAAAACTCCTGTCTTCCATTTGACAAAAATAATGTACTTCCAACACTTTGAACACATGAGTGCGAACAAATAGGCGACAGCAGTGACAAAGTGGACAGGAGCTAGTACTGTCACTGAAAATCCGGGAATAAAACCTCGTAACGCCACTGTAGTGTTAAAAGGCAGGCATTCTTTATTGCGGCACCGGATGCACGGGGGATAATTCCACCGAACGTGCATGCCTCATACCTTTTCCGTGCAGTTTATATTGATCAAAATATACATATTTGTGGAGTCCTGGCTGGACGAGAGGGGACATAGCTTGGTGCCGCTGAGCAACCCAGGTTTCAAACTAGAGATGGGCCTTGAGAGCGGCGAACACGGAACCCTGTTGGGAAGGTAGAGCGACGAGCTCGGGACACTGGAGCAGGGGGACTGTTACGTCGCCGCTTCCTGCCACAGTGTTGCTTCCTGCCACAGTGCTGCTTCTGCATCGAGAAATGAAGCTTTGCACCAATTGCAGCAGTTTTGACTATATATGGTTAAGAGTAACTAACCAATTAGAAGCCGTAATTGCTTTGCTATATATACCCTGTTTTGATGACTAATAAAGCAGAACGATCTTACTCACATTGGGATTGTATCGTTTCTACCGGTTCCGAGTTCCCACTCCGACAAATGGTAGCAGAGGATGGTTAGATGATTTATGGATTAACCTCTCTGCGGCAGAGGATGGGCGATTTCCCTGCCTGGGTCTCCTAGACTGCGGTAAGCAGTGAAAGGAGGGGGTGGGAGATGTCGGCTGGGAGTGGGGGCTGCCTAAGCAGGCAGTCACGTACGGCCGCCTCCCAGATCAAAGGGGCCCACTGGTGCTGCCTGGTGCAGGCACAATTTAAGGTGGAGGCCGAAGCCGCAGGCATGGGGGTGGACGCTGCAGCAACGTTGCTCGTCGGTATGCTCTCTAAGAGAGGAATAGACGCAACGGCAAAGCAACTCGTGAAGTTGATTAAGTTGGGGCAGCGACGGGGTCACTTTGTGGACACCCAGCTACTGTTTTCTGTCTCGGAATGGCGAGAGTTAGGAAAGACAATGTAGGAAAGGACAGTAACGGGGGAGGAAAAGGAAGAAAAGGAGATAAAGGCTGTCCGGGAGCTTTGGCGAACGGTATTAGAGACTTTAAAAGCCACTGCCAGCTCCCCCCAGCGAGCAGATGAGGCTGCCTTTCAAAAATGTTTCATCGGGTCTCCGGCTTCGGTCAGACCTGGCCGCTGGAGCGATATAAAGGACGCTATCCTAGATGGACAGTGGAACGTTGCTTCCAGTATTGGGGATATTCAGGAGTTAGCCTGTCCTGTGGTACAGGTTAATGGGCATGGCAAATGGGAACCACATGTCTGGAAGATTTTACAACAGGAC
Organism: Opisthocomus hoazin; assembly: GCF_030867145.1. NCBI lineage: Eukaryota > Metazoa > Chordata > Aves > Opisthocomiformes > Opisthocomidae > Opisthocomus > Opisthocomus hoazin. The sequence goes on along the minus strand of NC_134453.1, from coordinate 47,628,264 downwards.
CGTAATACCATATCTCAATATGGGGTGAAAGCTGAGGCCACTCGACAAATTGTTACCTGGATTTTTTCTGCTGACTTGATGTGCCCGTATGACTGTCGGAGTTTAACGCGATTGTTGCTAACTCCTACTCAGTTCTTGTTGTGGGGATCAGCGTTGATACAACGGGCGGTAGATGAGGCGATGCGACATCTGGACCCTTATTATGAAATAACAGCAGAGGAAAAGGTGGCCAGTGTCATTCAGAATAGTCCTTTTTTTGCAAATGTACCACCTGAAGAAAGCCATGAGCAGGGGCTGGGTCCAACAGACCTTGAGCAGGAATCAGGTCTGTTCCCCCCCCCAGCTCGCAGGAGGATGGGACAGTCACCTAGAAAGGAGCGAAAGCTCCATCAAAAAATTTTTACAGTGAAGTTTGAAAGAACAAAGTCTTGCAGTTTAAAATCCCTGAGAAAATCAGAGCAGCAGTCTGTTGAAATTTAACCCTACATACGACGAAATTCCTACCGAACATGAGAAGTGCGGGAAGTAAATCTGCCAAAACCTGACGATCCTTTGAATCCAGAGAAATGAGAAGTGGGGTGCAAAAATCCAGCATCCCGAAAGTGCACGACAGGGTCCCTCTACAGCAATTGGCGTACCCGACCTGAGATCAAAACGAGGTGAATTCCAACATAAAACTGCACAGTCCCTCAGACGCTGTACAGCCGCCGCGCCAGCAGTCACCGCATCGAACGGGTCAGCAAACCTTATACCTGGTTGGGCACACGGCCCCCCCCCCCCAGGTAACCGGCCAGCTCAGAAGCGGCGCAGAGAGAACCATCTTTCTGACATTCAAGGACTTGGTTACAAAAAATGTATACAATTCAATTACTGCAGTAGAATTCCTTGTGAACAAACAGCTGGGACTTTATTATCTTTCCAGGGTTCAGATGGTCTATCTAGATGATGTTATTCACTCTGCTGAAAGGTGAAAATATTGACATTATGGCTGAAGACTTGTCCCCTCTATTTACTTTGTTAAAAGGGACTCAGATTTATTATTTTCCTGAAGATCAATGACAAAAGCAAAAACTGTTTTACAAAAGATTTCAGATAAAATTGCAATTACCTTTACCTCCAGAATTAATGTCGAATTGCCAACAAATTTGTATATAATTTATGAAGGTTTTGTTTTCCAGCCTTATCCTCTTTTCGATCAGTGATGTGTTAACACGCAGGAGTTGAAGACTCTGGAATGGATCTTTTTGTCTCATACTCCCATGAAAACATTGACCACAAAGGTAGACATGATAGTGTCCTTAATAGCACAAAGTTGGAATCACTGTCAGCAAGTTGATACTGTTTGCCTGCTGCTGGCTAAAGATGACTTTGTGGTATTAAACAGAGAATCCTTATCGCTGCAAGCTGCTCTAGCTGATTATTTAAATAACATACGTTATACCCTTCCACAACATAAGCTGTTACATTCCCTCTCTCAAATTCCATTGTGGCCAAAATAAAACCAAAAAAAAAAAAACCCGATGTGTTCCTGTTCCTATTAAAGGAGCACGAACAGTGTTTCTGGACGGATCAAGAAAAAAAACACATAAAGCTGTAGTTGTGTGGAAACAAACAAATTCATCAGATTACCAATCATCTATTTTAGTCGTTAAAGGATCCACACAAATCGTTGAACTATCAGCGGCCTTGCACGTCTTTGAATTGTTTTTGACTGAACCACTCAGTGTTGTCGCAGATTCTGCATGTGTTGTGGGTATTGTTCAACGCATCAAAGTTGCAATGATAAAAGAGGTCAATAACAAACAACTTTTTTCCTTGCTATTAAAATAAGCTACACTACTTAAAAATCGCATACATGTATATTTTAGAATGCATATATAGTCACATACTACTCTACCAGGACCAATAACTGAAGGAAAGGCTGTAGCAGATAAATTGACAATGGCAGCAGTACTGCCGCACAGTTTTAAGCAAGCCCGATTATCTCATGACTTCTTTCATCAAAATGCCTCTTCCTTGCATAAACAATTTGCTTTGCCCCAGAGGCAAGCCACGGAAAATGTTCATGCATGCCCTGATTGTCAATGTATTACACCCATACCATCGTATACAGGAGTGAACCCTCATGGCTTACAAGCTAATGAGTTGTGGCAAAGTGATGTTACACGTATATCAACATTTTGTCGACTGCGTTATGTACATGTTAGTGTGGATACTTTCTCAGGATTTCTGGTAGCCACGGCACATACGGGAGAAAAGGCACGCAATGTGAAACGTCACTGACTAAGATGTTTTGCCACTATGGACGTTCCAAAAACAATTAAAACTGATAATGGTCCTGCTTAGTATACAAAATGTTACAAGTATACCGCATTCTTCTACTAGACAAGCCATTGTCGAAAGTGTCCACGGGACCCTCAAAGCTATGCTAGATAAACAAAAAAGGGGGAATCCTATGGGCAGTGTTACCCACAGAAACAGTTAGACAAAGCATTATATGTACTTAATTTTTTAAATCGTTCTGATGATCAATTATTTACAACAGCAGCTGACTGTCAATTCGGGATGGTCCCTCCATTTGTGGTTCGACCAAAGTATGGTATAAAGAATTTGGGGAATCGCAATGGACAGGTCCTGTAGAACTAATAACGTGGGGAAGAGGGTACGCGTGTGTTCTTCTTTCAACAGGCCCTCGATGGTTACCGGCAAAATATGTGAAGCTATATCATGAGCTGAAAGAACGTAACACAGAATCCGATGCCAGAGGTGACCACACTCACTCTCAGGGAGCAACCTCTGACATGGAAGCAGAAGAGATCCACTCTGGATGATCCTATTACACAGGGAACACTGAAAAAATTACAGCAAACGCAAGTACTCTGATGACTGCAGTGGGTGCACCACCCACACTAATTAATACATTCCTTGCATATTTGGCAATTATCTCCCACAACAGCTTTTGTATAACGAAGCAATCTTGGAGGGCACGGTATACGTGATTTTAGAACTGTGTCTGCACAAGAGCAAAGGTCGACTAGCAGACACCGTGAGGAAAAGTATAAACCTTCACCTGAGGGCTCCCGACAACTGCCCAGAGGTGCCAATAGATATGTACAAAAGACATTAATATATATATATATATATAAAAAAAAAAAGGGGGGGAGAAATGGAGAATGATAAGTACTTCATGGAAATGTAATGATTATGTATGTTAACATGGCATAAATATCTAGTAAGAGTGTCTTTTCAGTACACACAGTTGGGTAGAACTATTCCCTGTGCATTCAGTACTGCAGTAAAGAATGCCTGCTTTCTAGAACTCCAACATTAAATTTTAGAAAGTTAATTATTTTGCTGCTTTCTAGTAATAGATTTTGGGTACCCAGGTAGGACACTGCTCTTGAACATCAATGGTCCGAGGGATTGCAGGACCTCCAGCCGGCACCGAGGGATTCTCGGGGAGAACCTCTGATCACTGGACCAATAAGTTCTGAGCACGAACCATTAATGAAACAAAGGCATTCTTCCAGTATTGTTTCTTATTGCCTATTTGTTAGTCATAGTAAAAGCTTCACAGCATTGAGCTATATCCCTGACGAGAAAGGAAAGCATCCTTTCTAATCCAGAATTGAAAAGAGAGTACTCTTCCTGAAACTGAAGCTTGGGAATTTGTCTGGTAAATGTTGAATATTATTGTAAGTCCTGTCTTTGCAATATTTGGATTTATGCTGAAATTGCATTGAATTGCTTTGTTATATATATTTGCATTGAATTGCTATATATATTTGCATTGAATTGCTTTGCTATATATACCCTGTTTTGATGACTAATAAAGCAGAACGATCTTACTCACATTGGGATTGTATCGTTTCTACCATTTCCGAGTTCCCTCTCCGACACATATTCATCAGGTTACATCACCTATTCCTTTCATAGTAAAATTTAGTCTATTTCCATATGCTCCTCCCAGCCGCGCTTGCACAGTGCCTCCTAGTGGTGGTCGTTGGGGGTCGCAAGATGAAGGCTCATCCTCTTCATCACGGTGTCCGCTGATTGACCCCTGTTTCCATGCAAGCTCAGTCCTCTTCTGGCTCTTATCCCTGCGGCAAGGTCGTCTTGACCGGTTCTAGGCAACTCCTACTTTTAATTAAACTAACTTCTTTGGTGGGAGATGTAAGACTCTCTGCTTCAGTTAATTTACATAATAGATAGGTACCACAAATGCACCTGCAACTATTAGGTAATGCTATTTCTACTAAAATCCCCCTCCACCGCTATTGTTTAACATTAATGATTACCTAGGGACTAGACCCTCTGTTCCTAGACCTAATGTCCAGATGGGCAGGGCTGTACAAGGGACATAGCAGCATTGTTCATGTTTATGGTTAACTAATTCCATCACCTTGGTTACATTTCCCCCCTTTGGAAGTTTTGAAATAATCATCTTTTCAATACTTTCATAATTAAATTTTTATCTTAATCATATAATGATTAGATATTTATTAATAATTGAAACATACTTTTCAAAATTACAACACTACATTTACTTATAGTCCACTTGTTTCGCTATATGGTGGTGGAAGTGTAGCAACCGACTCATTAAGGTTTTGTCTTTTAGCAACAACCTGAATAACCATTCGATTAAAAGCTGTTCTGTTGGTGAGTTCCTTTTTCAGGCAATTGTTGGGGCTGATGTAGCTTGAGAATTAGCACGACTAGGCCACTTAAGCAAAACAGCATAACTGAACAGGCCGCTGGAAAAGACAGCTAAGAATAGCCATTGAGAAAGTTCTGATAGTGCACATGGTGTGGGTTAGCAAAAACAAGATGTGTTCAAGGACGTGGAGGCAGTCTGTTGCTATTGGTGTTAGTGCATAGTTACCAATCATAAAGGAATGTGTGGCGTGTGAACAGCGTGTGATTTATGTCTGTAGCCTATCCGAATAAGCGTAATCGCGTGTACAGATATGGAAAATGTATATAACCGCACAAGCGGAATAATAAAGGAACAGACTGCGCATCATATCAGTGTGTGTGTGTGAGACGTTCCTGTCCTTGCACGGATGCTGAAACTCGGCAGGCAATAATATATGAGCAGTATTATTAAAACTACTACCAGTAAAAGCAGTCCGGTACCGATTAAAGATTTGACCCAAGAACTAATATTCCACCCCAATTCATTAAAAATTTTGTCAAGCCAATTTTCTTCCATAGTTCTTGGGAAGTGTATTAACTGTTCCACTTTTATTGACAGTGGATCCTTACTTCTTGTTTTCACTTTTAATACTTTAAACAATGCTCCCATCATCATCAATTTCCAAATCAAGACCAATTTCCCCCGTATTTTACAGTGATAACCACTTTTTTCAGACATATTTTAAAATTAGTTTTGCAGTCTCTGGATCTCTGTTGATGATTCTCCATTAAGGGGCCTTCTTCACTCGAGTGTGGTGTATCCACGGTTCCACCCCTTCTACTTTGATCACAGTGTAAGTTGTTAACAGTACCTGGAAAGGTCCCTTACACTTCTCCTGCAGTGGTTCAGAGTTCCAAGTCTTCATATACACGAAATCACCTGCTGGATACTGATGCACAGGTGTATCCAAAGCAAGTGATCTGGTCAGCACAACGTATTTTTGGAGTGCTTCGAGGGTTTTTCCTAAAGAAATCAAATACATTTTTAAATCTGTTTCCCCTGCTATTCTCATGTCCCCCGGGATTAGAGGAGATTGATAAGGTCTGCCATAGAAGATTTTGTATGGACTTACACCATCTTTAAATCTTGGTTGGATTCTGATTCTCAGGAGTGCTAATGGTAAGGCTTGTGGCCATTTTAAAGATACTTCTTGACAAACCTTATTTGTCTTTTTAATGTTTGGTTCATCCTTTCAATTTTCCCACTTGATTGCGGTCTCCAGGGGGTATGTAATTCCGAATTTATTCCTAAAATTTTACTTACTTGTTGAACTATTTCTGCTACAAAATGTGGTCCCCTATCAGAAGACAGGCCTATTGGTACCCCAAACCTTGGTATTATTTCTTTTAGCAATATTTTAACCACTTCTCTTGCTTTGTTGGTGCGACAAGGAAAGGCTTCTGGCCATCCAGAGAATGTATCAATTAATACTAATAAATACTTAAATCCATTTTGCCTAGGTAATTCAGAAAAATCAACCTGCCAATAGTCTCCTGGGAGTTACCCTGTTTCTTAACTCCTAAGGGTGCCTTTTTCCGATTCAAGGGATTATTTTTGAGAAAAATTGGGCACTTGGCTACTATAGATTTAATTATTCCTGTCATTCCTACACACACTACAGATGATTTTAAACTCGAGACCATAGCATCTACACCCCAATGTGTTTGCTCATGCTTTTCTTTCGCAACTCCTAACATAACTGGTGGGGTTACTATTACCTGTTTTTCTGGCGTTACCCACCACCCTTCTGTATTTTGTGATGCTTTCAGTTGTCCCGCCAATTGTTCATCCAATTTACTATATTTTGGTTTCAGATTCGGGATTTTTATCTGTTTTACTGGTACTAGTGCAAGGATACCTCGTGCCGCAGCCTCCTTTGCTGTTTTGTCTGCCAATCGATTACCTATGTTTACAGCTGTCTGACCAAATTGATGAGCCTTGCAATGCATCACTGCCACTTCCTTTGGTTTCTGCGCCTCTTCGAGGAGCTGGAGGATTTCTTCTTTATGTTTTATCGATGATCCTTGGGCTGAGAGCAGTCCTCTTTCTTTCCAGATGGCTCCATGAGCATGAATCATGCCAAATGCATATTTGGAATCAGTCCATATATTTACCCTCTTTCCTTCTGCCATTCGCAAGGCTTGCTTCAACGCCACCAGTTCTGCTTTCTGTGCCGAGGTATTTGCAGGCAGCGTTCCTGACTCCAGTACCTCGGTGGTGGTGACGACAGCGTATCCAGCCGTTCGTCTTCCCGCTTTCACAAAGCTGCTTCCATCCGTGAACAATTCCAAATCAGGATTTTCCAGAGGCTCATCCCTCAGGTCCGGTCTGCTGGAATAGACTTGTTCAACAGTTAGCAGGCAGTCATGTTCTAGACTTTCTGTCAGATTTTCTGTCGACAGAAACACTGCTGGGTTTACAATGGTTGTGGTTTTCAATTCCACATTGTCCTGCTCCAGCAAGACAACCTGATATTTCAGCATTCTGCTGGGGGATAGCCAGTGACCCCCTTTCATTCTAAAGCAGTTATCACCATGTGTGATACATACACCACCATCTTTTGGCCCATAGTCAATTTTCGAGCTTCCTGAATCAGCAATACCGTTGCTGCCACAGTGCGCAAACATCCCGGCCATCCTTTACTCACGTTGTCAAGTTGTTTAGAGAAGTACCCTACTGGCCACTTCCAGGATCCCAGACGTTGTGCCACCACTCCAAGGGCCAGATGCTGCCTCTCATGGACAAACAGCTCAAAAGGTTTGGTTAAATCAGGTAAACCCAAGGCAGGGGCCATCATCAATGCCTTTTTAAGTTTCTTAAATGATTTTTGGCATTCAGGTGTCCATGTCAGATACAAGTCTTTGGATTCTCTTAGAGCTTCATAGAGTGGCTTCACATATAGTCCATAGTTTGGAATCCAAAGTCGACACCATCCAATCATTCCCAAAAAGGTTCTCAGCTCCTTTGGACTGTTGGGTTCTGGGATTTGGCAAATTGCTTCTTTTCTTTCATTACTTAATTGCCTTTGCCCTTGAGACATTTCAAATCCCAAATAAATCACTGCTTCTCTTCCTATCTGGGCCTTATTTCTGGAGACTCTGTATCTTCCTTGGCCCAGAAAATTCAATAAACTGATAGTAATTTCAAAACCTTCTTCCTTGCTCTCTGCTGCTATCAGAATATCATCCACATATTGCAACAATGTCCCCTTTTCCTGGTTCTCTCTCTTCCATATTTCTAATTCTTTTGCCAACTGATTCCCAAATATCGTGGGGCTATTTTTGAATCCTTGTGGAAGTACAGTCCATGTCAATTGCATCTTTCGTTCTGTTGCAGGGCTCTCCCATTCAAAAGCAAATATGCTTTGACTTTGTATATCCAGAGGTATGCAAAAGAAGGCATCCTTTAAATCTAGTACAGTAAACCATTTATGTTCCTCTTTCAGAGATGTCAGTAAAGTATAGGGATTGGCTACTACTGAGTGTGTATTTTGAACTATCTGGTTTATAGCTCTTAAATCCTGGACTAGCCAATATTCCTTGCCTCCAGATTTCCTTACCGGTAATATAGGAGTGTTATATTCTGACTCGCATTCTACCAAAAGTCCATATTCCAAAAATGTCGTGATTAACTCCTCCAATCCTTTTCGAGCCTGCCACTTAATAGGATATTGTTTTTGTCTTACCGGTTTGGATCCAGGTTTTAAGGTCACTTTTACCGGTTCTGCCAATTTAGATCGTCCTGGAACTCCACTTGCCCAAACCAAGGGGGTTACTGCGCTTTCCACTTCTTCTGGAATTCGTTCTTCTTTAAAAGAATCCTGTAACATAAATACTTTTGCCTCTATGGCTTTTGATTCAGGTATCAATAATTCAGTTTCCCCATTTTTAAAAGTTATTTGTGCCTCCAATTTACTTGGCAAGTCTCGCGCTAATAAAGGCAAAGGGCATTCAGGCATATATAGAAACTGGTGAGTTACCCACTGTTTTCCCAATTTAAATTTTAATGGTTCCAGAAAAGGCCGATTTTCCCTTTGTCCTGTCGCACCAACGACATCTACCGACTGATGACTGCATTTTCCTCTACATGTGTTTAATACCGAATAAGTGGCCCCTGTGTCTACTAAAAATTCTATTTCCTCATTTCCTAGCTTTAATGTAACCGGAGGTTCAGCTAGGGTTGACTCCCCCGGTCCTCTTCATGATTCCTCATCTAAAGTCATCAATTTAATCGCGTGAAGAGTTGGATCTAATTCCCCGGCATTAGGACATTCCCTTTTCCAATGCCCATGTTCCTTACAAATAGCACATTGGTCCAGTGCTAATCGAAGATTTATCCTTCCCCTTTCTCCAACATTCACCCCTCTCCCTCTTCCCCTACCTTTCCTATTATTCCCAGTCAAAGCCGCCAACAACTTTCCGTCCCTCTGGGCTTGTTTTGCTTCTTTTTCTTTTTCCCTATTATTATACACAGTCCATGCTACTTTGAGCATTTTACCCAAATCTCTAGACTCAGGTCCTTCTAATTTTTGAAGCTTTTTTCAAATGTCAGGGGCTGATTGACCCATAAATATGGAGGCAAATTGCGTTGCTTCCTCTGGATTTTCTGGGTCCAGATTAGCATATTTTCGGGCAGTTTCCTTCAGTCTCTATGAAGGCTGAAGGGGATTCATTTAATTCCTGCCTTACTTCATAAATTTTTGACCAATTTATTGCTTTCGGCATTGCATGTTTAACACCAAATAAAATCCACCTCTGATATCTAGTCAACATTCCCCTGGATCCCGGCTGATTCGGGTCCCAGTCAGGATCCGAGGAGGGGAAGTTCTGATCTACTCTTCCCTGCAAATCTCCATGGGCGTGAGCTCCCTCTACTTGTTTCCTAGCAGTATTTAATACCATTCTTTTCTCTGTGTCATCAAGCAAAGTGTCTAAAATCACCTGCAAATCATTCCAATCAGGGTCCTGGGTCCTAATTATTGTCTCAAAGACCTTTGCTACTCTCTCAGGGTCTTCCCGATAAGTACCTGCTACCTCCTTCCACGACCTTAAATCAGTTATTGAAAACGGAACTTTTACTGTCACTGGACCAGTATTTCCTACTTCCTCTCGGAGAGGAGCCTGGAGGGGAGCTGGCTCTGCTACCCCTGCTGTCCTTCCCCGCGTTCTTCCTGAAACCGGGCTAAATCCTCCCGCACCCTCCCCCAGAGGAGAAGCGGAAGGGCTACCGGTCTCGGATTCCTGTTCCTCCTGATTGTCCCCTCATCTCCGACGCGGTGCCACCATTAGCTCGACATCATCCTCCTCAGACCCAAATTTCAAACACCCTTTCCCGACGCTACAAGCGGTGGAGCATTTCTTTGAACCTTTTTCACATTTTCCCTTTTTCAAAGCCATTACCATAGGACCGTGCGGATGTATCCCGCATTGCCTTTGCCATTCCAGGTGATTTCTCAGCGTAAAGAATAAATCCACGTATGTCATCTCTTCCCATTTGCCCTCCCTTTTACAGAACAACATCAATTGCAAAATGGTGTTATAACGCAGTGTCCCGTCCTCCTGCCACTTCCCCCCATCATCCAGAATATACAGCGGCCACCAATGATTACAATACTCAATCAATTGTTTCTGAGTTAAAGGGTCCCCCCCCCAGCTCTTTCTAGTGTTTCCCCGTGGGATGGGTCTTTTACTCAGAAAGGTGCCCATCCTTCAAACGACCAGTGGCAGTGATTGTGCACTATATCACAGGCACTGGTCAGAGGGATCCCACCCTCTGTGAGATCTCCCTCTCAGATCCCAGCCCCCTGCTGAGATCTTGGAGACTTCAACCCCCTGTTGAAGACCTCCCCCTTGGGCCCCGCTCCACCGGCTTTCACCGAGCAGAGACTTTCCACAAAGGTACCTTTTTCAGCCCAACCCTGTGTGGCTTTCACCGCGACTTACGAGCAGGCTTTAACCCACGTCACTTATTAAAAGAATGCCTTAATTAAATTCCAGGGGACTTACTTGGAATCCTTCGGTCCGGGGATCAGAGGTTGATTTCGGCGAAGCTACTGAAGGTGAAGGGTTCTGGAGCAGAGGCTCGCGCCGAGGGACCCTTTCTCCGGTGGCAAAACCGCAGCGGCGAGGCGGCAAAAAGCGCCGGGAGAGAGAGAGGAGACCCCAGCCCCCCCCCTCAGCGGGAAAGCGGGAAGTGCCAACGAGCAGCAGCTCTGACTCAGCGGGGGCAGAGTCGAGTGTGACAGCGGCAGTTTAAAAGCCGGTGTGCCCGCCATTTCGACCATTTCGGCGAAGCTCCTGAAGGTGAAGGGTTCTGGAGCAGAGGCTCGCGCCGAGGGACCCTTTCTCCGGTGGCAAAACCGCAGCGGCGAGGCGGCAAAAAGCGCCGAGAGAGAGAGGAGACCCCAGCCCCCCCCCCCTCAGCGGGAAAGCGGGAAGTGCCAACGAGCAGCAGCTCTGACTCAGCGGGGGCGGAGTCGAGTGTGACAGCGGCCAAACCCCCTCACGGATAAGAGCAGCCCCCAGGGAGCGCGAGCGACCAGGAGCGCGGGCGAACAGAGCCGGCGCAGCAGTTTGCGCGGGCAGGGCGAGCGGGGAAGGCGACTGGCAAGGTACAGCCGCCCCTTCTGGCAACTCAAGTAGTGGGCATCGCTCTTCCAGGAGATATTGTAGCCATGGTTACCACCCGTGGTAAAGCTGTTGCTAGAAGGAGTGTGGGGACCCAGACGGAGGCCCCACGCAAGAACGCGGGTGTCCAGGTCTCTGGCTGCAGGGAGTGCCTGAGCCTGGCGCTCGTACCGGAGGACAGCAGAGACAACGGCTGTGTTCGGTGCGAGCAGGTGAATGACCTGCTCAGCCTGGTGGCAGAACTGAAGGAGGAAGTGGAGAGGCTGAGGAGCATCCGGGAGTGTGAGAGGGAGATGGACTGGTGGAGCCGCACCCTGCCCTCCCTGAGGCAGAGGCAGCAGGAGGCGGCTCCACAGAAAGCAGAGAACCCCCATCCCTCTTGCCACCGAGCAGAAAGAGGGGGCCTAAGAGATGGGGGGGAATGGAAACAGGTCCCTGCTCGGGGGGGCAAGCGAATTTCCCCCCGACCTCCCTCACCTGCCCGGTTGCCCTTAAGCAACAGGTATGGGGCTCTGGAATGTGAGGGACCGGCCGCAGAGGATGTGGGTGAAGGTGAGGCTCCATCCAGGGGGTTGCCTAGAACGAGTCAGTCAGCCCTACGTATTACAACTGCCTCAACTAAGAAAAAAAGGAGGGTCATTGTCATAGGCGATTCCCTTCTGAGGGGAACAGAGGGCCCGATCTGCCGACCGGACCCATCCCACAGGGAAGTCTGCTGCCTCCCTGGGGCCCGGGTTAGGGATGTTGCGAAGAAACTCCCTGGTCTGGTGCGGCCTTCTGATTACTACCCCCTCTTGGTAATGCAGGTTGGCGGGGACGAGGTAGCAGAAAGAAGTCCCAAGGCCATCAAAAGGGACTTCAGGGCACTAGGGCGACTGGTTGAGGGATCAGGGGCGCAGGTGGTGTTTTCCTCCATCCCATCAGTGGCAGGGGACAGCACTGAAAGGGGCAGGAAAACTCACCTGGTTAACAGGTGGCTCAGGGACTGGTGCCATCGGTCAAATTTTGGCTTTTTTGATCATGGGGAGGTATACACAGCACCGGGCCTGCTGGCAACAAGTGGAGCTCAGCTATCACAAAGGGGGAAAAGAATTCTTGGCCACGAGCTGGCGGGGCTCATTGAGAGGGCTTTAAACTAGGTTCGAAGGGGGAAGGGGATATTGCCCAGCTCACTAGGGATGAGCCTAGGCTTGGAGTGCCAAGGCCAGGGGTGAGATTGACAGCCCAGCTCAAGTGTGTTTACACCAATGCACGTAGTATGGCCAATAAACAGGAGGAGCTGGAAGCCATTATACAGCAGGACGGCTACGACTTGGTCGCCATCACAGAAACGTGGTGGGACAACTCGCATGACTGGCATGCTGTCATAGATGGCTACAGACTCTTTAGGAAAGACAGGTCAACAAGGAGAGGTGGGGGAGTTGCTCTATATGTGAGGGAGCAACTGGAATGCATTGAGCTTGGCCTGGGGGCAAGTGAAGAAGGAGTTGAAAGCTTGTGGGTTAGAATTAAGGGACAGGCTCACACGGGTGACATTACGGTGGGTGTGTGCTACAGGCCACCTGACCAGGAGGAGGAGGTTGATGAAGCCTTCTACAGGCAGCTGCAAGCAGCCTCACAGTCACAGGCTCTGGTTCTCATGGGGGACTTCAACCACCCTGACATCAGCTGGGAAGACCATACAGCTAGGCAGGCGCAATCCAGGAGGTTCCTACAGAGCATCGATGATAACTTTCTGATGCAAGTGGTGGAGGAACCAACAAGGAAAGGCGCGCTGCTGGACCTCGTGTTAACAAACAAGGAGGGACTGGTGGAGGACGTGAAGGTTGGAGGTAGACTCGGCTGCAGTGACCATGAAATGGTCGAGTTCAGGATCCTGCATGGAGGAAGCAGGGCGATAAGCAGGATCAAAACCCTGGACCTCAGGAGGGCTGACTTTGCCCTCTTCAAGGAGCTACTGGGAGGAATCCCGTGGGCCAGGGCTCTCGAAGGCAGGGGGGTCCATGAGTGCTGGTCGCTTTTTAAACAACACTTCTTCCATGCACAGGAGCAATGCATCCCCCTGAGAAAGAAATTTAGCAAAGGAGGCAGGAGACCTGCATGGTTAAACAAGGAGCTTCTAGCGGAGATCAGGCAGAAGAGAAAGGTGCATGGCATGTGGAAAGAGGGACAGGCCACTTGGGAAGAGTACAGAAACGTAGTGAGAGCATGCAGGGATGCGACGAGGAAGGCCAAGGCTCACCTGGAATTGAAGCTGGCAAGGGATGTCAAAAACAACAAGAAGGGCTTCTTCAACTACATCAGCAGCAAAAGGAAGGCTAGGGACAACGTGGGGCCGCTGCTGAATGAGGCGGGTGTCCTGGTGACGGAGGATGCGGAGAAGGCAGAGCTAATGAATGCCTTCTTTGCTTCAGTCTTCAGTGCTAAGACTGGCCCTCAGGAATCCCAGGCCCCGGAGGTAAGAGAAGAAGCCTACAGAGAGGATGACTTTCCCTTGGTCGAGGAGGACTGTGTGAGGGATCGCTTAAGCGATCTGGATGTCCACAAATCCATGGGCCCCGATGGAATGCACCCACGAGTGCTTTGAGAGGTCCTGGAGGACAGGAGAGGTGCCCGAGGACTGGAGAAAGGCCAATGTCACTCCAATCTTCAAAAAGGGCAAGAAGGAGGACTCAGGGAACTACAGGCCGGTCAGCCTCACCTCCATCCCGGGAAAGGTGATGGAGCAGCTTATCCTGGAGGCCATCATCAAGCAAGTGGAAGAAAAGAAGGTTATCAGGAGTAGTCAGCATGGATTCACCAAGGGGAAATCATGCCTGACCAATCTGATAGCTTTCTACGATGACATGACTGGCTGGGTAGACGAAGGGAGAGCTGTGGATGTTATCTACCTTGACTTCAGCAAGGCTTTTGACACAGTCTCCCATGATATCCTCCTGGGGAAGCTGAGGAAGTGTGGGCTGGATGAGTGGTCGGTGAAGTGGATAGAGAACTGGCTGAATGGCAGAACTCAGAGGGTTGTCATCAGCGGAGCTGAGTCTAGTTGGAGGCTGGTGACAAGTGGTGTCCCCCAGGGGTCAGTACTGGGCCCAGTCTTGTTTAACTTCTTCATCAACGACCTGGATGAAGAGTTAGAATGTACCCTCAGCAAGTTTGCTGATGACACCAAACTGGGAGGTGTGGTAGATACACCGGAAGGCTGTGCTGCCATTCAGCGTGACCTGGATAGGCTGGAGAGCTGGGCAGAGAGGAACCGGATGAGGTTCAACAAGGGCAAGTGCAGGGTCCTGCACCTGGGGAGGAACAACCTCATGCACCAGTACAGGCTTGGGGTGGACCTGCTGGAGAGCAGCTCTGCAGAGAGGGACCTGGGTGTCCTGGTGGACGACAGGTTAACTATGAGCCAGCAGTGTGCCCTGGCTGCCAAGAAGGCCAATGGGATCCTGGGGTGCATCAAGAAGAGTGTGGCCAGCAGGACAAGGGAAGTTCTCCTTCCCCTCTACACTACTCTGGTGAGGCCTCATCTGGAGTACTGTGTCCAGTTCTGGGCTCCCCAGTTCAAGAAGGATGAAGAGCTACTGGAGAGAGTCCAGCGGAGGGCTACAAGGATGGTGAGGGGACTGGAGCATCTCCACTACGAGGAGAGGTTGAGGGAACTGGGCTTGTTCAGCCTGAAGAAGAGAAGGCTGCGAGGGGACCTTATAAATGCCTACAAATATCTGAAGGGTGGGTGTCAGGAGGATGGGGCCAAGCTCTTTTCAGTGGTGCCCAGTGACAGGACAAGGGGTAATGGGCACAAACTGAGGCACAGGAAGTTCCGTCTGAACATGAGGAGGAACTTCTTCTCTCTGAGGGTGACGGAGCCCTGGCACAGGCTGCCCAGGGAGGTTGTGGAGTCTCCTTCTCTGGAGATATTCAAGACCCGCCTGGACAAGGTCCTGTGCAGCCTGCTGTAGGTGACCCTGCTTCGGCGGGGGGGTTGGACTAGATGACCCACAGAGGTCCCTTCCAACCCCTACTATTCTGTGATTCTGTGATTCTGTGATTCCTCGAGAATCCCTCGATGCCGGCTGGAGGTCCCGTGATCCCGCGGATCCGTCAGTATTCACAAGCAGGGTCCCATCTGGGTCGCCAGAAACTGTCACCGAAAATCCGGGAATAAACCTCGTAACACCAATGTAGTGTTAAAAGGCAGGCATTCTTTATTGCAGCGCTGGATGCACAGGGGATAATTCCACCAAATGTGCATACCTCATACCTTTTCCATATAGTTTATATAGATCAAAATATACATATTCATCAGGTTACATCACCTATTCCTTTCATAGTAAAATTTAGTCTATTTCCATATGCTCCTCCCAGCCGCGCTTGCACAGTGCCTCCTAGTGGTGGTCGTTGGGGGTCGCAAGATGAAGGCTCATCCTCTTCATCACGGTGTCCGCTGATTGACCCCTGTTTCCGTGCAAGCTCAGTCCTCTTCTGGCTCTTATCCCTGCGGCAAGGTTGTCTTGACCGGTTCTAGGCGACTCCTACTTTTAATTAAACTAACTTCTTTGGTGGGAGATGTAAGACTCTCTGCTTCAGTTAATTTACACAATATATAGATAGGTACCACAAATGCACCTGCAACTATTAGGTAATGCTATTTCTATTAAAATCCCCCTCCACCACTATTGTTTAACATTAATGATTACCTAGGGACTAGATCCTCTGTTCCTAGACCTAATGTCCAGATGGGCAGGGCTGTACAAGGGACATAGCAGCATTGTTCATGTTTATGGTCAACTGATTCCATCACCTTGGTTACAGTACAAGCTCCACATTGAGGGACCACAGTGCTACTCTGTCCTGTGTCCCTTCCCATGTAATAACAAGAACTCTGTAGCTATAATTTTATTGCCCAAATTTCACTGATTTTTAATATTTCCTAAATTTCCTCAAATCGCTTGCTTAAGTCCACCTGAGCGATCAATCCTGTCCCAGTCAGACCAATTTTCACATTATGTACACTGATAATCATCTCTAAATCGTACCCAAACATTTTTCTCACAAACAAAACACTTAAAAATCGAGTTACATGAAAAAGCCCCTTGTACAGGACACCAAGGGTTAATACTTGATTCAAGTAGCACTGTTTCACAGTCTGCCACACGCTGCCTTAGTCTCCGGCTGCTCTCCTTGCAGAGAACATGAAACTGCGGATCAGAACTCCACACTCACTTCTCAGCCAGGCTGCATCTCACTCGCCCAATCACTCACCCAGCACTTTTAACACACAATAACAACACAATAATACACGTACATTCTGGGGCTAGCCCAGCACTTCATACAAACATCAAAGCCTTATTATTAGGTGTTATAGTAGTGTTAGATGGTATGATCCTTCACACAACACACAGTACCGGATTTTTACAGCATATAACAATAGCCATGGCAATACCAAATATAACTCCTGCTACCGCAGTCAGGAGAACCCAAATTACCATTAGTCAGGGTACAAGACTTACAAGTCTTACCCCACCACTTTATGGGGACCTCAAACCCCCACCACCACCTTATGGGGACCTCAAACCCCAACCCAGGGGCGAGCACCAATGCTCTTTACCTCGCGTGGGACGTCTCCTCACGACTTACAGGTATCCCCTTACAGTATAAACATACCTGGTCCGCTGGTGATGGTCCTTGTTTGTCCCCGCGGTGACCTGGGTGAGTAGGGGAATCCTCCCGAGAAATCTCGGGGGGGCCCCGAGGAGTCCCGTCCTCAGCAGATCCCGCAGCCGGACGGAGAGGGTCCCATCTGGGTCACCAAATTGACGTGCAGAGAGAAACTTCACAACTCACAGAGAGTTATAAAGCAGGTATGTTTACTGCGGCGCCGGGTGCAAGGGGGATCGCTCCTCCTAACTTGCACCTGGCGCCGCAATAAACATACCTGCTTTATAACTCTTTGTGAGTTGTGAAGTTTCTCTCCGCACGTCAAAGGCCAGGTTGGCTGGAGCTCTGAGCAACCTGGTCTAGTGGAAGATGTCCCTGCTCATTGCAGGAGGGGTTGGAACTAGATGATCTTTAAGGTCCCTTCCAACCCTTACCATTCTATGGTTCTATGATTCTATGATTCTATATTAACCTTTCAGTCTCTGACATCTTATCTCATCCTTGGAGAGACAGGGATTTGATGGGTGGACTGTTCAGTGGATGAGGAATTGGTTGGAAGGTTGCAACCAGAGGGTAGTGGTCAATGGCTCAATGTCCAGATGGAGATCAGTGATGAGTCGTGTCCCTCTAGGGGTCCGTACTGGGACCAGTGCTGTTTAGTATCTTCATCAATGATATAGACAGCAAGATCGAGTGTGTAACCAAGGTGATAGAATCAGTTAACCATAAACATGAACAATGCTGCTATGTCCCTTGTACAGCCCTACCCACCTGGACATTAGGTCTGGGAACAGAGGGTCCAGTCTCTAGGTAACCATTAATGCTAACCATAGCAGGTAATTGTGTTTCTGTCAAGAGAAATGCTGGAGTGTGGTTCTGTGAAGCGGACTGAAGAAACTGACCAGGACTGCCAAGCTTGCGAGCCTAGTGGGCAAAAGGTAATTCCGGCAGGGGGAGATCGCGACCACCGACTCACAGACCCCCTGCTGAAGTAATACCACCTACTCAAAAAGGAACGATGGAAGAGGGTGACTGAGTCTGCGCAACAATCTACATAAGAAACGAGAAAAGTTTACACCAATTGCCAAAGAGAATAATACTGAATATGCATGAATAAAATAAATATGTATATTTTTGATCTGTATAAACTGCATGGAAAAGGTATGAGGTATGCCCGTTCGGTGGAATTATCCCCCGTGCATCCAGCGCTGCAATAAACAATGCCTGTGATGCCGTGAAAAGCCGGAATTGAAGACTCAATAGTCGGCAGACTATTAAGCAGGTATTCTTTATTGCGGCGCCGGGTACACGGGGGATCTCTCCTCCAAATGTGTGCACCGAAGAGACACAGTTACTAGGTATTTATGCTATGTTAACATACATATTCATTACATTTCCAAGAAATGTTTATCATAGTAATGGCTTTTCCAAGAATTCATTAATATATGGTAATGTCCGTCGCACATGTTTGTTTGGCGTCTCTCGGCAGGGGTCTTCAGATTATCCTGCAGCCTCCTTATCTCTGTAGTTTGCATACCTGTTCTCCCAAGGCCCAGGCGCCTAAAGGGATTATTCAGGAGTCCCTTGTCTTGCAACTGTCGGAATTATTCACAAAGAACCAAGACTTGTTTCTGACAACCTGAAGTGATAACATCCCCTACATGTTACATTTGTTACATTTACAGTTATCACCTGCCTTTTAACACTGCAGTGGTGTTACGAGGTTTTATTCCCGGATTTTCGGTGACAAGTGCACCCTCAGCAATTTTGCAGATGACACCAAGCTGAGTGGTTGTCGCGTTAAAAGGGGTAAGGGAGTCTGATAAGCGGCAAAAGGAGAGCCCTCCCGTTGAGTCACGAGGTTCAGAGCAGACCCCCTTGCTTTCTAAACTCTCTCTCAGAGTCTAGGTGCGGCTGGATCTACTCCTGGTCCTAGACTTGGTCAACAGTTTATGTCTAGAGGGTTAAGTGTGTAGCCACTTATCAGATTTAACTTGCCTGCCAGAGCCCTTCCAAGGACTTTCACTGAAACAATTTCACAAAGTTGAAACAATAGGTAATTTATTCAAGCGACAGGTATCACAGATTCGGGATTGCTGTTGATAAATGCACTGTCTACAAAAGTTGAGCTCAAAGTAATGGCTTAGTGCTTTAGTTAACAATGTGTTCCTGGGGATACATCTGACAAAGTCAGAGGCGCGACTCTTACCAAAAAGGCGTCCCTTCTTGGGGGGGGAAGAGAGGTTCAGGCCCATCGACCCGTCTGTCAGGTGAAGTTCTCGCTTGGCTCCTCCTCCCAAAGAGAGTTTTCAAGTGCCAATTTTATACGTTTGGAAAATCTTTTTGCGAGGTGAGACTAAGTCAATTATTGTGTATCGATTGGCTCTTGGCATGGTATGTCGTTTTGTCACAAGTGGGACTCAGCAGTGTGACACGCCTTTGGAGCAGGCATCTTGGTATGTGTATTCGGGGGCCATCTGTTCTTTATCTGAAGCAATTTCAGGCTATGAAGCCTCCGTGGTGCCCCACAGATCACTTGGTTTACAGTGATGGGCTACCCCCCCTTACTTCTGTCTGGTCAGATAAGCACCAGTTAATTGCTCCCTTTGTTAACTCTTCCGGCTCTTGGCACCTGAGTCCGAGCACATCTTTTGTCTAGCATTGACAAGTCCAGAAAGGCCATGGATTACAGTGGTGAAGTTGACACACCAGAAGGACGGGATGCCATCCAGAAGGACCTGGACAAGCTTTAGAAGCGGGCCTGTGTGAACCTCATGAGGTTCAACAAGGGAAAGTGCAAAGTTCTGCACATGGGTTGGGGAACCCCCGATATCAGTACAGGCTGGGGGATGAAGGGATTGAGAGCAGCCCTGCCGAGAAGGACTTGGGCGTACTGGTGGATGAAAAGCTGCACATGAGCCACCAGTGTGCGCCCAGAAGGTCAACCATATCTGCCGAGTTTCAGCATCCGTGCAGGGACAGGAATGACTCTCACACATTGATGCAATGCACAGTCGGTTTACTTTGTTGCTCCGCTTGCGTGGTTATATACATTTTTCATATCTGTACACACGATCACGCTTATTCGGATAGGCTACAGACATAAATCACGCGCTGTTCACGCGCCCCACATTCCCTTATGATTGGTAACTATGCACTAACGCCAATAGCAACAGACCGCCTCCATGTCCTTGAACACATCTTGTTTTTGCTAACCCACATCATGTGCACTATCAGAACTTTCTCAATTGCTATTCATAGTTGCCCTTTCCAGCAGCCTGTTTAGTTATGCTGACTGTTTTGCTTAAGCAGCCTAGTCATGCTAACTCTCAAGCTACATCAACCCCAACACGTATCCTGGGCTGCATCAAAAGAATTGTCACCAAAAATCCAGGAATAAAACCTGGTAACACCACTGTAGTGTTAAAAGGCAGGCATTCTTTATTGCAGCGCTGGATGCACGGGGGATAATTCCACCAAACGTGCATACCTCATACCTTTTCCATGCAGCTTATATAGATCAAAAATATACATATTTATTTTATTCATGCATATTCAGTATTATTCTCTTTGGCGGTTGGTGTAAACTTTTCTCGCTTCTTACGTAAATTGTTGCGCAGACTCAGTCACCCTCTTCCATCGTTCCTTTTTGAGTAGGTACTTCAGCAGGGGGTCTGTGAGTCGGTGGTCGCGATCTCCCCCTGCCGGAATTACCTTTTGCCCACTAGGCTCGCAAGCTTGGCAGTCCTGGTCAGTTTCTTCAGTCCGCTTCACAGAACCACACTCCAGCATTTCTCTTGACAGAAACACAATTACCTGCTATGGTTAGCATTAATGGTTACCTAGAGACTGGACCCTCTGTTCCCAGACCTAATGTCCAGGTGGGTAGGGCTGTACAAGGGACATAGCAGCATTGTTCATGTTTATGGTTAACTGATTCTGTCACCGAAAATCCGGGAATAAAACCTCATAACACCAATGTAGTGTTAAAAGGCAGGCATTCTTTATTGCAGCGCTGGATGCATGGGGGATAATTCCACCAAACGTGCATACCTCATACTTTTTCCAAGCAGTTTACATAGCTAAAAAATATACATATTCATTAGGTTTCCCAATCCACCTCTACATATGCATAACCTATCCCTTTCATATTAAAATCAGTTCCAAGAAGTCATTTCCATAGACTCCTCCCAGCTGCGCTTGCGCAGTGCCTCCTAGTGGTGGTCGTCGGGGGTCCAAGATGAAGGCTCATCCTCTTCATCACAGTTTCTGCGCAAACTCAGTTCTCTTCTAGCTCCCATCCACACAGCAGGGTCGTCTTGACCGGTTCTAGGCGACTTCCAGCCCCTATCAAAAACTAACCCCTTTGTATGGAGATGCAAGACTCTCTGCTTCAGTTAACTTACACAATAGATAGGTACCACAAATGCACCTGCAACCATTAGGTAATGCTATTTCTATTAAAAATCCCCCTCCACCACTATTGTTTAACATTAATGATTACCTAGGGACTAAACCCTCTGTTCCCAGCCCTAATGTCCAGATGGGCAGGGCTGTACAAGGGACATAGCAGCATTGTTCGTGCTTTATGATTAACTAATTCCATCACCTTGGACAAAATTCTATCACCCTGGTTACATTTCCCCCCTTTGGAAGTTTTGAAATAACCATCTTTTCAACACTTCCATCCTAAATTAAATTATATTTTAGTTATACACTAATTCAGTACTCTACTGTCAATAATGATTCTATAACAATCCAATTATCCACTATCCACTATATGATGGTGGGAGCGTCATGGCCGAATCACTTAAATCTTTTCTTTTGGCTACTGCCTGAATAATTGAAAGCTGTTTTGTTGGCTAGTTCCTTTTTTAAACAATAATAAATGAGTAATATCACTAAAAATATGATTAACAAATGTAGCCCAGTACTAATTAAGGATTTTACTCAGGAACTCAGATTCCACCCCAATCCACTGAAAATTTTGTCAAGCCAATTTTCTTCCATAGTTCTTGGGAAGTATATTAACTATTTGCTTTTATTGACAGTGGATCCTTACTTCTTGTTTTCACTTTTAATACTTTAAACAATGCTCCCATCATCATCAATTTCCAAATCAAGACCAATTTCCCCCGTATTTTACAGTGATAACCACTTTTTTCAGACATATTTTAAAATTAGTTTTGCAGTCTCTGGATCTCTGTTGATGATTCTCCATTAAGGGGCCTTCTTCACTCGAGTGTGGTGTATCCACGGTTCCACCCCTTCTACTTTGATCACAGTGTAAGTTGTTAACAGTACCTGGAAAGGTCCCTTACACTTCTCCTGCAGTGGTTCAGAGTTCCAAGTCTTCATATACACGAAATCACCTGCTGGATACTGATGCACAGGTGTATCCAAAGCAAGTGATCTGGTCAGCACAACGTATTTTTGGAGTGCTTCGAGGGTTTTTCCTAAAGAGATCAAATACATTTTTAAATCTGTTTCCCCTGCTATTCTCATGTCCCCCGGGATTAGAGGAGATTGATAAGGTCTGCCATAGAAGATTTTGTATGGACTTACACCATCTTTAAATCTTGGTTGGATTCTGATTCTCAGGAGTGCTAATGGTAAGGCTTGTGGCCATTTTAAAGATACTTCTTGACAAATCTTATTTGTCTTTTTAATGTTTGGTTCATCCTTTCAATTTTCCCACTTGATTGCGGTCTCCAGGGGGTATGTAATTCCGAATTTATTCCTAAAATTTTACTTACTTGTTGAACTATTTCTGCTACAAAATGTGGTCCCCTGTCAGAAGACAGGCCTATTGGTACCCCAAACCTTGGTATTATTTCTTTTAGCAATATTTTAACCACTTCTCTTGCTTTGTTGGTGTGACAAGGAAAGGCTTCTGGCCATCCAGAGAATGTATCAATTAATACTAATAAATACTTAAATCCATTTTGCCTAGGTAATTCAGAAAAATCAACCTGCCAATAGTCTCCTGGGAGTTACCCTGTTTCTTAACTCCTAAGGGTGCCTTTTTCCGATTCAAGGGATTATTTTTGAGAAAAATTGGGCACTTGGCCACTACTGATTTAATTATTCCTGTCATTCCTACACACACTACAGATGATTTTAAACTCGAGACCATAGCATCTACACCCCAATGTGTTTGCTCATGCTTTTCTTTCGCAATTCCTAACATAACTGGCGGGGTTACTATTACCTGTTTTTCTGGCGTTACCCACCACCCTTCTGTATTTTGTGATGCTTTCAGTTGTCCCGCCAATTGTTCATCCAATTTACTATATTTTGGTTTCAGATTCAGGATTTTTATCTGTTTTACTGGTACTAGTGCAAGGATACCTTGTTCCGCAGCCTCCTTTGCTGTTTTGTCTGCCAATCGATTACCTATGTTTACAGCTGTCTGACCAAATTGATGAGCCTTGCAGTGCATCACTGCCACTTCCTTTGGTTTCTGCGCCTCTTCGAGGAGCTGGAGGATTTCTTCTTTATGTTTTATCGATGATCCTTGGGCTGAGAGCAGTCCTCTTTCTTTCCAGATGGCTCCATGAGCATGAATCATGCCAAATGCATATTTGGAATCAGTCCATATATTCACCCTCTTTCCTTCTGCCATTCGCAAGGCTTGTTTCAACACCACCAGTTCTGCTTCCTTGTGGAATTATTAGTAAAATTAAGGTTTTACATCTGAAAATTAAGGTTTATATGAAGAATGTAGCAGTGTTCACCCATTGAGGAAAAGCATGAAATCAAAGAGCTCTGAGGATGGGACACAGCTGCAGCAGGCATGCGAGGAATCCACTAACACAGCAACTCCCTGCAACATACCATAGAGGATGGAGCGGAGTGAAGATTCCGTGGCCATGTTCCGTGATGATAAAGCGGGAAGAAATGGTCCTCTAGAACTGATAAGCAGCTCATCTGGCCCCCTGAGCCAACAGGTTTTCGAAACCTTGCCAAAGTGCTACCCTCTCGTGAACTTTTCTCGTTTTAATATCATTTTAATACCAAAACACATCTCCATCCCGAAGGCTACCCGCCTCCGAGGTGCGACCACCCCTCTTTGAGTCTGCGCTCTCGATTTTTCGTAAACTATACCTTTAAATGTGAAGCGAGAGAATTTTACACCAATCATGATAAAATGTATGTATGACTACAGTCACTCAAACTCCACCTTAAAGGTAGAAAGGATATGAAAATAGCCAGGGAAATGGGGGATTTTCGGAGAAGAAGATAACACCGTAGATCTTTGGAGAAGAAGAAGATAACAACGTGAGCAAGTCAAGGGAAACTCCACCTCAGACTGCCTCCGACAACCGGGATTGGCCGACGGGCTGAGCCTTGCTTCTCCCCACCTTGGGACACCTTGGGTGAGACTTAGATTAAGCGCTTTTCTCAGGAATAGTTACTCCCTAATGTTTATAGCCAGGCTGTATTATTTATAACCTTTTCACGTGTTTTATATTTGCACGTGCTTTCTTGCAGACAGTCACTATCACCGGCAATTCAAAAAACCTCTATACCTGTTGCACAAATAAAACTGCCCTGTTTCAGTAGCCAGTTGTCACAGTTTCTCACTGAACATGACCAAATGCGGCCGTGCTAGTTCATGAGCACGACTGGACTGAAGGTGCAGACCGCTATTAGTGTATCCAGAATCGTGGTAGTTTAATATACATATTAAACGTGACTGGACTGGTAGTGGCAAATTGGACATTACTCAGAATTTAAACCTAGCCGCACCTAGCCTCTCACTCCGGTGAAGAGAGTTAGAACGCAAGGGGGTTTATTTTCTGCCCAGTTAACGTGACAGAAAATTGGCGTCACAGACAGGACTGCCATGGATAAACTGCTGCAAAAATACGGTTGTGTCCCTTCCCAAGTCAGGAAGGAGTGGGCCCAGAAGTTTTGGAAGGACGAAGAGAAAGCTGTCAAACATATTGAACAGTGTCAGGTTTCACAAAAGCTCCGAATGGGTAAAGGTAAAGGAGTGATTTGTGCTGCGTTAGGCGCCTGTTTATCTTGTGCACAAAAAGAAGCTAAAGAAGCCCCTGCTCCTCCTCTGGTCTCTGCCGTAGAACATGCAGCTTTAAAATCAGAAAAAGAGGTGCTGAAATCAGCATTAGCTTTCCAGAAGGAGACAGGAGAAAAATTAGAAACTCAGGTTAGCAAACTTACAAACCAAGTTGATGAGCTCTTGGGGGAAAATCAGCAACTTAGGATGTTGTTGGAAAAGATGAGTGGGCTTTTAGATAAAATGCAGCCTTCTGACCAGGTCCAGCAGATTCGTAAGTTAATGCATTACCCGAGCTCAGGAATGCAGACTGAAGATTTTTGGTGTAACAGTGATGATGCGAGGTCAGTGAAGTCGAAGGGACTTTTAAATCCCAAGTGATTCCCTTGCGACCTCTGGTTAAAACTGAAACAGCTGTTGGTGATGATGATGAAATCCATGCCACTACACGTACCGTGCCGTGGACACCGACAGAGTTGGAAAGAATAAAAGACAAATACTCCAGGCAGCCAAGCGAGTCAGCTGTTGAATATGTGTGGCGAGTTTCTGCTGAAGGCGGAGATAGAATTATGTTAAGTGAGGATGAAGCGGGAGACACCTGGGGACCTGGAGTGTTTTTAACCACTATGCCCGGAGATCATTGTTATTCCCTAACCACTCGAGCAGCCTACTGGGCAGGCGGTATGGATCCGCGGGAAAGGGGAGAGCCGCTAGAGATTAGAGCTAAGGGTTACTCTGACCTGTCTGCAGCAGTACGAGAAGCAGCTTGTCTGCAAGCTATGTATGACCGGGAGGAGTTTCGAAAATCCCCGATGTTAGCTCCTACTGACCCAGACCGACTAGCCCCTCTCATCCGTGGTTTCCCCGATTGCCTTAAGCCATTTACGGTCGAAACTCGAAACTGCATATGGGAGATGCGTGATAACCCTAACCATGGTCGGGGTCGGCGTAACCATATACCCCCTTGGAATGAAATGGTCGAGTTCAGGATCCTGCGTGGAGGAAGTAGGGCGATAAGCAGGATCAAAACCCTGGACCTCAGGAGGGCTGACTTTGCCCTCTTCAAGGAGCTACTGGGAGGAATCCCGTGGGCCAGGGCTCCCGAAGGCAGGGGGGTCCATGAGTGCTGGTCGCTCTTTAAACAACACTTCTTCCATGCACAGGAGCAATGCATCCCCCTGAGAAAGAAATCGAGCAAAGGAGGCAGGAGACCTGCATGGTTAAACAAGGAGCTTCTAGCAGAGATCAGGCAGAAGAGAAAGGTCCATGGAATGTGGAAAGAGGGACAGGCCACTTGGGAAGAGTACAGAAACGTGGTGAGAGCATGCAGGGATGCGACGAGGAAGGCCAAGGCCCACCTGGAATTGAAGCTGGCAAGGGATGTCAAAAACAACAAGAAGGGCTTCTTCAACTACATCAGCAGCAAAAGGAAGGCTAGGGACAACGTGGGGCCACTGCTGGATGAGGCGGGTGTCCTGGTGACGGAGGATGCGGAGAAGGCAGACCTACTGAATGCCTTCTTTGCTTCAGTCTTCAGTGCTAAGACTGGCCCTCAGGAATCCCAGGCCCCGGAGGTAAGAGAAGAAGCCCACAGAGAGGACGACTTTCCCTTGGTCGAGGAGGACTGTGTGAGGGATCGCTTAAGTGATCTGGATGTCCACAAATCCATGGGCCCCGATGGAATGCACCCACGAGTGCTGAGGGAGCTGGCGGATGTCATTGCTGAGCCACTCTCCGTCATCTTTGAGAGCTCCTGGAGGACAGGAGAGGTGCCCGAGGACTGGAGAAAGGCCAATGTCACTCCAGTCTTCAAAAAGGGCAAGAAGGAGGACCCAGGGAACTACAGGCCGGTCAGCCTCACCTCCATCCCGGGAAAGGGGATGGAGCAGCTTATCCTGGAGGCCATCATGAAGCAAGTGGAAGAAAAGAAGGTTATCAGGAGTAGTCAGCATGGCTTCACCAAGGGGAAATCATGCCTGACCAATCTGATAGCTTTCTACGATGACATGACTGGCTGGGTAGACGAAGGGAGAGCTGTGGATGTTGTCTACCTTGACTTCAGCAAGGCTTTCGACACAGTCTCCCATGATATCCTCCTAGGGAAGCTGAGGAAGTGTGGGCTGGATGAGTGGTCGGTGAAGTGGATAGAGAACTGGCTGAATGGCAGAACTCAGAGGGATGTCATCAGCGGCGCTGAGTCTAGTTGGAGGCTGGTAACAAGTGGTGTCCCCCAGGGGTCAGTACTGGGCCCAGCCTTGTTCAGCTTCTTCATCAACGACCTGGATGAAGAGTTAGAATGTACCCTCAGCAAGTTTGCTGATGACACCAAACTGGGAGGAGTGGTAGATACACCAGAAGGCTGTGCGGCCATTCAGCGTGACCTGGATAGGCTGGAAAGCTGGGCAGAGAGGAACCTGATGAGGTTCAACAAGGGCAAGTGCAGGGTCCTGCACCTGGGGAGGAACAACCTCATGCACCAGTACAGGCTTGGGGTGGACCTGCTGGAGAACAGCTCTGCAGAGAGGGACCTGGGCGTCCTGGTGGATGACAGGTTAACCATGAGCCAGCAGTGTGCCCTGGCTGCCAAGAAAGCCAATGGGATCCTGGGGTGCATCAAGAAGAGTGTGGCCAGCAGGACGAGGGAGGTTCTCCTTCCCCTCTACACTGCCCTGGTGAGGCCTCATCTGGAGTACTGTGTCCAGTTCTGGGCTCCCCAGTTCAAGAAAGATGAGGAGCTACTGGAGAGAGTCCAGCGGAGGGCTACAAGGATGGTGAGGGGACTGGAGCATCTCTCCTACGAGGAAAGGCTGAGGGAGCTGGGCTTGTTCAGCCTGAAGAAGAGAAGGCTGAGAGGGGACCTTATAAATGCTTACAAATATCTGAAGGGTGGGTGTCAGGAGGATGGGTCCAGACTCTTTTCAGTGGTGCCCAGTGACAGGACAAGGGGCAATGGGCACAAACCGAGGCACAGGAAGTTCTGTCTGAACATGAGGAAGAACTTCTTCCCTCTGAGGGTGACGGAGCCCTGGAACAGGCTGCCCAGGGAGGTGGTGGATTCTCCTTCTCTGGAGATATTCAAGACCCGCCTGGACAAGGTCCTGTGCAGCTTGCTGTAGGTGACCCTGCTTCGGCAGGGGGGTTGGACTGGGTGACCCACAGAGGTCCCTTCCAACCCCTACTATTCTGTGATTCTGTGATTCTGTGATTCTGTGATTCTGTACAGGAAATAGACAAATACAGACGCCAAATGGGCTGGGCTACCCTAAATGGTGAAAAGCCCCTCGATCCTACCCGAAGGATTCGCCAGGTCCACATAAAAGACTTCAAATCTGATCAAATGGATACTCACAACCCTAAACCTGATGGGAGATTTAAACCTGATAAGGAGCGAAATGAGTTGTGGCGTAAAGCCCTGGACTTGGTGGTACCTCGACGGCTCCTGCACGGTGTCCCTACGGAAGATCTCTGTGCACTGGTCCAATCTTTAACTAGAAAAAATAATTCGCTTGGGGTAAAGCATCCAACCGGAGAATCTCCTGGTTGTGACAGTGTTGTGCCTTCTGCACCAGAATCTAACTTGATTGATTTGTCATAGCCCCAGCAAAAAAACTCCCATCCCCGGGGAGGGCAGAGAGCCACCCTGCCCGGCGGGTACTAGCAATTCAATGGCTCCCTGGTAAAATCAACGAACCTATTATCGCCCTTCCCATTGTACCCCGAAAAATATTAACCAAATTTCTTATCGATACCGGGGCCCAAATGTCAGTAATCACTAATAAAACAGCACAGCTTTTGGGCATAAAACCCACCCGACGCAAAGTCAAATTTATGGGGATTGATGGTGTGATAAAAACATGCCCCACTGCAAAAATTACCCTCTGGTTACCAGGAGAACAGAGAATGACCAGGAAAGAAGTGTTAGTGGGTGCTGCACACACTAATCTTTTAGGATGTGATTTGCTGCACGGGTGAGTGTGGAAACTCCCTGATGGAACTGTGTGGAGCTTTGCAGGACATGAAAAGGGGTTAGGCACAGTGACACTGAGTCTGCTAGAAACCTTCATACCATTACCCCCTTCTAAAATCACTAATGTTCGGCAATACCCATTGCTAACAGCAGCACTTACCAGTATTGATGGGGTGGTAGTAAAACTGAAAAATAGAGGTAAATGCCAATACTACACCCCTAACTGCCGCAGTTCCAAATATTGCTGAAGTGGTGAAATATCCTACAGGTTTTTATGCAGGACAACCTGGGCTAGTAGAAATGCCTCAAATTGGAGCAGCGTCAATGGTACTAGTCACTCCTAAACATCCCTATGCATGGGAAGCCAAAGATTGCTCAGGAAAGATACACTGGATCAGCACCCAGTGGATTTCACCTTCCTTTTAACCCCGTCGGTCAACAAAAACCGAGCGTGTTTTCCTTCTTTTTTGTGTTCACAGGAATTCTGGATGAACTGCACGTGGACGGATGCATTGGCTTACGCTAACCTCGAGTACATCCAAGGGATTTTGTCCCTCATTCTAGCTATAATAGTATTTCTACTTTGAATGAGTTTAACAACTGTCATCATATACGACAACAGGGAATTGCAAGTACATGAATCAGAATGGAAGCATTCGATGCATAGATGGAAAGTTGACAAAGGAAAAACAATCCACATAAGTTGTCGAACCTTTAATGCTAGCAGTAGAAAAAATTTCCCTCCTTCAACCCAAGTTACTATCAGGAAATTTCCTGAACAAAAAACAGAACCCACAATAGATAGGAAGCATTGTGCATCTGATGTTTGTTGGTTCAATTTTACTATATGTCCTGGGTTTGGCCAGGACAGGGTTAATTTTCACCGGACTCCAGGAAGGGGCACAGCCAGGCGGGCTGACCCAACCTGTAACCAAGGTGATGGAATCAGTTAACCACAAACATGAACAGTGCTGCTATGTTCCTGGTACAGCCCTACCCACCTGGACATTAGGTCTGGGAACAGAGGGTCTAGTCTCTAGGTAACCATTAATGTTAAACAACAGTAGTGAAGGGGATTTTTAATAGAACTAGCATTACCCAATAGTTGCAGGTGCATTTATAGTACCTATCTATTGTGTAAATTAACTGAAGCAGAGAGTCTTGCATCTCCATACAAAGGGGTCAGTTTTTAAAAGGGGCTGGAAGTCGCCTAGAACGGGTCAAGATGACCCTGCTGTGTGGATGGGAGCCAGAAGAGAACTGAGTTCGCACAGAAACTGTGATGAAGAGGATGAGCCTTCATCTTGGACCCCCGACGACCACCACTAGGAGGCACTGTGCAAGCGCAGCTGGGAGGAGTCTATGGAAATGACTTCTTGGAGCTGATTTTAATATGGAAATTACTTCTTGGAATTGATTTTAATATGAAAGGGATAGGTTATGCATATGTATAGGTGGATTGGGAAACCTAAGGAATATGTATATTTTTGATCTATATAAACTGCATGGAAAAGGTATGAGGTATGCCCGTTCGGTGGAATTATCCCCCGTGCATCCAGTACTGCAATAAAGAATGCCTGCCTTTTAACACTACAGTGGTGTTATGAGGTTTTATTCCCGGATTTTTGGTGACAAACCTGGCCAAACAGAGCAGGGTATTCCATACCATGTGCCATCATGCTGGGTTCCGGTGGGGGGGAGCGGGGCAGCGGGAACTCACTCGCGGCTCGGGAGCGCAGACACCGGTCCGGTCCGAGAAAACGGCTCTGTGGGTCATGCGGTTTGTGTTGTGTTTTCTCCCATCCATAAGCTGATCCGGTGACTGGAGAGTCAAGGAGTGATCAGCAATACTCATTCACCCTTTAGCAGTCCCATATAGCCAGTGCAAAAATCTAATGGAAAGTGGAGGCTAACAGTGGACTACCAAGGCATGAATGAAGTCACACTGCTGCTGAGTGCTGCCGTATCAGACATGCTGGAACTCCAACATGAACTGGAGTCAAAGGTCGCCAAATGGTATGCAATAATTGATATCACTAATGTGTTTTTCTCAATCCCTTTGGTGGCAGACTGCAGGCCACAGTTCGCTTTCACTTGGAGGCGCATCCAATGCACCTGGAATCGACTGCCCCAGGGGTAGAAACACAATCCTATCATTTGTCATGGATTGATACAGACTGCACTGGAACAGGGTGAAGCTCCTGAACACCTGCAGTATATTGATGACATCATTGTGTGGGGCAACACAGTGGAGGAAGTGTTTGAGAAGGGGAGAAGAATAACCCAGATTCTTTTGAAAGCTGGTTTTGCTATAAAACAAAGGTAAAAAAAGGTAGAAAAGTAAGGTCAAAGGACCTGCACAGGAAATCCAGTTTTTAGGAATAAAGAGGCAAGATGGGCGTTTTCAGATCCCAATGGATATGATCAATAAAATAACAGCTATGTCTCCACCAACTAACAAGAAAGAAACACAAGCTTTCTTACTTAGGTGTTGTGTTTTTTTGGAGAATGCATATTCCAGGTTATAGTCTGTTCGTAAGCTCTCTCTATCGAGTGACCTGGAAGAACAATGACTTTGAATGGGGCCCCTAGCAACGACAAACCTTTGAACAGATTAAATGGGAGACTGTTCATGCAGTAGCACTTGGGCCAGTCTAGGCAGGACAAGATGTGAAAAACGTGCTCTACACCTCAGCCAGGGATAATAGCCCCACCTGGAGCCTCTGGCAGAAAGCACCAGGGGAGACTCAAGGTCAACCCCTAGGGTTTTGGAGCTGGGGATACAGAGGATCTTAAACCCATTAAAATGAAAAAGAAATATTAGCACCATATGAAGGAATTCGAGTAGCTTCAGTAGTAGTTGGTACTGAAGCATAGCTCTTTTTGGCACCTCGATTGCCTGTGCTGGGCTGGATGTTCAAAAAGAGAATCTCCTCTACGCATCATGCAACTGATGCTATGTGGAGTAAGTGGGTCACACTGATCACACAGCGGGCCTGAATGGGAAACCCCAGTCGCCCAGGAATTCTGGAAGTGATCGTGTGTTGGCGTGGGTTACGGATCCGTTGTAACGATGTGACCCCAATATGAGTATGATCGTACAGCTTTATTAGTCAGCAAAACAAGGTTTATATAGCAAAACTATTACAGCATCTGAATGGTTAAAACCCCAACCCATATATAGGCAAAACTACTGCAACTCGTTGTGATTGGTGCAGGGCTGCATCTCGAAGTGAAAACAGTACTGTGGCAGGAAACAGCAACGTGGCAGGAAGGAAGTGACAGTGTGGCAGGAAACGGTGACGTTCCCCCTGCTCCAGTGTCCCGAGCTCGTCGCTCTGCCTTCCCAGCAGGGTTCCGTGTCAGCCGCTCCCAAGGCTCACTTCCGGATCGGAACCTGGGTTGCTCAACACACCAAACTATGTCCCCTCTCGTCCAGCCAGGACTCCACAATCGTGGACTGGTCAGAAGGCAGAAACTTTGGAGTGTTGCCAGAGGAGGAGGTGATGCATGCTGAAGAGGCCCCTCTGTATAATAAATTACCAGAAAATGAGAAGCAATATGCCCTGTTCATTGATGGGTCCTGTCGCATTGTGGGAAAGCAGCGGAGGTGGAAGGCTGCTGTGTGGAGTCCTACATGACAAGTCACAGAAACTGCTGAAGGAAAAGATGAATCGATTCAGTTTGCAGAAGTGAAAGCCATCCAGCTGGCTTTAGACATTGCTGAATGAGAAAAGTGGCCAATGCTCTATCTCTGTATTGACTCATGGATGGTGGAAAATGCCCTGTGGGGGTGGCTATAGCAATGGAAGCAGAGCAACTGGCAGCGCAGAGGCAAACCCATCTGGGCTGCCCCATTGTGGCAAGATATTGCTGCCCAGCTAGACAAGCTGGTTGTAAAAGTGCGTCACGTGGATGCTCACATACCCAAGAGTCGGGCCACTGAGGAACATCAAATCAGCCAGCAGGTGGACCAGGCTGCTAAGATTGAAGTGGCTCAAATGGATCTGGACTGGCAACAGAAGGGTGAGCTCTTTACAGTTCAATAGGCCCATGACACATCAGGACATTTAGGAAGGGATGCAACATACAAATGGGCTCGTGACCGAGGGGTGGACTTGACCATGGACACCATCGCACAGGTTATCCATGAATGTGAAACATGCGCTGCAATCAAGCAAGCCAAGCAGGTAAAGCCTTTTTGGGATAGAGGATGATGGCTGAAATATCAATATGGGGAAGGCTGGCAGATTGATTATATCACACTGCCACGAATGTGCCATTGCTAGCACTATGTGCTTACACTGGTGGAAGTGACTACTGGATGGCTGGAAACCTACCCTGTGACCCATGCCACTGCCCGGAACACCATCCTGGGCCTTGAAAAGCAAGTCCTAAGGCGACACAGCACCCCTGAAAGAATTGAATCAGACAATGGGACTCATTTCCAAAACAACCTCATAGACACCTGGGCCAAAGGCATGGCATTGAGTGGGTGTATCACATCCCCTATCATGTACCAGCCTCTGGGAAAATTGAACAATATTACACATTTAGCAGAAGCCACCTGGCTAGTTAACACTAGAGGATCTGCCAGTTGACCTGGCCCTGCCCAATCAAAACCCCTGCGCACTGTGGAAGGAGATAAGGTCCCCACAGTACATATAAAGGAACTGGTTGGGAAAGACAGTCTGGGTTTTTCCTTCCTCAGAAAAGGGTAAACATATTTGTGGGATTGTTTTTGCTCAAGGACCTGGGTGCACTTGGTGGGTAATGCAGAAGGATGGGGGAGTCCAATGTGTACCTCAAGGTGATTTAATCCTGGGTGAAAATGATCCAT
This sequence comes from Opisthocomus hoazin, assembly GCF_030867145.1. NCBI lineage: Eukaryota > Metazoa > Chordata > Aves > Opisthocomiformes > Opisthocomidae > Opisthocomus > Opisthocomus hoazin. Next base: position 47,594,457 of record NC_134453.1, on the reverse strand, counting down.
GATTTGAGTTGTATGGTGGCAGTATTACATGATGCTGTATGTCACCACTGCTGTGGCTGCCATATGTCAAAGGTATTATAGCAGGAACTTCTTGCTGCTAGCCAAGCTAGAGGCAAGAAGAGGAATTCATTGCAATGTTAAAACTTAAGGCTGAGTCCAAAGGGGTGTGGAATATAATGGAAATAATACCTTTAAATTGTTGTAACCCATGATCTGAGTTGCATGTTATAGGAAATACTATAGCAAGAACCTCCTGAACCAATGGAGGACAAGCCTTACAACAAGCAGTGCAAGTGCAGCAGTGATCCAACCTGAGCTGGCTTTGGTGCCCAGTAACTCCATGCAACATACCAGCTCTCCTGTCCCGAGTGACCATCAAAACTAGGACAGGAAGGGAGGTGGTAGTTAATGAGGATGTATTGGATAGTGTGGGACCTGAGCATAAAACGATATGGAAACAACATGTTTCATAAACGATATGGAAAAAGGAGTGGAGAATGTGCTGGTTTTGGCTGTGATAGAGTTAAATTTTTTCACAGTAGCTTGTAAGGAGCTATGCTTTGGATTTGTGCTGGAAACAGTGTTGATAATACAGGGATGTTTTAGTTATTGCTGAGCAGTGCTTCCACAGAGTCAAGGCCTTTTCTGCTCCTCACACTGCCCTGCCAGCGAGTAAGCTGGGGGTGCACAAGAATTTGGGATGGGACACAGCTGGAACAGCTGACCCCAACTGGCCAAAGGGATATTCCATACCATATGACATCATGCTCAGCAATAAAACTAGGGGGGAGGGTGGGGGGGGGGATGCTGCTCGGGGACTGGTTGGGCATCGGTCAGCTGGTGGTGAGCAATTGTTTTCATTTGCATCACTTGCCTTTCTTGGATTTTATTTCTCTCTTTGTTATTTTCCTTTTCATTACAATTTATTATTATTATTTTATTTCAATTATTAAACTGTCTTTATCTCAACCCACAAGTTTTCTCACTTTTACCCTTCCAATTCTCTCCTCCCATCCCACCGAGGGAAAGTGAGCGAGTGACTGTGTGGTGCTTAGTTGCCAGCTGGGATTAAGCCATGACAACCATGCAGTATTACTGGGGCAGCCTTTGGCTTTGTGCTGTGCTGCAAGACACAGGCAACACTGTCCACTAAAACGGAAACCCAGAACAAAATACCAACTTGAAAAGAACGTGTGCATGGTGATGTAGTGATCCTAATTAGAAGACAACTGTACATCGAGGATTTAGTGATCCACACAACAATTAACCTAAGTAAGCCAAGGCCTGCATTGTGCTGCAGATATCCCTTAGCCACAAGATAAACTTAGCCAGCTTATTGTAACAGAAGAGCCTGCAGACAGCTCTCACCTGGTACCAGTGATTACACCCCCTGCATTTTCTTGCCTTGATCTAAAAGTAAAGCAGTGAGTTCTTATGTAAACATCCTTTCTGTTTGACAGTAGAAATGAACAGAGTTGTTTTCTTGTAAGAAAACCCTATAAGAGCTCAAATGACCAAAATGGGGTAACCCTTTCTTCAGACAGGGTTTGCATTGTGTGCTGCACCCTGATCAGAAGCCCATTCAATGCTGCACAACTCGGGGTTCACAGTGTCTGAAGGGACGTAACATCACAGAATCACAGAATGGTCGGGGTTGGAAGGGACCTCTGTGGGTCACCCAGCCCAACCCCCTGCCCAAGCAGGGTCACCCACAGCAGGCTGCACAGCACTGCGGCCAGGCGGGGCTTGAATATCTCCAGAGAAGGAGACTCCACAGCCTCCCTGGGCAGCCTGTTCCAGTGCTCCGTCACCCTCAGAGGGAAGAAGTTCTTCCTCATCTTCAGACGGAACTTCCTGTGCCTCAGTTTGTGCCCATTGCCCCTTGTCCTGTCGCTGGGCATCACTGAAAAGAGCTTGGCCCCATCCTCCTGACACCCACCCTGCAGATATTTGTAAGCATTTATAAGGTCCCCTCTCAGCCTTCTCTTCTCCAGGCTGAACAAGCCCAGCTCACTCAGCCTCTCCTCGTAGGGGAGATGTTCCAGTCCCCTCATCATCCTCGTAGTCCTCCGCTGGACTCTCTCCAGTAGCTCCTCATCTTTCTTGAACTGGGGAGCCCAGAACTGGACACAGCACTGCAGATGGGGCCTCACCAGGGCAGAGTAGAGGGGGAGGAGAACCTCCCTCGACCTGCTGGCCACACTCCTCCTAATGCACCCCAGGATGCCATTGGCCTTCTTGGCAGCCAGGGCACACTGCTGGCTCATGGTTAACCTGTCGTCCACCAGGACACCCAGGTCCCTCTCTGCAGAGCTGCTCTCCAGCAGAATGAAGCATCCCCACCAGAGATGAGATTCCTCACGGGAGACTTGTACAGGGAGCCGTTGCTAAATGCTACCGTCTGAGTTTTTTTAACCGACATGTGTACATAAGAGATCTTGTTTATTAGATTTGTAACATTATCTATACTATCCTCTCCTTTATAGCATTAGCTCTAATAAATAGCATTTTAAATGATACATTACAGAGTCTAAGCGCCCTTCTTACCTGGATCATCATGAACCAGCATCTCCTGGTGCAAAACACCCTCCTCCCTCTCTACTCCCAAATCCCTATAGCCCCAATCCCCTTCTGCCCTCTCCCCCACCCCTCCCTCTTTCCAGCTCCCCATACTCTCTCCTCCATACCCCCAACTCCCTTCTCCTTTCCCCCTTCCCCACAATCCCCTCTCCCTACTTTCCCCTCTTCCCCTTCCCTTCAACCCCACACCCCTGTGCCTCTTCCCCCTACCCTCTTAGCTACTCTCCCTTCTTCCCCCCTCCCCATACCTCCCTCTCACTTCCTGTCCCCCTCCCCATTTTCCCCATCTCCCTCTCCTTCTTACCCCTCCCCCCTTCTCCCCTTCCCTCCTCCTCTCCCTACCCCCTCCTTCCTTCCCCTACCACCCCTCCCCCATCCAATCCATTGCCCCCCCCCATGATAGGTGTTTTACCTTTACAATTTCTTTTCTAGACTAATGTCTTTTCGCAAAAGACAAAAAGTTGCAAGGAAAGCAAATGAAATTCTGCAAGTCCCAAACTTTTTGCTTTTTCATCATTCTTTATAAGATTCTGCCTTCCCCCCTTCCCAACTATGTGGCTCTCACTTCTGGGGACAGGCATGCCATTGCTATCTTAAACCTCTTATGGGAAAGCTCCTGCAGCAGTCAGGAGCTGTGCAAGGTTTGGAGTTCCCCCTCCCCATTCTGAAACACATCCCTATCCTTTGGAGCCTAACACTAGTAAGAGGCAGAATGAAAAAAAATGCACAGAAAAGTATGGAAATATCCCACTAAAATGGCTTAGTTCACCTATGACAAATCAGTATGTTACTGTGGCCACAAGGTCGCCCCCTCTTCACTTCTCAGCACTTCGCAGCCTAAGCAGGAACACTGAGAATTATCAAGACCAGGTAAAACCCACGCGTGTGCAACATGGCACCTGTTGCAGGCAGGCTGGCATTTACCTTTCTCGGCTGATTAAGTTACCCGAACACCCTCAGCATTGCAGGAGTCAGGCAGCCAGGACGGGGCAGGAAGCACCAGGGCATGTGTCAGATTTATCCCTGCTTGCTACACCTCCCCAAATTACAGAGAGCGTTTTGCAAGCCACACTGGAAAGGAGAGGGAATGGGAAGTACCATGAACCACCTCGCTGAACTTGTCTCCTTCCTCAAGGCTGCTGTCGGGTTGCTGTCATTCCTCGCTCTCTGGCGTCCTTACGAGGGGACGAGGAAGGAGATCTCCGTGCCACCCGCAAAGGCGCAGCCCCACCGCTACAGCAGCGTGTTCTACAACAAGGGCGAGCGGGAGGACTCTTCTCGTTGCCTCCCGCGGCACGCAGGCAGTTGTCAGAGGCCGAAATGGTGGAGGAGACAGCAGTCTTTCCTAGTTTGGAAGAAGGGGAGAGCCCCATCCAGTACCTCACGGCTATCCCTGCGGTGAGGGGTGCCGATCCTCCTTTCTATTGGCTGTGTATTTCCTTTTCCTTCCTGTGTGCAGTAGCAGCGGCTATTGGACAGAAAAGGAATGAAGAAAAAACGAGAGAAAAAATTTAAAAAACCCAAAACGTGGAGAAGGAAAAAAACTGGGAGACCTTGAGCTTAGGATGGGAAAGAGCTGAGGGGTATAAGAAGGAGTCAGTGTTTTTACAGTAATAACAGAAGAGGGAATAGAGGTGGGAACTCAGGAAGAGGGGTGTAGATTAAAACAGCGGAAGAGGAAGAGGGGCTTAAGATTCACTGTATCGCGGTATCTGGGAAGTCACTGCTGGTGGATCCGCCCCCTTAAGAGAGGGAGGGAGAAAGTGAGGCGGGCCGGCCGGCCGGCTGAGGCCATTAGAACAGATACCTCTTTGCTTTACACATCCCCCTCTCCCCTCATTTTTTTCTCCTTTTTATTGCTTGTTCGCTTCGCGTTTGGTGGTCAGTGCGTAAGACGGGAGGGACCTAGGTTAAAGCGACGCCCGAGCAACCCAGCGGGAGCCTAGGAACGGGCCTGAGCTGCAGCCTCAAAATTAGGATGTCCCGACATGAAGGTGAGAGACCAAGGCCGCGGGGGGGGGGGGGGGGGGGGGGGAGGAAGGAAGGAAGGAAGAAAGAAAGAAAGAAACAAACAAACAAACAGATGTCCTTGAGTCCTGTACGGCGTTAGGGCCTCGCATGCCGCCATGTGAGGTGGGTCAACATGGCGGCGCTGTCGCTGAGAGCAGGGCCTGTAGAGTCGGTCGCGAAAAGTGGCCATGGCGGGAGGAGGAAGGCAGCGGCCAGGCCTCGCTTTGCAGTGTCGCGGGAGGGGAGGTGGCGGCCGTGTCGGTTACGGGTAGGCCCCGAGTCCCTTTTCTGTCGCTACTAAGCACGCATGCCAGGCCTTTGCTCGCTGAGGTTGAAGGGCCTGCTGCAGCTTCAAGTGGGTCTGGTCCCTGTCACCCCTCACTAGCCTGCGACTCGGGCACAAGGAGCGTGTCCGAGGCAGATAATAGACGTGAGGAGACAGGAGAAATGTTTATTTTCACTCCTCTTACTTTAATGTTTGAAGGATGGGCCTGAGAGGTGGGCCTGGAGGAATCTGTTTTGGGAAGAAGGAGGAAGGTGTAAGGGGGGTGGGAGGTGTGTGGTGTGTGTCAGGGTGGTTTGCTGATGTGTCCTGGGAGTTTTGAATGGTATGATGTGAAGGGAGAAGGGGTGCAAGGAGGGGAAGGGGAGGCAGGCTTGCATGATATGCTCCCTGTGAGGGGAAGTATCCCCAGGTTTCTTAGGGTAGGGAGGAGGAGAAGGGACTGTGGGGCATGAGGCATGGGGAAAGTAGTGCTTGAGGGGAAGCTGTGTAAGGAGAGTGGCCTGGCATCTAGGGGAAGAGGATTGGGGTGTGGTCTGCTTTGGTTTAATGGGGGGGGTGGGGGGGTGCGCGGCAGGTGTAGAAGGAACTTGTGCATGTAATTGGCTGTGGTATTGGGATTGGAAGAAAGAGTTTATGCCATCTTCATGGCCTTATTCAGGTGTAGTTTATATTTTGTTAGCTTTGGCAGGTTGAGAAGTAATATATTCTTTTTTAGTTTTGTATTTTAAAAGAGGAAATGTGCTGATGTAGTAGCAGCTTTTGTAGAGAGGTCATCATATAATTATTTTGTGTGTTCTTCTGTATTTTTTATTTTTCTTGCTATGGGTAAGTGAAGTGAATAGTTAAGGATTAATAAAAAATGTGAGAAGAATAGAGAGAAAAATCAAAAAAGGGAATTTATGTAGAGAGAAGTTGTGTATGACATTTGTAGAGAAACTTGCTTGGTTTTATACCTCTTCTTACTGGTAGTTGCACTAGTATAAAATATTCTGTAGAAGTTCTGCCTTGTATCTTGAAAGGATAATTTTTTTTGCTGTTAGGAACTAAATTTAGTAACTGTCTCCATACATAATTTTGATTCTCTTAGATCTGAGAATAATTTTTTAAATTAATGGAGATATCTTTATTTAATCTTAATGTTTTGAAATTAGTGTGCTAGAAGACTTCAGTGTTTGTGAGTAGTTGACTTCTAGATGGAGGGTTGGTAGCTTGATGTAAACTAGAGTAAGTATGATGGCTATTCAGTGTATAGCTACAGCATTTTGTTAGCATGTGTGCTTGCCTAAGATCAGTCTTGCCTGAATCTGCTAACACTGTTTTCTAGTAAAGGTACCAAATCCTCTTGGTTCTTTTCTGAGTGTGTGTGTGGGTTTTTTTGATGGTGTGTGTGGGTATTTGTGTTTTGTTTTGGTTTGGTTTTTTTTGTTGTTTTTTTTTTTTTTTTTTTTTGGGGGGGGGGTGATTTTTCTTTTTGTTTTGATTTCCAAAGAGAGTGGGTGGGGTTGTTGGATTATCTGTATCCTATGCAGATATTGAGACAAATGCGAACAACAGTGAGTAAAATAAGGGTTAAAAAAGAGTTTGTGTTTGTGGCTTTGTTGGAGAAGGTACTCTGTGAACTGCTGCTGTGATAGATATTCAGGGTATGCCATTTAAAGTAGGGTAGTAGGATGGACAGGTTAGATTGCACTGGTTAAAACTACCAAAGTGGTATGATGTGTTGTTTAGTGTTGCAATGTTTTAATAAAGGAGAAGAATTATCGAAACAGGTTTTTTAAATGTGTTTCTGACTGATAGAAGTTATGTTTTGAGGTTTGTCTAGTGGATGTTTGGTTTTATTTGTAGTGCAGGGAATAATGTTTTTCTCAGTCTATTTAGCAGCAGAAATCAAAGTATGGAAATAAAGTTAAGCGTGGTTTTGTTAAAAATGGGAAACAGGTATATCCGTGTTCTTTGAAGTTGCATGTTTTTAAAAATGAAAATAGTTATCTTCTAATAAACTGTTGATGGTAATGTTACATTGTTGACATAAATATCTTTTAATATAAAGAAGGAAAAACCCCATCAAAACTGAAAAGATATAAAACTGCAGCAACAGTTGTACTTTGTGATAGATTTTTATAGGAACCTGGTTTGTCTTTGAGTTTTCTTAAAACATGTTAAATGGGGAATAAAAGAAAAATATTAAGTGTTAATTTTATATTAGTTATAAGGTTAGAATAAGTTGCCTTGATGTAGGGTCTGTGGTTAGCTGAGAGTTCTCAATCTGTAAGTTGATGGAAGTTGTTCCTGCAAGGATATGGTATAGGAGAAAAGTGAGTTTCAGTCATGTTAATAAATTGTATCTCTGCTGTGTGCCCTTAAATGAACTATCCTCATTATAATACTAAAAATCACGCCCCCTGAGCTGGAGACCCCAGCCCAAGCAGAGACCCTGATTTACTGAGCATGCATAGTAAATTTTAGGAGTACTGTATCTTTAAACCAAAGCCAGAAGAGAACTAACCAGTCATAGTCAGGAGGGCATGGCTAATAGGCAGAACTAACATTTTTCACTGTATAAATGTGATGTGATTGTAACCAGGTGTGCTAGCTTTGTGGAGTTACCACCTAGCACCCATCTCTGCACAGACATGACATAAACTGATATCTCAGCTCCGTGTGCATATTGGATGTTGCACACCGGGTAACGAACTCCGTTTGTGAGACGACAATGCCTTTTGCGTTCTTTGGTTCAGGTTGCAGCACTTTTTGAACATGAATAAAACCCTCAAGGTACTTTGAAAAGTGACTAGGTTTGTTGTTTAAACTAAAGCTGTCTTCTCTACCTCTGCAAAACATTTTTGATTTTTTTCTACAAATTCATGGTAGTGTGGCAGGAAATTGGTGGTAACCACTGTGAATAAATACATGGGCATATGCAAGTGTGCTAGAAAGCTTTCAGTATTACTTGGGGTCTGGACATAAGTGTCTTGGAGGTATCCAGCTGGATAGTCATGCTCTAAACTGCTTTATCAGTGATGTTGTCTGGATACCTACCTCAAGTATCCCAGCCCCAGAAGCAGTGGATCATAGGAGTTTCTCAAGGTTGGAAATGTATTAAAATCATAGAATCATTAAGGTTGGAGAAGACCTCTAAGATCAAGTCCAACCGTCAACCCAACACCACCATGCCTGCTAAACCATATCCCGAAGTGCCACATCTACACGTTTTTTGAACACCTCCAGGGATGGGGACTCAGCCACCTCCCTGGGCAGCCTGTTCCAAGGCCTGACCACTCTTTCAGGAAAGAAATTTTTCCTAATATCCAAACTAAACCTCCCCTGAGGCAACTTGAGGCCATCGCCTCTCATCCTATTGCTAGTTACCTGGGAGAAGAGACCAACACCTGCTGCACTACAACCTCCTGTCAGGGAGCTGTAGAGAGCGAGAAGGTCCCCCCTCAGCCTCCTCTTCTCCAGACTAAACAGCCCCAGCTCCCTCAGCCGCTCCCCATCAGACTTGTTCTCCAGACCCGTCCCCAGCCTCGCTGCCCTTCTCTGGACACGCTCCAGCCCCTCCATGTCCTTCTTGGAGTGAGGGGCCCAAAACTGAACACAGTACTCCAGGTGCGGCCTCACCGGGGCCGAGTACAGGGGCACGATCCCCTCCCTGCTCCTGCTGGCCACACCATTCCTGATCCAAGCCAGGATGCCGTTGGCCTTCTTGGTCACCTGGGCACACTGCTGGCTCATGTCCAGCCGGCTGTCGACCAGTACCCCCAGGGCCTTTTCCACCGGGCAGCTTTCCAGCCACTCTTCCCCAAGCCTGTAGCGTTGCATGGGGTTGGTGTGACCCAAGTGCAGGACCCAGCCCTTGTTGAACCTCATACAGTTGGCCTCGGCCCATCGATCCAGTCTGTCCAGATCCCTATCCTAATATTAGGAGGTATTAGTAGAATAGTATTTTTTTTGCTTGGGTGGATCTTGAAATCACTGGGAGTCTCAATATAGATAAGTCTTTGTCAGCTGAGCTTCTATGATTATTAGAAAGTCCTTGTAGCCAGACAACAGATTCATTTGCAGCTGATTTCGTTCAAAATTTGACTATGGAAAGGTAGGTGTCTGAAAGAAAAATTCAAGATGCCCTTTAATAAGGGCACCAAAGCTTTGCCAAAGCAAGCCATAGGGAATGCAACTCTTTGTAGTTTAAACTTTTAAAATACCCCACTCCCAAACTGTTAAAATTGTGTGAACTACCTTATATACATCTTAATTCTGTCTGTCCCCGCTATTGTATGTATTGCCCATGTAAGATGAAAATATCAACAAATGTAAGTTGACTTGATTGCTATACAGATAGAAGGCTCATCCTTGGACTTGTGCTGTAAACCGTGACCATATTTCATCTCATAAATTTGTAATTGTAAATTATATTCATTAAATCAGTTGCAGATTTAAGTTGAATTGAGAGCTGGGTGGTATCAGTTGACTCCTAAAGACTTTAGATATGTTTCCTAGCACTCTTCTCCCTTGGTTATTTTCAACTTCAGAGAATTCTAAGGATGAAAAGCTTTTTGCCCTGCGTTTTTGGATACTGAAAGCAGAGTAGATGCAATGATCTGTAAAATATTCTCTTTTGGGTCCTTTGGTATAAGGCCTACAAATTGCCAGACTATTTGGTAGGCAGGACCCAACAGTATTAAAGAGAAAAAAAAAAAAAACCAAAAACAAACAAAAAAAACCTACAACACAAAGCCAATTTCCAGGATAAGGAAGACTTGGTGTGAGGAGCTGAAAAAGCTGTATGGAATCTTCTTATAGAAAAGTGCTTTATAAGTAAAGGATGTTATTAGAGTAGTTCTGTGACCCCTGTGGGTCAAACTAGTAGTGGTAGGTGTTGCTATAGATGTTATTCCAGATAACTTGTGCTCTGCAGATCCCCTGTTCCTTCAGACAGCTATTAGGCTTAACACATGGTGGCATATTAAAAAAAAAATCATTTAAATGGTGTTTTCACACATATTGGGTGTATTTTATAGTCTGTAATGGTGTGAGAAAAGTAAAATATTCAGTCTTTTCCGTAATGGAGAATCATGACTTTCCAGTAACTTGTTCCTTGTAATATAGAGCTTAGTTATTCTTTTGTTTCTTGTGTCCTGGAAGCAGGAATTATTTAAGCAGTGTGACTAGAAAGCTGAATAAGGAGCTCATCTCTGATGGGATTGTTGAGAATCATCTGTAAAAATACAACAGTCTATTCAGGAAATATTAAAAAAAAAACCACCAAAAAAACACCCAAAACAACAACCAAAAAAAACCAACAACAACAACAACAAAAACAAACAAAAACCAAACAAAAAACCAAAACAAAAAAAAAAACCAAACAACCAAAACCAAACCCTTTCAAATAATAATTGCTTGAGGGTACAGAACTCTGAATTCTGGCTTGGAGAGATGCCGTGATGAATGTTTTCTGAGCAACTGCATCATATCAGCAGCTAATGGCTTCTGTTTGTGATGCTTGCGTTGAATTTCATGTTAAACTTGCTCCAAACACATTTTTCTCTTTCCTTTAAATGTTCTTTTTGTTAATTAATGCTTTTGAAGACAATGATTTTTTTTTTTTTTAACTACCTAGAATGTGTTAAACCTCTCGAGACTGCAAGAAGTTGCCTGCATTCATTTTTGTGGCACTAAGGACTTGGATCTCAGCTGTATGATGTATGGTGTGTGCTGCTTTAGTTTCTTTTGGTTAAAATGAGGCAATACCTTTGAATTATTAGATTTATATAGTTCAAGCAATAACAAGAAATTTAGATGTTCAGGAGGCTAGAGAAGTTGCGTATAAACAATAGGGTTGAGAATACTTTTGTTTTCTACCTGTAGTTGTTCTAAGGCCTCTGCAAATGGCACAGAAGAAAAGCTGACCTGTTTTAGGCTCTAACTTGAAAAAGCTCGAGCTATTTTTGTAAAATACATTCTGTGGTCATTATTATAGCTGCTATACTAGGGCCTTTGCTGTATCATACCTCTCTTCTTTGACAGGCTAATACAGGATTAAAAAGGTTTTGGGCATCTGTTGTTATTGTCAGGAGATGGTATGAGGTGCTGAGCTGCTTCTGAATTAGTGTTCTGCAAAGCAACGCTGTCAGTGTTGTAAAGTGATGACTGCTATGGTGTGTGTGTGACAGAATGTAGGAGGAGAGCAATTCATCCTTAGGATCTCCTCCAGGAGTCAGGGTGGGTTAATTCTCTATATAGAGAGCTCATAAAAGATGTGAAAATAAATTTATTTAAAATAGCACTAAGAATATGGAAGTTCTGTGCTACAGGAAGACTTACTCTATAAGCTAGAGCACACCCCAAATGCCACCTTCTTAAAAATTGCTCTGAAGTGAATTGATGGAATATCAAGCTCATATATGTGTGTACATAATTTCCTAGACTAGAGAACTGTGCTGTCTTGATGTGGTAAAACAGTATGGTAATAGAGTTGTACATTTCTGTGGTGTGTATTCTTAAAAGGAAACTTGAGAATGCAGCACACAGGTGAGACCGTCTTATGTGCAGCATCAAATCAAAGAATGGTTTAGGTTGGAAGGGACCTTTCATGAACCCATGCTGGCTGGGCCTGATCCCCTGGTTGTCCTGCACCTGCCCGGTGAGCGCACTCAGGATGAATCGCTCCATAATCTTCCCCGGCACCGAGGCCAGGCTGACAGGCCTGTGGTTCCCAGGATCCTCCTTCCGGCCCTGCTTGTAGATGGGCGTCACGCTGGCGATCCTCCAGTCATCTGGGACCTCCCCTCTTAGCCAGGACTGCTGACAGGTGATGGAGAGTGGCTTGGCCAGCTCCTCCACCAGCTCCCTCGGCACTCTTGGGTGGATCCGGTCCGGCCCCATAGACTTGTGAGTGTCCAGGTGGCCTAGCAGGTCGTTAACTGCTTCCTCCTGCATTATGGGAGGTTTGTTCTGCTCTCCATCCTTATCTTCCAGCTCAGGGGGCCGAGTACCCTGGGAATAACCAGTCTGACTATTAAAGACTGAGGCAAAGAAGGCATTAAGTACCTCAGCCTTTTCTTCATCCTTATTGGCGATATTCCCCCTCGCATCCAATAAGGGATGGAGATTCTCCTTGGCCCTCTTTTTGTTGTTAAAGTATTTGTAAAAACATTTTTTTGTTATCTGTCCCTTACACCAGTGACCAGCCTGAGTTCTAGCTGGGCTTTTGCCTTCCTAATTTCCTCTCTGCACAACCTAACCAGACCCCTGTACTCCTCTTGAGTCGCCTGCCCTTTCTTCCATAGGTGGTAGACCCTCTTTTTTTTCCTGAGTCTCAGCAAGAGCCCCCTGTTCAGCCAGGCGGGTCACCTTCCCCGCCGGTTCGTCTTGCGGCACATGGGGACAGCCTGCTCCTGTGCCTTTAAGACTTCCTCCTTGAAGAATGTCCAGCCTGCCTGGACCCCTTTGCCCTTCAGGACTCTCTCCCAGGGGACCCTCTCAACCAGCATCCTGAACAGGCCAAAGTCTGCCCTCCGGAAGTCCATGGTGGCGGTTTTGCTGACCCCCCCCCCCCCTCCTTACTTCACCAAGAACCGAGAACTCTATCATTTCATGGTCACCCAAGACGGCCTCCGACCACCACGTCTCCCACCAGTCCTTCTCTGTTAGTAAACAGCAGGTCAAGCGAGGCACCTCCCCCGGTAGGCTCGCTTACCAGCTGCGTCAGGAAGTTATATCTTCCACATACTCCAGGAACCTCCTGGACTGCTTCCTCTCTGCTGTGTTGTATTTCCAGCAGATGTCCGGTAAGTTGAAGTCCCCCACGAGAACAAGGGTTAGCGATTGTGAGACTTCTGCCAGCCGCCTGTAGAATGCTTCATCTACCTCTTCATCCTGGTTGGGTGGTCTGTAACAGACTCCCAGCAGGATGTCTGCCTTGTTGGCCTTCCCCCTCATCTTTACCCATAAGCACTCAACCTTGTCATCACAATCATTGAGCTCTATACAAGCGAAGCAGTCCCTCACATACAGAGCCACCCCACCGCCTTTCCTTCCTTGCCTATCCCTTCTGAAGAGCTTATAGTCATCCATTGCAGCACTCCAGTCATGCGAGTTGTCCCACCATGTTTCTGTGATGGCGACCAAGTTGTAGCCGTCCTGCTGCGTAATGGCTTCCAGCTCCTCCTGTTTATTGCCCATGCTACGTGCGTTGGTATAGACACACTTGAGCTGGGCTGTCAGTCTCACCCCTGACCCTGGCACGCCAAGCCTGGGCTCGTCCCTAGTGAGCTGGGCGATGTCCCCTTCCCCCTTTGAACCTAGTTTAAAGCCCTCTCAATGAGCCCCGCCAGCTCGTGGCCAAGAATTCTTTTTCCCCTTTGTGATAGCTGAGTTCCACCTGTCGCCAGCAGGCCCGGTGCTGTGTGCACCTCCCCGTGATCAAAGAAGCCAAATTCAACCGATGGCACCAGTCCCTGAGCCACCTGTTAACCAGGTGAGTTTTCCTGCCCCTTTCAGTGCTGTTCCCTGCCAGTGACACGATTGAGGCACACCACTCATCACTGGTCTCCACTTGGACATCGAGCCACTGTCTGCTACTCTTTGAGTGTGACTGCCCAGCCAATTCCTTATCCACCAAGTGGTCCATCCACCAAATCCATGTCTCTCCAGACAAGGGTGTCATGCACGACAGCATCAAACGCTTTGCACACGTCCAGGTAGATGTCATCAGTTGCTCTTTCCTTATCCACCAATGCTGTAACCCAGTTGTAGAAGGCCATCAAATTTGTCAGGCACAATTTACCCTTAGTGAAGCCATGTTGGCTGTCCTCAATCACCTCCTTATTTTCCATGTGCCTTAGCACAGTTTCCAGGAGGATCTGCTCCATGATATTGCTGGGCACAGAGGTGAGACTGACTGGCTTGTAGTTCCCCAGATCTTCCTTTTTTCCCCCCCTTTTTTAAAATGGTGGTTATGTTCCCCTTTTCCAGTAGGTGGGAACTTCACTGGACTGCCATGACTTCTCAAATATGACAGACAGCGGCTTAACATAGTCCTTTAGTTCAAAGGGACCTACAACGACCTTCTATAGTCCAACTGCCTGACCAATTCAGGGCTGACCAAAAGTTAAAGCATATTATTAAGGGCATTGTCCAAAGGGCTCTTAAACACTGACAGGCTTGGGGCATCGACCACCTCTCTAGGAAGCCTGTTCCAGTGTTTGACCACCTTCTCAGTAATTAAAAGTTTCCTAACGTCCAGTCTAAAACTCCCCTGGCGCAGCTTTGAGCCATTCCCAGATAGCTGTCCTGCCGTGTAATGGCTTCCAGCTCCTGTTTATTGCCCATGCTATGTGCATTGGTGTAGATGCACTTGAGCTGGGCTATTGATTCCATCCCCAAGGTCAATGCCAGGACTTGTAATCAAGCAGACTTTGTTTTAATTATCTGATGTTGTCTCTCAGTAGCCTTATCTTCCAATTAAGATAATTTTGTCTTCAAACACCATCACATCATCAAAGCTTGCTTAACTACTATAAATACCGTAATTAAACAGCAATACATTGTATCAGCACAGAAAGACTTATGTGGCCAAATAAGAATTGGTACTGTCCATGGTCTTACTTAACATTTCTTTTAGCTTCGAAATTGGTAATCAGCACATGAATTCTATGAACAGAGAATATTTGAACTGGGGAGAGCTCTAAACAGTAACAAGTATGACACCAAGTTCGGTGGGAGTGTCGATCTACTCGAGGGTAGGAAGGCTCTGCAGAGGGATCTAGTGTGGCCAGCAGGAGCAGGGAGGGGATCGTGCCCCTGTACTCGGCCCCGGTGAGGCCGCACCTGGAGTACTGTGTTCAGTTTTGGGCCCCTCACTCCAAGAAGGACATGGAGGGGCTGGAGCGTGTCCAGAGAAGGGCAGCGAGGCTGGGGACGGGTCTGGAGAACAAGTCTGATGGGGAGCGGCTGAGGGAGCTGGGGCTGTTTAGTCTGGAGAAGAGGAGGCTGAGGGGGGACCTTCTCGCTCTCTACAGCTCCCTGACAGGAGGTTGTAGTGCAGCAGGTGTTGGTCTCTTCTCCCAGGTAACTAGCAATAGAATGAGAGGCGATGGCCTCAAGTTGTCTCAGGGGAGGTTTAGTTTGGATATTAGGAAAAATTTCTTTACTGAAAGAGTGTGGTGAATGACTTCACAGACCTCAATCATGTGCTCAATCAGAATCATTTTATTGCTCAATTGAATACCTTACATACTAATACAATAGTTACTAGAGCCAATCAGCTCAAGAAACCAAAAGCATTCTATGATTCTGTGATTCTCTTCAAGACATCCAGGTTTGTTCAGCCTCTCTTCACATATCACATGCTCCAGTCCCAACTATCTTGGTGGCCCCAGCTGGACTCACTCCAACATGCCACAGAATCACAGAATGGTTTGGCTTGGAAGGGACCTTTACGGGTCTCATCTAGCCCAACCCCCCTGCAGTGAGCAGGGACATCTTCAACTAGACCAGGTTGCTCAGAGCCCTGTCCAACATGCTCATGTCAAGCTTTTCATCTAGCAGTACCCCCAAGTCCTTCTCCTCAGGGCTGCTCTCAATCCCTTCATCCCCCAGCCTGGATTGATAGCAGGGGTTGCCCTGACCCAGGTGCATGACCTTTCACTTGGCCTTGTTGAACCTCATGAGGTTCACACGGGTCCACTTCTCAAGCTTGTCCAGGTCCCTCTGAATGGCATCCCATCCGTCAGGTGTGTTAATCACCCCACAGGTCTATGTCGGTCTTGTACTAAGGAGCCTAGAACTGGACACACAAGATCGCACCTGGAGTCCTAAGTGCTGAACAGAAGGAAAGAATCTCTTCCCTCAATCTGCTATTACGCTCTTGCTAACACAGCCCAGTACTTGGTAGACCTTCATTACAAGGGCATACTGGTGTCTCACTTTCAACTTGTCCACCAGGGCCCTCATGTCCTTTTCCACAAAGCTGCTTTCTAGCCAGTTGGTGCTCAGCCTGAACTGGCATAGGGTGTTATACCTCCCCAGGTACAGGATTTGGCATTTGTCCTTGTTGAACTGCACAAGGTGCCTGTCAGCCCATTTCTCCAGCCTGTTGAGTTCCCTCTGAATAACAGCCCAGCCTTATAACATTGACCGCTCCTCACAATTTGGCCTTATCTGCAAACTTGCAGAGAAGGGACAAAGTTGCATTATCCAGTTGTTAATAGATATTAAACAGTATTGGCCCCAATATCCAACTCTAAGAGATACCACTAGTAACTGACCACCAGTTGGACTTTGCACTGCTGATCACAACCCTCCAAGTCCAGCTAATTTTCCAACCACCTTATCCACTTCACCAAATTTGTGAGGTACGGAGACCACGTCAAAAGCCTTTCTAAAAGTCAACATCCACCATTTTCCCCCTTGTCCACACTGCCAGTCATCGTAGAGAGGGAAATCGGGCACAATTTACTTACCCTTGGTAAAATCCATGCTGGCTACTCACAATCACCTTCTTGCACTTCATGTTCTCATACATGACTTGCAGGAGGATTTGTTCCTTAACTTTTCCGAGGACTGAGGCAAGGCTAACCAGCCTGTAGTTTCCCTTCTTGAAAATGGGAGTAATGTTTGTTTTTTTCCTCCCCAAGTCATCAGGAACCTCTCCCAGTCACCACGGCCTTTCAAAGATGACAGAGTGGGCTCACGATAACATGAGCCAGTTCCCTCAGCACCCTCAGATACATCCCCCCTGGTCCCATGGACTTGCGAATCTGCAATTGGCTTAAGTGGCCCCTAACTTAATCTTTGTCTACTGTGGGCAATACTTCACTCCCACAGACTGTCACTAGCCTCTGGGACCTGAGAGGCCAGAAGCCAGACCTTACCAGTGAAAACCAAAGCAAAGTGGCATCTAGTACCTAAATACCTCAGCCTTTTCCACATCCACTGAGCAGAAAACTGGGCCTTTTGCTGCCAATGTAACCCTTCCTGCTGTCCTCCACATCCCTCTCTCATTGCAACTCCAGCCGATCTCAGGCTTTCCTAACTCCATCCCTGCGTGCTCAGATAATGTCCTGGGCTCCCCACAACTCTATTAAAAACTCTTGATACACTCAAGATCACCCTAGCATTATCATTGGTGCCCACATGCACGAGCAAAGAGGTGTAATATTCCAAGGGCCAGACGAATTTTTGCTCTTTCTGCAACTGCCCAAATCCAAGCCCCTGACAAGCAACAAGCCTCCAAAGACTTCAAGTCAGGCTGGCAGATGGGTGCCTCAGTCCCTCACAGGAGGCCTCCAACTATCAACACCCACCACTTCCTCGTGGTGAGGAATCATTCATAATTCAAATTTTCACTATAAATTATCACTTAAGTGAAACTGCTATGCTTTTTTAATTGGAGTATGTGTGAAAACCCATCCCCTGAAAATAAAAATCTGATCCACAACAAAAACATTATGCAGCTTCATTTTTAGTCTAATGCAGCTAGAAAAGACACCACTGACTACAGTTGGGAACAAACAAATCCATAATTCCATCAACACCAGATAGCAACGGATCAACATACTTTAGAGAACAAATAAGAAATACAAGTTTGTCAGCCTATTACAGTGCTATGCAATCCAAATCATATTAGGAAATTTCATGAAAAGAAGAGAGAATTCACTTTTGTTTCTATGAAACAGAATAATTGCATGCAGTTTTTTGAAAAAAATTAGCCTATTTCTGCATGTTTAGAAACTGAAAACACATTAAGATCATTACATCGAGCATTTATTTTTATTTGTAGACAATGACTCCAAAGTAGTTCCCTTAAAATAGTCACTGTGGTTTTATGCTCAACATAACCCCCCTTTCAAAAGGCTTAGTACAGGATCCCAAATTTAGTAGACTAACTGAAGAAGACACATACACATCAAGTTTTAAAAATTAGAACATTAAACTTGAAGCAAAAAAAAAAAAAGCTTTTTTTCCTAAATTCAAGTGATTCTATGCTACAGAGATGTTTTCCTTTACTTGCTGAACTAGCTTTCTGAAAATACAAACTTTATTATACTATTATGTTGAAGTATATGATGCAACATTGTATTTAATAAATCATTGCATCACCACACATGTATCCCACTCCATGGATTGAGACACAAGCAAAGAGAGCATCAAAATCCAGGTCTCATTATTCTTAATTATATACTCAGACCCCAAGGTGCGACTACAGAAAGAAAAGGCACAAAATACTACAATATTATTTAATAATATTTCAACATGCTGGGGGAGAAGGGTCAACTATATTAACACAAGTTTGACAACTCTTCACCAGGACAGTTATGATTTCAGTGACCTGCCTATTAGAAAAGAAAAGCTTAAAAAAATGCTTGAGAACTAGGAGATTTCAAATAAAGCTAGAAATCTAGAAACAACTACTCTATCAATTATACCTTTTATATAATGCAGTCACGTTCAGAAAAATCACAACTGATTATCTAAGATTCCCCTTGATCTTTAAGTCAGTATATTTTAGTCTTGTTCACTTATTCAGAGAAGCAAGTTTTTTGATCTAATATTTAGCTAAAAGAATTGGATAACAACTGAGATACAGTCAGAACTTTGGACTTAAGAAGTCTGCTAGGTGGTAAAATAAGACCCAGTAGTTCTAATAAATAATAGGAGAGAATATAAATTTGATTGAGGC
Organism: Opisthocomus hoazin; assembly: GCF_030867145.1. Taxonomy (NCBI): domain Eukaryota; kingdom Metazoa; phylum Chordata; class Aves; order Opisthocomiformes; family Opisthocomidae; genus Opisthocomus; species Opisthocomus hoazin. Next base: position 47,575,897 of record NC_134453.1, on the reverse strand, counting down.
TCACAACTGAACAATAAATAGCAGTATGGTAAAAAATGCCTGTAGAAGCTACGATATGAAAATATTGTGATCTCTGGACTACGTTAACATCATGAAACAAGAAGAGCATGAGTCTCTGATCTGCATATAAAAGAGGAAAGACAATGCTGTAAATTAGCTCAAAAGAAAGGTCCAGTGCTCTCTTGCTACAAGCACAGTATGTCTTCACACGTACTGACCACTAGAAGTAGAAAGGAAATCAGATGCTCAGAAAGAAAACCCAGGTAATAAAGGGAGGGGACACACTGAAAATACAGAAAAAACTGTGATGTAACAATATCGAAGTACCTCAGGGAAAGATATACATGACAGCTGAAACACTGAAAAGCAAACAGCTCCAACTTTAAATTTCAAAGAACTAGTCTATAATCCCTATCTTGTTTTCTATTGAGCTTCACTCAAATGCCATTCAAAAGGGTCATTTTTGCTCAGTACATTTATGAGCAATCCAAAGTCGTCAGATACCTGTGAGGTACAAGCAGGGCCGGAAGGAGGATCCCGGGAACCACAGGCCTGTCAGCCTAGCCTCGGTGCCGGGGAAGATTATGGAGCGATTCATCCTGAGTGCGCTCACCGGGCAGGTGCAGGACAACCAGGGGATCAGGCCCAGCCAGCATGGGTTCATGAAAGGCAGGTCCTGCTTGACCAACCTGATCTCCTTCTATGACCAGGTGACCCACCTAGTGGATGAGGGAAAGGCTGTGGATGTTGTCTACCCGGACTTCAGTAAGGCCTTTGACACTGTTCCCCACAGTATCCTCCTGGAGAAACTGGCTGCCCATGGCTTGGATGGGTGTAAACTTTGCTGGGTAAAAAACTGGCTGGATGGCCGAGCCCAGAGAGTGGTGGTGAATGGAGTTAAATCCAGTTTAAGAAGAACTTGGGGGTGCTGGTTTATGAGAAGCTCAACATGAGCTGACAGTGTGCACTCGCAGCCCAGAAGGCCAACCACATCCTGGGCTGCATCAAGAGAACATGGCCAGCAGGTCGAGGGAGGGGATTCTGCCCCTCTACTCTGCTCTGGGGAGACCCCACCTGGAGTACTGCGTCCAGCTCTGGAGCCCTCAGCACAGGAAAGACGTGGGCCTGTTGGAGCGGGTCCAGAGGAAGGCCACAGTGATGATCAGAGGGCTGGAGCACCTCTCCTATGAGGACAGGCCGAGGGAGTTGGGGCTGTTCAGCCTGGAGAAGAGAAGGCTCTAGGGAGATCTTATAGCAGCCTTCCAGTACCTGAAGGGGGCCTACAAGAAAGCTGGAGAGGGACTTTTCACAAGGGCATGTAGTGATAGGACAAGGGGCAATGGTTTTAAACTGAAAGAGGGTAGATTTAGATTAGATATAAGGAAGGAAGAAATTCTTCACCGTGAGGGTGGTGAGGCCCTGGAACAGATTGCCCAGAGAAGCTGTGGCTGCCCCCTCCCTGGCAGTGTTCAAGGCCAGGTTGGATGGGGCTTTGTGCAACCCGGTCTAGTGCAAGGTGTCCCTGCCCGTGGCAGGGGGATTGGAACCAGATGATCTTTAAGGTCCCTTCCAACCCAAACCATTCTATGAATCTACGATAACTTAGTTTATTCTTTTCTAAATCTGCATGAAGAATCAAGCCAGGAAGATGGAAGAAACTTTGCAGTGAAGTAGGGAGGGGGGCTAATGGAAAAGATTTTCGGACTGCTTCCACGTTTTCTGGTTTCTTTGGAGTATAGGTGACATTTCCATTTCTATAGCTTTTCTTAATTAAGAAGAATTAAAAATATGTTCTTGCGTTTTCTTGTGGCTTAATGCTTGAACACTATTCCCTTAGAACCAGTGTTAGTAAGAGGAGAAGAAAATGCTGAAGCTTCATCTTTCAACAAGACTTTTTGTGTTATTAAACCCAGAACAGCGTGAGAGGAAAGCATGTCGCTATATTCTGAACCCCAGCAAGGGCTAATGGCAGAGAGTCAACTTGTTGACTTATGTGGTAGAGTAAAATAAAGAATGTTTATAAATGTCATTTTGCTTAGGCTTTAGCAAGGTTTATGACTTCATTCTGAAAATATTCATGGCTTTTTGTTACAATCCTGTATGGAATGTAAGGTAAGAAAGACTACGTACAGTGTGGTTAAAAATCAGATGTCTAGAGAAAGTGTAGTAACTTTTTAAAGGGTATTTTATAAATAAGGAGATCATGTGACTTAGAGGAAAATAATATATAAAATATATATAATATATAATAAAATATATAATATAATAATATGTAAAATATAGTGATGCTGGAGTTAGTCTAAACTTGTTTCAGAGTTGTCAGGTTAGCTGTTCTAGTGAAACTAAAAATCATGAAGTGAAGATGTACAAGAGGGTTAAAAGAAAACATCTTGAAGGGAAACTTCGGCAGTATAAAACTAAATGGAAAAAAAAATGGAACTGGATGGACTTGTTATTTGCTGTCTACAGAAGTATGAGTGGGGAAAGATAAGAATAAAGAACACTGGGAGGAAAACACCTGAAGTAAAAACATAGAATGGAAGACTGTTAATGGAGGTAGATGTGTGACTACTAGAATACCTTTCCATTGGCAAAATTCAGAATTATTGTTTGCAGTCAGATTTGAATGAAAGATGCAAGGTTGTGCACATGTGAAGACTGTTTTAATGGGAATAAACTCATCATGGTTGTTACTTGTTGATGGAGTTGGAGTGGACAAGATGGTGAACACTTTTTTTGTGGGTTTTTTTTGTGGTAGAGGGAGGCAGGAGACTAGTGTGTGTGGGGTTTTTTTTTTGGTTTTGTTTTTGGTTTTTTAATTGCAAAACTGAAAGTTCAGAGGGAGGTCAATATCCCTCCCTTCCACTACTCCTTTTAAGGGGGGGGGGGGGGGAAGATGTGTCATAGGAATGATTTGTTCAAGATCTATCTGTAGTTGATAACAAAGATGGACTAAAGGGAAGGACCTAAGTATCTCTAGTTCCATTCATCATGGTACCCAGTAGGCAGCATTGTCTCTGTATAGAAACCTGTACTGGTAATCTGTGCTTGAAACCTTGTTCAAGTTCTGGGTTGTGATGGGGGCAACAAGCCAAGTAGATTCTCCTAGGTGTCAAGGATAGCTTGGACATCTAATGAAATTAACGTGCAGTTGTATAACACTGTAAGAATACTTGCCATGTAAACCCAATACACCAGGATTTGGTAGCGGGGTGGAGGGTGGGGCTGCAGGGGTAGCTTCTGTGACAAGACACCCGAAGCTTCCTCCGTGTAGGGTAGAGTCAGTTCCAGCTGGCTCTAAGACAGACCCACCACTGCCCAAAGCTGACCAAATCAGCAATGCTGGTGGTGCCTCTGTGATAACGTATTTAAGAAAGGGTAAAAAACAGTGTGCAGCAGCTGTGAGAGAAACAAACCTGCAGACACCAAGGTCTATGAAGAAGGAGGGGGGTGAGGTACTCCAGGCTCTGTAGCAGAGGTTCCCCTGCAGCCTGTGGAGGTCCACGCACCGGAGCAGACTCCTGGTAGGAACTGCAGCCTGTGGAGAAGAGCCTACGTAGGAGCAGGTTTTTCTGGCAGGATCTATGGTCCATGGGGGACCCATGCTTCAAGCAGTCTGTTCCTGAAGGACTGTACCCTGTGGAAAGGACCCATGTTAGAGCAGTTAGTGAAGGACTGTCTTCTGTGGGTGGGACCCCACACTGGAGCAGAGGAAGAGCATGAGGAGGAATTAGTAGCAGAGATGAAGTGTTAGGAACTAACTGCAACCCCCCATTCCCCATCCCCCTGTGCTGCTCAGGGGGAAGGAGGTACAAGGATCATGAGTGAAGTTGAGCCTGGGAAGAAGAGGAGGGTGGGGGGGAACATATTTTTAGTTTTGTCTTTGTTCCTTACCATCCTACTCTATTTTTAATTGGCAATAAGTTAATTTTCCCTATCTAAGAGCCTGTTTCTTCTGTGACAATAACTGGTAAGCAATCTCCCTGTCTTTACCTTGACCCATGAGCTTTTCCATCTTATTTCCTCCCCATGCCCTGTTGAGGAGGGGAAGAGTGAGAGTAACTTGGTGAACAATTGGCAACCTGCCACACCTGGTCAATTATTACAGTGCTTAGGAACCTTAAAATGCTGTGAAATATATACTAATGAGAGGTTCCTGGAGGAGCTTTAGTAATGGCCTTGAATTTCCAGAGACTTGGACCAGCATAGGAAATCATGTGAGACTGTTGGAAATGAATAAGAAGCACTAGTGACTTCCAGCTTCACCTGTGTTTGTGTTTATGGGCCTAGTTGGCTCACTTCTTCTGTAAGTCAATGCACAATCTAGTATCTCTTCCGAATGAGGAAAGTGGAATTCTGAACGGTGAGAGTTGTATTGTTCTTCAGTTCCTAGAGTGATGCTGGGAAAAGATGCTTGTTAGGCATAAACAGGCTGATAAATGCTTGTTCATTCATAAATGCTGAATGGGCACAAACATTGGTATGCTGTCATAGCAAAGGACAGAAAGCATTGCAGTAGGTCTGTTTAAAGAATAGGGATATGCATATCTAGTAGTCTCTGTAGAAGTTATACTTTTTGCTAGAAGAGCATAGAAGTTTAGAGCAGACTTCTCAGTTTCGATGTTTCTGAAAAAGAATTGCTGTCAACGAGCCACAAACTCTACATTCTAAGCTTTATGATTCTATGCTTTATGATTTGTATTATGTGCAAGCATGTTGTTTCCTCACTATCCCTGCCGTTTTCAAGGTGCTAGACCAGGCAAAGAAAGTAAAATGGTTTTGCTGGAAAATTGTATTAAGAACTTATATTGTGTTACTTCTGTTTAAGTTCCCAGTGTAAGTTCAGCTCGGGTGCTTATAGGGTACAAGATCAAAACCCTCCAGCTACCTTTTAAAAAATGTGAGCTGCTTAGATGAAGTTAACCTTTAAAATGCCAAGTCTGAGGTCTGGATAGATTGACTAGAATTCAACTTGAGGCTTTACCAGTCTTAACTATTAGAGGATAGTCCATTTAGTCTTCTATGTCTTGCTAAGTCAAGTAGTGGCAGCTGTGTTGGCAGTGTTAGGTGTCAATGACTGAGCATGAAATAAAATCCTTGGTAATCTACATCACCTGTGTGTGTTTATGGTTTTGGTATATGGTATCAACATCAGAAGTCCAGCTACTGCTAGATGAATTAACTGAATCCCTGCCATGGGGACTGTCAGACCCAGCAGAGTGTTTCTGATTCTCAAGTAGTTAGCCCAGCAAGCACTACTTAGCTCTGTAGCTGAACACTGAAAAACTGATGAATTTGTATGAAGAAAAACAGAGAATGTGCTGTTTCTTGCTACTGGACATGGCTGTACTCTGAGATATTTCAAAAAGGTTGAAATACTGATGCGCTATATGGAAGCAATTGGCAACTTTTTCCAGACTCTGCCAAACTTATGTTTTTACTCCAGCAAACGTGGTTCTTGTGCTGCATTTTTATTAGAAGGGAGGTTTCTCTTAGAGAGTTCTAAATAAGGGTAATAAAAATTCTCTGATTGTTGGGATTAGATCACTCCATTTATTAAAACAGGACAAAAAGTGGTGTTTGAAAAAATATTAGCGTATATAGGAATTATGTAACTATATTATTATGTCTTTATTTGAGTATTTACAAAGGGGGGGGGAGATATCATAGAATCATAGGTTGGAAAAGGCCTCTAAGATCATCAAGTCCAACCATCCACCCAACACCACCATGCCTGCTAAACCATATCCCGAAGTGCCACATCTACATGTTTTTTAGACACCTCCAGGGATGGGGACTCAGCCACCTCCCTGGGCAGCCTGTTCCAAGGCCTGACCACTCTTTCAGGAAAGAAATTTTTCCTAATATCCAAACTAAACCTCCCCTGAGACAACTTGAGGCCATCGCCTCTCATCCTATTGCTAGTTACCTGGGAGAAGAGACCAACACCTGCTGCACTACAACCTCCTGTCAGGGAGCTGTAGAGAGCGAGAAGGTCCCCCCTCAGCCTCCTCTTCTCCAGACTAAACAGCCCCAGCTCCCTCAGCCGCTCCCCATCAGACTTGTTCTCCAGACCCGTCCCCAGCCTCGCTGCCCTTCTCTGGACACGCTCCAGCCCCTCCATGTCCTTCTTGGAGTGAGGGGCCCAAAACTGAACACAGTACTCCAGGTGCGGCCTCACCGGGGCCGAGTACAGGGGCACGATCCCCTCCCTGCTCCTGCTGGCCACACCATTCCTGATCCAAGCCAGGATGCCGTTGGCCTTCTTGGCCACCTGGGCACACTGCTGGCTCATGTCCAGCCGGCTGTCGACCAGTACCCCCAGGGCCTTTTCTGCCAGGCAGCTTTCCAGCCACTCCTCCCCAAGCCTGTAGCATTGCATAGGGTTATTGAGACCGAAGTGCAGGACCCAGCCCTTGTTGAACCTCATACAGTTGGCCTCGGCCCATCGATCCAGTCTGTCCAGATCCCTCTGCAGAGCCTTCCTACCCTCAAGCAGATGGACACTCCCGCCCAGCTTGGTGTCATCTGCAAACTTACTGAGGGAGCACTCAATCCCTTCATCCAGATCATTGATAAAGATATTAAACAAGACTGGCCCCAAAACTGAGCCCTGGGGAACACCACTTGTGACTGGCCACCAGCTGGATTTAACTCCATTCACCACCACTCTCTGGGCTCGGCCATCCAGCCAGTTTTTTATCCAGTGAAGCATACACCCATCCAAACCATGGGCAGCTAGTTATATAAAGAGATATGGATTGTTTCTTTATGCTTTTTGCAGGGTACCTAGGCAGAGGGCTTGGGAAGCTTTTTAGCTACAAAATGTGAAGCAAAAGTAAAGATGCAGTAGCTTTAAGGGTAATACTGTTCTGATTAATGAAGCTTATTGATCAGTGTTAAAGTACCCACTCAAAAAAAAAAGGGGGGTGGGGCAAAAAGCTTGTCAGTGTTCAGTTTCTTCAACTTTTTAGTTCAAATACGAGTGTGAAATCAGCTTATTACTTGTATGGTGTCAACATTTTTAGTTAACATATATTAAATTGAAATTTGCACCTGTATGAAAATAAGAGGTATTAAGAAGGTACACAGAAGACAGAGGAGTTTTAAAGTAATATGTTTCCTTGGTCTACAAGGAAAATTGTTACAGACTCACAGAATAGTAGGGGTTGGAAGGGACCTCTGTGGGTCATCTAGTCCAACCCTCCTGCCGAAGCAGGGTCACCTACAGCAGGCTGCACAGGACCTTGTCCAGGCGGGTCTTGAATATCTCCAGAGAAGGAGACTCCACAACCTTCCTGGGCAGCCTGGGCCAGGGCTCCGTCACCCTCAGAGGGAAGAAGTTCTTCCTCATGTTCAGACGGAACTTCCTGTGCCTCAGTTTGTGCCCGTTGCCCCTTGTCCTGTCGCTGGGCACCACTGAAAAGAGCTTGGCCCCATCCTCCTGACACCCACCCTGCAGATATTTATAAGCATTTATTAGGTCCCCTCGCAGCCTTTTCTCCAGGCTGAACAAGCCCAGCTCCCTCAGCCTTTCCTCGTAGCAGAGATGCTCCAGTCCCCTCACCATCCTTGTAGCCCTGGGCTGGACTCTCTCCAGGAGCTCCTCATCTTTCTTGAACTGGGGAGCCCAGAACTGGACACAGTACTCCAGATGAGGCCTCACCAGGGCAGTGTAGAGGGGAAGGAGAACCTACCTCGTCCTGCTGGCCACACTCTTCTTGATGCACCCCAGGATCCCATTGGCTTTCTTGGCAGCCAGGGCACACTGCTGGCTCATGGTCAACCTGTCGTCCACCAGGACACCCAGGTCCCTCTCCACAGAGCTGTTCTCCAGCAGGTCTGCCCCAAGCCTGTACTGGTGCATGAGGTTGTTCCTCCCCAGGTGCAGGACCCTGCATTTGGCTTTGTTGAACCTCATCAGGTTCCTCTCTGCCCAACTCTCCAGCCTATCCAGGTCTCGCTGAATGGCAGCACAGCCTTCTGGTGTGTCTACCACACCTCCCAGTTTGGTGTCATCAGCAAACTTGCTGAGGGTACATTCTAACTCTTCATCCAGGTCGTTGATGAAGAAGTTAAACAAGGCTGGGCCCAGTGCTGACCCCTGGGGGACACCACTAGTTACCGGCCTCCAACCAGACTCAGTGCTGCTGATGACAACCCTCTGAGTTCGGCCATTCAGCCAGTTCTCAGTCCACCTCACCGACCACTCATCCAGCCCACACTTCCTGAGCTTGCTTATGAGGATGTTATGGGAAACCGTGTCGAAAGCCTTGCTGAAGTCTAGGTAGACAACATCCACGGCTCTCCCCTCATCTACCCAGCCAGTCATGCCATCGTAGAAAGCTATCAGATTGGTCAGGCATGATTTCCCCTTGGTGAATCCATGTTGACTACTCCTGATAACCTTCTTTTCTTCCACTTGCTTGATGATGGCCTCCAGGATAAGCTGCTCCATCCCCTTTCGCGGGACGGAGGTGAGGCTGACCGGCCTGTAGTTCCCTGGGTCCTCCTTCTTGCCCTCTTTGAAGATTGGAGTGACATTGGCCTTTCTCCAGTCCTCGGGCACCTCTCCTGTCCTCCAGGACCTCTCAAAGATGATGGAGAGCGGCTCAGCAATGACATCCGCCAGCTCCCTCAGCACTCGTGGGTGCATTCCATCGGGGCCCATGGATTTGTGGGCATCCAGGTCACTTAAGCGATCCCTCACACAGTCCTCCTCGACCAAGGGAAAGTCGTCCTCTTTGTAGGCTTCTTCTCTTACCTCCGGCGCCTGGGATTTCTGAGGGCCTGCCTTGGCACTGAAGACTGAAGCAAAGAAGGCATTCAGTAGCTCTGCCTTCTCCGCATCCTCCGTCACCAGGACACCCGCCTCATTCAGCAGCGGCCCCACATTGTCCCTAGGCTTCCTTTTGCTGCTGATGTAGCTGAAGAAGCCCTTCTTGTTGTTTTTGACATCCCTTGCCAGCTTCAATTCCAGGTGGGCTTTGGCCTTCCTCGTCGCATCCCTGCATGCTCTGACCACATTCCTGTACTCTTCCCAAGTTGGCCTGCCCCTCTTTCCACATTCCATGGACCTTTCTCTTCCACCTGACCTCCGCTAGAAGCTCCTTGTTTAACCATGCGGGTCTCCTGCCTCCTTTGCTCGATTTCTTTCTCAGGGGGATGCACCGCTCCTGAGCATGGAGGAAGTGACGTTTAAACAGCGACCAGCACTCTTGGACCCCCCTGCCTTCGAGAGCCCTGGCCCACGGGATTCCTCCCAGTAGCTCCCTGAAGAGGCCAAAGTCAGCCCTCCTGAGGTCCAGGGTTTTGATCCTGCTTATCGCCCTGCTTCCTCCACGCAGGATCCTGAACTCGACCATTTCATGGTCACTGCAGCCGAGTCTACCTCCAACCTTCACATCCTCCACCAGTCCCTCCTTGTTTGTTAACACGAGGTCCAGCAGCGCGCCTTTCCTTGTTGGTTCCTCCACCACTTGCATCAGAAAGTTATCATCGATGCTCTGTAGGAACCTCCTGGGTTGCGCCTGCCTAGCTGTATGGTCTTCCCAGCTGATGTCAGGGTGGTTGAAGTCCCCCATGAGAACCAGGGCCTGTGACTGTGAGGCTGCTTGCAGCTGCCTGTAGAAGGCCTCATCAACTTCCTCCTCCTGGTCAGGTGGCCTGTAGCACACACCCACTGTAATGTCACCCGTGTAAGTCTGTCCCTTAATTCTAACCCACAAGCTCTCAACTCGTTCATCTGCCCCCAGGCCAAGCTCAATGCATTCCAGTTGCTCCCTCACATACAGAGCAACTCCCCCACCTCTCCTTGTTGGCCTGTCTTTCCTAAAGAGTCTGTAGCCATCCATGACAGCATGCCAGTCATGCGAGTTGTCCCACCACGTTTCTGTGATGGCGACCAAGTCGTAGCCGTCCTGCTGCGTAATGGCTTCCAGCTCCTCCTGTTTATTGCCCATGCTACGTGCGTTGGTATAGACACACTTGAGCTGGGCTGTCAGTCTCACCCCTGACCCTGGCACGCCAAGCCTGGGCTCGTCCCTAGTGAGCTGGGCGATGTCCCCTTCCCCCTTCGAACCTAGTTTAAAGCCCTCTCAATGAGCCCCGCCAGCTCGTGGCCAAGAATCCTTATTCCTCTCTGTGACAGCTGGACGCCGTCTGTCGCCAGCAGGCCCGGTGCTGTGTACGCCTCCCCATGATCGAAGAAGCCAAATTCAACCGATGGCACCAGTCCCTGAGCCACCTGTTAACCAGGTGAGTTTTCCTGCCCCTTTCAGTGCTGTTCCCTGCCACTGATGGGATGGAGGAAAACACCACCTGCGCCCCTGATCCCTCAACCAGTCTCCCCAGTGCCCTGAAGTCCCTTTTGATGGCCTTGGGACTTCTCTCTGCGATCTCGTCCCCGCCAACCTGCATTACCAAGAGGGGGTAATAATCAGAAGGCCGCACCAGACCAGGGAGCTTCTTAGCAACATCCCTAACCCGGGCCCCAGGGAGGCAGCAGACTGCCCTGTGGGATGGGTCCGGTCGGCAGATCGGGCCCTCTGTTCCCCTCAGAAGGGAATCGCCTATGGCAATGACCCTCCTTTTTTTCTTAGCCGAGGCAGTCGTGATACGTGGGGCTGACTGACTCGTCCTGGGCAACCCCCTGGATGGAGCTTCACCTTCACCCACATCCTCTGCGGCCGGTCCCTCACGTTCCAGAGCCCCATGTCTGTTGCTTAAGGGCAACTGGGCAGGTGAGGGAGGCCGGGAGGGGATTCGCTTGCCCCCCCGAGCAGGGACCCGTTTCCATTCCCCCCATCTCTTAGGCCCCCTCTTTCTGCTCGGTGGCAAGAGGGTAGGGGGTTCTCTGCTTCTCGTGGAGCCGCCTCCTGCTGCCTCTGCCTCAGGGAGGGCAGGGTGCTGCCCCACCAGTCGATCTCCCTCTCACACTCCCGGATGCTCCTCAGCCTCTCCACGTCCTCCTTCAGCTCTGCCACCAGGCTGAGCAGGTCATTCACCTGCTCGCACCGAACACAGCCGTTGTCTCTGCTGTCCGCCGGTACGAGCGCCAGGCTCAGAGACCTGGACAGCTGCGTTCTTGCGCGGGGCCTCCGTCTGGGTCCCCACGCTCCTTCTAGCAAGAGCTTTACCACGGGTGGTAACCAGGGCTAGAATATCTCCTGGAAGGGCGATGCGCACTACTTGAGTTGCCAGGAGGGGGGGGCTGCACCCTGCCCGCTCGCCTTCCCCGCGCCAACTGCCGCGCCGCTCCCCGGCTGCCGCGCCGCCTCTGTTTGCCGGCTCTGCTCGCCCGCGCTCCCTGGGAGCTGCTCTTATCCGTGAGGGGGTTTGGCCGCTGTCACACTCGGCTCCGCCCCCGCTGAGTCAGAGCTGCCGCTCCTCGGCACCTCCCGCTTTCCCGCTGGGGGGGGGGGGGCTGGGGGCTCCTCTCTCTCTCCCGGCGCTTTTTGCCGCCTCGCCGCTGCGGTTTGGCCACTGGAGAAAGGGTCCCTCGGCGCGAGCCTCTGCTCCAGAGCCCTTCGCCTTCAGTAGCCACCAATACCCATCGGGTAATTTACAGGGCCCGTCAATGGCTGTGAGATTAGCTCCATAAAATGTTCCACGCTTTACCCAGCCAACTGATATATTCCTAAAATAGTCCCAGTTCGAGGGGCTATAGGTTTCTAATTGGGTTCTGTTACAAAAATCATAACCATATATCACACCTATCCCTTTCAAATCCCAAGTTCCTACTTCTGCTGTAGTTTTGTTGGTCCAATAATCGTTCCACCCATCCCTGCAAGTACAATTTTTGTGTGTGTGGAAGGGGGGGTCGGCACGAACAAGTGTTGGATCTTGCTTTCCATAGGCAACTATTATTGCTAACCAATATCTGGGTGTTGTTATCTAATATCTGTAGGTCAAATCTTGGTCCAGTCATGTAGCTCGAGTTGTCCTAATCGCAGTATCCTCCATCGTGTCTTCTCCAAAACTCAGGCCAAGTATTATTGTCACAATTCCAGTGAGTAGATCCTACCCCGTATAAAGGGAGTCTCATGTCACCTTTTGGTAAGGCAGTACAAATCCAACAATCCTTAGCTCCCGTGGCATTCGCTATCATCTGAATTGCATTGTAGTAGAAGTTCTCACTCCAAGTGTTCACTAAAAAGCCTAGGTTTAACAAGGTTACCGCCGCAATCGCAGTATCAAACTGCCAGTCTTTTCGACCATCCATCCTGGTTTAGGAGCCTTCTTCACTCGAGAATGATGGATCCAGACCAGTTGTTCTCGAATCTTGATTGCAGTGAAAGTGGTCAGCAATACCTGGTAAGGTCCATTCCACTTCTCTCTCAGTGGATCACCTGACAAATTCTCTTAACATAAACCCAATCTCCAGGGCTAAATGGATGGATCGAGTGATCTAACCCTTTAGCCCTGGTACCCAGAACATTTTTATTACCCTTTTCTAATTGTTTTCCTAAGGATATAACATAATTCTGTAGATACTGATTTCCCAACTGGTTCAAATCTTCCCAGTTTGCGGATGACACAAAACTGGGAGCAGTGGTGGATGCACCGGCAGGCTGTGCTGCCATTCAGCGAGACCTGGACAGGCTGGAGAGTTGGGCAGAGAGGAACCTGATGAAGTTCAACAAGGGCAAGTGCAGGGTCCTGCACCTGGGGAGGAACAACCCCAGGCACCAGTGCAGGCTTGGGGTGGACCTGCTGGAGAGCAGCTCTGCGGAGAGGGACTGGGAGTGCTGGGGGATGACAGGGTGACCATGAGCCAGCAGCGTGCCCTGGGTGCCAAGAAGGCCTATGGCATTCTGGGGTGCATGAGGAGGAGTGTGGCCAGCAGGGCGAGGGAGGTTCTTCCCCTCTACGCTGCCCTGGTGAGGCCTCATCTGGAGTACTGTGTCCAGTTCTGGGCTCCCCAGTTTGATAAAGATGAGGAGCTACTGGAGAGAGTCCAGCGGAGGGCTACAAGGATGGTGAGGGGACTGGAGCATCTCTCCTATGAGGAGAGGCTGAGGGAGCTGGGCTTGTTCAGCCTGGAGAAGAGAAGGCTGAGAGGGGACCTTATAAATGCCCATAAATAACTTAAGGGTAGGTGTCAGGAGGATGGGGCCAGACTCTTTTCAGTGGTGCCCAGCAACAGGACAAGGGGCAACGGGCACAAACTGAAGCAGAGGAAGCTCCAGCTGAACATGAGGAAGAACTTCTTCCCTCTGAGGGTGACGGAGCCCTGGCCCAGGCTGCCCAGGAAGGTTGTGGAGTCTCCTTCTCTGGAGATATTCAAGACCCGCCTGGACAAGGTCCTGTGCAGCCTGCTGTGGGTGACCCTGCTTCGGCAGGAGGGTTGGACTAGATGACCCACAGAGGTCCCTTCCAACCCCTACCCTTCTGTGATTCTGTGATTTTATCTGCCAATCGATTACCTGTGTTTACAGCTGTCTGACCAAATTTATGAGCCTTGCAATGCATTACCACCACTTCCTTTGGCTTCTGCACCTCTTCTAGGAGCTGGAGGATTTCTTCTTTATGTTTTATCGATGATCCTTGGGCTGAGAGCAGTCCTCTTTCTTTCCAGATGGCTCCATGAGCATGAATCACGCCAAATGCATATTTGGAATCTGTCCATATATTTCACAGAATCACAGAATCACAGAATAGTAGGGGTTGGAAGGGACCTCTGTGGGTCATCTAGTCCAACCCTCCTGCCGAAGCAGGGTCACCTACAGCAAGCTGCACAGGACCTTTTTACCTGTTTACCCTCTTTCCTTCTGCCATTCGCAAGGCTTGCTGCAACGCCACCAGTTCTGCTTTCTGTGCCGAGGTATTTGCAGGCAGCGTTCCTGACTCCAGTACCTCGGTGGTGGTGATGACAGCGTATCCGGCCGTTCGTCTTCCTTCTTGCACAAAGCTGCTCCCATCTGTAAATAACTCCAAATCAGGATTTTCCAGAAGTTCATCTTTCAGGTCCGATCTGCTGGAATAGACTTGTTCAACAGTTAGCAGGCAGTCATGTTCTAGACTTTCTGTCAGATTTTCTGTTGACAGAAACATTGCTGGATTTACAATAGTTGTGGTTTTCAATTCCACATCGTCCTGCTCCAGCAAGACAACCTGATATTTCAGCATTCTGCTGGGGGATAGCCAGTGACCCCCTTTCATTCTAAAGCAGTTATCACCATGTGTGGTACATACACCACCATCTTTTGGCCCATAGTCAATTTTCGAGCTTCCTGAATCAGCAATACCGTTGCTGCCACAGCGCGCAAACATCCTGGCCATCCTTTACTCACGTTGTCAAGTTGTTTAGAGAAGTATCCTACTGGCCACTTCCAGGATCCCAGACGTTGTGCCACCACTCCAAGGGCCAGATGTTGCCTCTCATGTACAAACAGCTCAAAAGGTTTGGTTAGATCCGGTAAACCCAAGGCAGGGGTTATCATCAATGCCTTTTTAAGTTCTCTAAAAGATTTTTGGCATTCAGGTGTCCATGTCAGGTATAAATCTTTGGATTCTTTTAAAGCTTCGTAGAGTGGCTTCACATATAGTCCATAGTTCAGAATCCAAAGTCGACACCATCCAATCATCCCCAAGAAAGCTCTCATCTCCTTTGGGCTGCTGGGTTCTGGGGTTTGACAAATTGCTTCTTTTCTATCACTGCCTAATTGTCTTTGCCCTTGAGATATTTCAAATCCCAAATAAATCACTGCTTCTTTTCCTATCTGGGCCTTATTTCTGGAAACTCTGTATCCCCCTTGGCCCAGAAAATTCCATAAACTGATAGTAATTTCAAAACCTTCTTCCTTGCTCTCTGCTGCTATCAGAATATCATCCACATATTGCAACAATGTCTCCTTTTCCTGGTTCTCTCTCTTCCATATTTCTAATTCTTTTGCCAACTGATTCCCAAATATCGTGGGGCTATTTTTGAATCCTTGTGGAAGTACAGTCCATGCCAGTTGCATCCTTCGTCCTGTTGCAGGGCTCTCCCATTCAAAAGCAAATATGCTTTGACTTTGTATATCCAGAGGTATGCAAAAGAAGGCATCCTTTAAATCTAGTACAGTAAACCATTTATGTTCCTCTTTGAGATGTCAGTAAAGTGTAGGGATTGGCTACTACTGGGTGTATATCTTGAACTATCTGATTTATAGCTCTTAAATCCTGGACTAGCCGATATTTTTTTCCTCCAGATTTCCTTACCGGTAATATAGGAGTGTTATATTCTGACTCGCATTCTACCAAAACTCCATATTCCAAAAATTTCGTGATTAACCCCTCCAATCCTTTTCGAGCCTCCCACTTAATAGGATATTGTTTTTGTCTTACCGGTTTGGATCCAGGTTTTAAGGTCACTTTTACCGGTTCTGCTAATTTGGACCGTCCCGGCACTTCATTTGCCCAAACCAAGGGGATTACTGCATTTTCCACTTCTTCTGGAATTTGTTCCTCCTTAAAAGAATCCTGTAACATAAACACCCTTGCCTCTACGGCTTTTGATTCTGGTATTAATAATTCAGTTTCCCCATTTTTAAAAGTTATTTGTGCTTCTAATTTGCTTAATAAATCTCGTCCTAACAAAGGCAAAGGACATTCAGGTATATATAGAAACTGGTGAGTTACCCACTGTTTTCCCAATCTAAATTTCAATGGCTCTAAGAAAGGTTAGTTTTCTTTTTGCCCTGTCGCACCAACAACATCTGCTGATTTATTACTAAATTTCCCTTTACATGTGTTCAATACCGAATAAGTGGTCCTTGTATTTATTAAAAATTCTCCTTCCTCATTCCTTAGCTTCTCGGAGAGGGGCTTAGAGGGGAGCTGGTTCAGCCACCCCCCCTCCCTGTTCTTCTCCGTGTCCTTTCTGAAACCGGGCTGAATCCCCCTGCCCCCCCTCTCCCATAGCAGAAGCAGAAGGACTATCAGTTTCCAAATTTTGATTCTCTTGATCATCTCCCCATCTCCGGCAAAGTGCAATCATTAACTTAACATCATCTTCCTCAAGTCCATATTTTAAACACCTTTTACCAATACTACAAGCGGAACAACACTTTTAAAAATCCTCTTCAGATTTCCCTTTCTTTAAAACCATCACCCTAGCATTTTGTGGATGTATCCCACACTGCTTCTGCCACTCCGGATGATTTCTCAGTGTGAAAAACAGATCTGCGTATATTATCTCATTTGCCTTCCCTTTTACAAAACAGCATTAATTGCAAGATGGTGTTATAACGCAGTGTCCCACTCTCTGGCCATCTCTCCCCACCATCCAGAGTATACATTGGCCACCAATGATTGCAGTACTCAGTCAATTGCTTCCGAGTCAAAGGATCACCCCCCAGATCTTTCCAGTGTTTCAGAATACATCCCAAAGGTGTACCCCGTGGGATGGGCTGTTTACTCGGAAATGCGCCCATCTCCCAAACGACCAGTGGTTGTGACTGTGCACTATCACAGGCACTAGTCAGAGGGACCCCAGCCCTTATTGGAGCTCCCTCTGGGATCCCAGCTCCCTGACGGAGATCCCGGTCTTGGAGACTTCAACCCCCTGTTGAAGACTCCCCCCTTGGGCCCCACTCCACCGGCTTTCACCGAGCAGAGACTTTCCAACCGAGGTACCTTTTTAGCCCAACTCTGCGTGGCTTTCACCGCGCCTTATGAGCAGGCTTCAGTGGGTCTCTAACCCACGTTACTTATTAAAAGAATGCCTTAAATAAATTCCAGGGGACTTACTTGGAATCCTTTGGTCCGGGGGTCAGAGGTTCTCCTCGAGAATCCCTCGATGCTGGCTGGAGGTCCCGTGATCCCGCGGATCCATTGGTATTCACAAGCAGGGTCGCACCTGGGGTGCCAGAAACTGTCACCGAAAATCCGGGAATAAAACCTCGTAACACCACTGCACTGTTAAAAGGCAGGCATTCTTTATTGCAGCACTGGATGTACGGGGGATAATTCCACCGAACGGGCATACCTCATACCTTTTCCATGCAGCTTATATAGATCAAAAATATACATATTTATTTTATTCATGCATATTCAGTATTATTCTCTTTGGCAATTGGTGTAAACTTTTCTCGCTTCTTATGTAGATTGTTGCGCAGACTCAGTCACCCTCTTCCATCGTTCCTTTTTGAGTAGGTGGTATTACTTCAGCAGGGGGTCTGTGAGTCGGTGGTCGCGATCTCCCCCTGCCGGAATCACCTTTTGCCCACTAGGCTCGCAAGCTTGGCAGTCCTGGTCAGTTTCTTCAGTCCGCTTCACAGAACCACACTCCAGCATTTCTCTTGACAGAAACACAATTACCTGCTATGGTTAGCATTAATGGTTACCTAGAGACTGGACCCTCTGTTCCCAGACCTAATGTCCAGGTGGGTCGGGCTGTACAAGGGACATAGCAGCATTGTTCATGTTTATGGTCAACCGATTCCATCACCTTGGTTACATTAACAGTTTTAACCTGTCGTCCCCTTCTGTTCCGACCACATTCCACAAATTTCACAATTAATATTCTGGTCGCAGATAAATCAATTTAGGAGAAAAAGAGGTTCACAGTGAAATGTGCAGCTTTTCAAGTTGGGTTTGTTTTTTTTTCCTCTCACCCCCACTTTACAACCGTACCGCCTTTCAGTTACTCATTCATTCACCAGTTAACACACATTCACACTCATTCACACTCAGTTGTTGGTTTTTATGATGCCTGAATGGTATGTTAACAAGCTAGTATCCGAGATAGCAGAGTTCAATACCAACAAATCCGTATCGCCAGAAGTACAACTTAAGCGGGTTTCCTAAGTGTACCAATACCAGAAGTACGTTATTACAGAAGTGCAAAGCTCAACCTGTGCTTGTATCAACGTACCAAAATGTATACCCTCAGGCACTAGTAGCCTGGTAGACAGCGCTCAACTCCTATGACTTATGAGAACTCCCCAAATGACCATTCTGAGATTTCAGAAGGGAGAAAGAAAGGAAGAAAAATATTTTAAGAATACCTCTAGTCCTTTAGATGGTCCTTGTCTGCTCCCGCAGTGATCCGAGTGAGACAAGGAGTCCCTCCGGGAAATCCCGGGGGTACCCTAGGGAGTCCTGTTCCCAGCGGGTCCTGCAGCCGAGCAGAGTGGGTCCCATCTGGGTCGCCAGAAATGATGCTGTGAAAAGCTGGAGTTAAAGACTCAATAGTCGGCAGACTATTAAGCAGGGATTCTTTATTAGGGCGCCCGGCACACGGGGGATCTCTCCTCCAAACGTGTGCACCAAAGAGACACAGTTCCTAGGTATTTATGCTATGTTAACATACATATTCATTACATTTCCAAGAAATGCTTATCATAGTAATGGTTTTTCGGAGAACTCATTAGTATGTGTTCATGTCCTTCCATCAGTGAGGGGATCTTGAGATTATCCTGCAGCCTCCTTATCTCTGTAGTTTGCATACCTGTTCTCCCAAGGCCTAAAGGGATTATTCAGGAGTCTCTTACCTCACAACCGACCCAATTATTCACAAAGAACCAAGACTTGTTTTGGTTGTGCAATGATTCTGACCACCTGAAGTGATAACATCCCCTACATGTTACATTTGTTACATTCACAGGTATCATGTGTAAACAACTGTAAAGAGTCTATTAAATGTGTGCTCAGGCTGGGTACTTCTATGTACATGAGTTTAGCACCTTGGGTGATTAATTGCACGTCCAGTTTTCCTTTCAAAAGTTAGCTAATAATGACATAGCCATAATAGACTTTGGTATAATATTCTAGGAAAGTGTAGCCCCAAAGCTCTGTGTCCTTAAACAGCTGAATAAAGTCCATGAGACGTGTCCCCCTTAAACTCCCATTCTCCTTCAGTTTTCCTTTCCACACCTTCTTCTTCTTCTCAAAGGGCACCTGGATCTGAATCCATGGCAAAATCGTAGTTCGGGATATGCGTCCCGGTTTCTTGCATGCAGTCCATGCCATAGATAATATAGTCCTGTCCTGTTTCTGGAGTTTTGGTCATGGGCATGAAGCACTGGTGCATTATAGATCTGTTCATAGCAATTGTTCCACCCTTCTACCCTTTACATTTGCAATGCTTTTGTACATAGGCCTTGCACTTTTCACAGAAAATCATAGCCAAACAATCAGTTTGTTCTTTAATAGCCAGGTCTGTGAATGGATACTGCTCCATGAAATGATAGCTGTGTTGTATCCAAAGCCAGCAGCATTGCTAGTTTCTTAGGGTTTAGTTTCTAGGATGTCACCTACATACTACTACTGGTCTAATTGTTAAAATCTATCTTGGTGAGCATATTCATAGTGAGTTGAGCATCTATATTTTTGTTTTGTGAGTTAACAACGACTTGGATTTTCCAAGGTAGGTTCATGCAATTGCTTGACATATTTGCACTCTTCTAGAACCATCTAGCATTGCATTTTCAGGCTTCCTATTTATATGAGTATACATGATGTGTGTTTTTTGACATCTTAAATGCAGAATTGTGGTGTATCCTCAGCTTTGGTCATAAACTTT
Source organism: Opisthocomus hoazin (assembly GCF_030867145.1). NCBI lineage: Eukaryota > Metazoa > Chordata > Aves > Opisthocomiformes > Opisthocomidae > Opisthocomus > Opisthocomus hoazin. The sequence continues at coordinate 47,556,387 of NC_134453.1, read as the reverse complement.
AAACTTATATTCAAACACGTCTGAAGTCTCAATTAAATATGAATCTTAGGGAGAGTGCTTTACTTCGTTAATCTTAAGTATTTGTCAAATGTCTAAAATCAGAGAATTAAATTTTGTGCTGACAATTGGCACAGAAGGAAGGAATGTCATTAAAGCACCGTTGTGCTACAACATGGACCTTAGTTTTGGAATTTTATTTGCAAATTGAAACGTTTATGAATGGACCTTTCTCTCTAGTTAACAGCATTCACTGTTAAACTGGAGACTGCTGCCCTCTTGCTTTCTGATCGGTGATAGCAACATTTTGACTTTATTAGTAAACCTTGTGTATGTTCAGTTGTCTTAAGTACTAATTCGATCTTCCTCTACTGTGGGTAATGCTTTACTCCCCCTAGACTGCCAGTAGACTTAGAGACCCAAGGGAAAGCTTTACCAATGAAAACTGATGCAAGGAAATTATTGAGTACCTCAGCCTTTTCCATGTCCTCATTCACTAGGTCCCCTGCCCTATTGAGTTGGAGCCCACACTTTTTCTTAGCCTTTTTTTTACTGCCAATATACTTAGAGAAGCCCTTCTTGTTGCACTTCACATCCCTCACTAGTTCTAATTCCAGCTAAGCTTTGGCTATCCTAACTCCATCCCTGTGTACTTGGATAATGTCTCTATATCCTTCCTGGGTAGCCTGCTCTCCACACCCAACTTCTGTGTAACTTTTTTTGCATTTGAGTTCAGTCAGGAGTTCCCTGTTCATCCATGCTGGCCCTCTGCCACACCTGCTAGACTTCCTGAATGTCAGAATAGACTGTTCTTGTGCTTTGAGGAGGTTCTCCTCTGAGATCAGCCAGCCCCTCTGCTCTCCAGGGCAGTCTCCCATGGGAGCCTGTCAAGCAGATCCCTAAATAATCTGAAATTTGTTCTCCTGAAGTCCAACAATGTGATTCTGCTGTTTGCCTTATTTCCTCATCTCAGGATCTTAAACTCCACCGTCTCATGTTTGCTGCAACAAAGGCTGCCCTCGATTTTTCACATCCCCAGCCAGCTCTTGTTTGTGAGTTACAGATCTAGCAGAGCATCTCCCCTAGTTTGGTCATTCTATGGCACACTCAAGAAGTCTCCTGGATTGCTTGCACCAAGCTGTATTGACTTTCCAGGGGATATCAGGGTGTTTATAGTCCCCCATGAGTACTAGGGCTTGCACACATGAAGAGTCCTTCAAACAACTGGAGGAAGCCCCATCTACTTCTTGATCAGGTGGTGTGTTGGATTAGCCTTGGCTAAGGGCCAAACTCCCGCCTAGCTGCTCACTGCATCTCCTCAGCAGGACAGGGGGAGAAAAATCACAGAATCATGGGTCGGAAAAGACCTCTAAGATCATCAAGTCCAACCATCCACCCAACACCACCATACCTACTAAACCATATCCCGAAGTGCCACATCTACATGTTTTTTAAACACCTCCAGGGATGGTGACTCAGCCACCTCCCTGGACAGCCTGTTCCAAGGCCTGACCACTCTTTTAGTAAAGAAATTTTTCCTAATATCCAATCTAAACCTCCCCTGACGCAATTTGAGGCCATTGCCTCTCGTCCTATCACTAGTTACCTGGGAGAAGAGACCAACACCTGCCTCACTACAACCTCCTTTCAGGGAGTTGTAAAGAGTGATGAGGTCCCCCCTCAGCCTCCTCTTCTCCAGATTAAACAGCCCCAGTTCCCTCAGCCATTCCTCAAAAGACTTGTCCTCTAGACCCCTCACCAGCCTTGTTACCCTTCTCTGGACATGCTCCAGCCCCTCAATGTCCTTCTTGTAGTGAGCGACCCAAAACCCAACACAGTACTCGAGGTGCGGCCTCACCAATGCCAAGTACAGGGGCACGATCACCTCCCAACTCCTGCTGGCCACACCATTCCTGATCCAAGCCAGGATGCCGTTGGCCTTCTTGGCCACCTGGGCACACTGCTGGCTCATGTTCAGCCGGCTGTTGACCAACACCCCCAGGTCCTTTTCCACCGGGCAGCTCTCCAGCCACTCCTCCCCAAGCCTGTAGCGTTGCATGGGGTTGTTGTGACCCAAGTGCAGGACCCGGCACTTGGCCTTGTTGAACCTCATACAGTTGGCCTCGGCCCATCGATCCATCCTGTCCAGATCCCTCTGCAGAGCCTTCCTACCCTCAAGCAGATGGACACTCCCGCCCAGCTTGGTGTCATCTGCAAACTTACTGAGGGAGCACTCAATCCCTTCATCCAGATCATTGATAAAGATATTAAACAAGACTGGCCCCAAAACTGAGCCCTGGGGAACACCACTTGTGACTGGCCACCAGCTGGATTTAACTCCATTCACCACCACTCTCTGGGCTCGGCCATCCAGCCAGTTTTTTACCCAGCGAAGTTTACACCCATCCAAACCATGGGCAGCTAGCTTCTCCAGGAGTATGCTGTGGGGAACAGTGTCAAAGGCCTTACTAAAGTCCAGGTAGACAACATCCACAGACTTTCCCTCATCCACTAGACAGGTCATGGGTTGAGATAAAGACAGGGAGATTGCTTACTGGTTACTGTTATGGGCAAAACAGACTCAAGTTGGGGAAAATTACTTTAGTTTATGGCCAATTAAAATAGATTAGGGTAGTGAGCTCTCTGCAGGCCTCAGTTCGTGTCAAGAAAATCTGCTCTGGTGGGGGGTCTTCCACAGGCTGCAGGTAATATCTGCTGTGGTGCCATGGAGCACCTCTGTACCCTCCTTCTCTGATCTTGGTGTTCCCTTTGCTGTTTCTCACTCTTTTTATTCCCTTTTTCTCTTTCTGTCTTGTGGGTTTTTTTTCCCTTTCTTAAATATGTTTTCATAGAGGTGCCACAAACTTCACTGATGGACTCATCTATGGCCTGTGGTGGGTCTGTTGCTGAGCCAGCTGGAACTGGCTGTGTCTGGCATGGGGCAGCCCCATACCTCTTCCCACAGAAGCCACCTCTGCTACCAAAACCTTGCCATATATACCCAATACAGGTGCTCTGTAGCAGACGCCCACCATCATAGAATCACAGAGTTGTTTAGATTGGAAATGATCTTGTCCTGGTTTTGGGTGGGATAGAGTTAATTTTCCTCCAGTACCTGCTGTGTTTGGGATGCAGTACTAGAAGAATGTTGATAACACGCTGATGTTTTCAGTTGTTGCTATGAAATCAAGGACTTCCCAGTTTCTCATATTCAGCTAAGGAGCAGGTATGCAGGAGCTGGGAGGGAACATAGCCAGAAAGCTAGCCCAAGCTGGCCAATGGAAATATTCCATACCCTGGATGTCATGCTCAATTTATAAAGGGGGGGTCATTGGGGGGCAGGAATCTCTCTCTTTCTCTTTTTCCATGAGTTTGAATCCTCCCTTTTCTAGGAGTTTGATCTTTTCTGCAACTTCATTCTTTTTGGGGAGTTTTGAGAAATTCACAAAATCCGAAAGTTCCAGGTTCCGTGAACGCTGCTCGGGGACTGACTGCAAATCAGTCATCGGGTGATGAAAAAATTGTGTATAATTTGTTTTGCATATTCATTACTATCATTACTATTGTTATTATTAGTATTTCCTTTGTTATCTTTTTAAACGGTCTTTGTCTCAACCCATAAGTTTTACCTTTTGTGCATTTCTCCTCCCAATCCCACTGGGGTGAAGGGGAGGGGTGAGCGAGCAGCTATCAGGTCCCAGTTGCCAGCTGATGGGTTAAGCTACGACAGACCCTTAAGATCATTGAGTCCAACCGTTAACCTAACACTGCCAAGTCCACCACTAAACCATGTCCTTAAGTGCCACATCTGCACATATTTTAAATATCTCCAGGGATGGTAACTCAACCACTTCCCTGGGCAGCCTGTTCCAATGCTTGACAGACCTTTCGGTGAAGACATTTTTCCTAATATCCAATCTAAACCTCCCCTGACGCAATTTGAGGCCATTTCCTCTTGTCCTATTGCTAGTTACTTAGGAGAAGAGACCAACACCCGCCTTGCTATAACCTCCTTTCAGGGAGTTGTAGAGAGCCATAAGGTCTCCCCTCAGCCTCCTCTTCTCCAGACAAAATAAATCCAGTTCCCTCAGCTGCTCATCATAAGACTTTTTCAGTAGACCCTTCACCAGCTTCATTGCTCTTCTTTGGATGCGCTCCAGCCCCTCAATGTCCTTCTTGTAGTGAGCGGCCCAAAACCCAACACAGTACTCGAGGTGCGGCCTCACCAATGCCAAGTACAGGGGCACGATCACCTCCCAACTCCTGCTGGCCACACTGTTCCTGATCCAAGCCAGGATGCCATTGGTCTTCTTGGCCACCTGGGCACACTGCTGGCTCATGTCCAGCCGGCTGTCGACCAGTACCCCCAGGGCCTTTTCCGCCAGGCAGCTTTCCAGCCACTCTTCCCCAAGCCTGTAGCATTGCATGGGGTTGGTGTGACCCAAGTGCAGGACCCGGCACTTGGCCTTGTTGAACCTCATACAGTTGGCCTTGGCGCACTGATCCATTCTGTCCAGATCCCTCTGCAGAGCCTTTCTGCCCTCAAGCAGATGGACACTCCCACCCAACTTGGTGCCGTCTGCAGACTTACTGAGGGTGCACTCAATCCCCTTGTCCAGATCATGGATAAGGATATTAAATAGAACTGGCCCCAGTACTGAGCCCTGGGGAACACCACTTGTGACTGGCTGCCAACTGGTTTTAACTCCATTCACCACCACTCTCTGGGCCTGGCCATTCAGCCAGTTTTTTACCCAGCAAAGTGTATGCCCATCCAAACCCTGAGCAGACAGTTTCTCCAGGAGGACGCTGTGGGAAACGGTGTCAAAGGCTTTACTAAAGTCCAATTAGACAATATCCACAGCCATTCCCTCATCCACTAAGCAGGTCACCTTGTCACAGGAGGAGATCAGGTTAGTAAAGCAGGACCTGCCATTCATAAACCCATGCTGATTGGGCCTGATCACCTGCTTGTCCTGTACGTGCCGCGTGATGGCGCTCAAGATGATCTTCTCCATAACCTTCCCCAGCACCGAGGTCAGGCTGACAGGCCTGTAGTTCCCCGGATCCTCTTTCCGGCCCTTCTTGTAGATGGGTGTCACATTTGTTAACCTCCGGTCAACTGGGACCTCCCCTGTTAGCCAGAACTGCTGATAAATAATGGAAAGTGGCTTGGTGAGCACTTCCGCCAGCTCCCTCAGAACCCTTGGGTGGATCCCATCCATCCCCACAGACTTATGTGTGTCTAAGAAGTGGTGTAGCAGGTCATCAACCATTTCCACTTGGATTACGGGGTCTTCATTCTGCTCCCCATCCCTGTCTTCCAGCTCAGGGGGCTGGGTACCTCAACCTTTTCTTCGTCTTTTGTCACTATGGTTCCCCCCACATCCAATAAAGGATGGAGATTCTCCTTAGCCCTCCTTTTGTTGCTAATGTATTTACAGAAATATTTTTTATTGTCTTTTACGGCAGTAGCCAGTTAAAGTTCTAGTTGGGCTTTGGCCTTTCTAATTTTCTCCCTGCATAACCTCAGGACATCCTTGTAGTCCTCCTGAGCGGCCTTCCCCTTCTTCGAAAGGTCGTAAACTCTCTTTTTTTTCCTGAATTCCAGCCAAAGCTCTCTGTTCAGCCAGGCTGACCTTCTTCCCCACCGGCTCGTCTTTCAGCACATAGGGACGGCCTGCTCCTGAACCTTTAAGATTTCCTTCTTGAAGAATCTCCATCCTTCCTGGACTCCTTTGCCCTTCAGGACTGCCTCCCAAGGGACTCTGTCAACCGGGCTCCTAAACAGGCCAAAGTCTGCCCTCTGGAAGTCCAAAGTAGCAGTTCTGCTAACCTCCCTCCTTACTTCTCTGAGAATAAAAAACTCTATCATTTTGTGATTGCTATGCCTAAGACGGCCTCCAACCATCACATCACCCACAAGTCCTTCTCTGTTCAGGAACAACAGGTCCAGAAGGGCACCTTCCCTAGTTGGCTAGCTCACCAGCTGCGTCAGGAAGTTATCTTCCACACACTCCAGGAACCTCCTAGACTGTTTCCTCTCCACTGTGTTGTATTTCCAGCAGACATCTGGTAAGTTAAAGTCCCCCACGAGAACAAGGGCTAGCGATTGTGAGACTTCTCCCAGCTGCTTAGAGAATATTTCGTCTGCCTCTTCATCCTGGTTGGGTGGTCTATAAAATGCTCCCACCATGAGAACTGCCTTGTTGGCCTTTCCTCTGATTCTTACCCATTAACACTCGATCCTATTGCCACCATCATCAATCTCTAGACAGTCAAACCACTCCCTAACATACAGGGCTACCCCCCCGCCTCTCTTTCCTTGCCTATCCCTTCTGAAGAGTTTACAGCTTTCCATTGCAGCATTCCTGTTGTGTGAGTCATCCCACCATGTTTCCGTGATTGCAACTATATCATAGTTTTCCAGCTGCACGATGGCTTCCAACTCCTCCTGTTTGTTGCCCACGCTGCGTGCATTGGTGTAGATGCACTTCAGTCGGCCCATTGATCCTGCCACCTTTTTCTGGGGAGAAGCCCTAATTCCCATGTGACTGTTCTCAGGTGCTTCTGTGGTTTCTACCACATCAACAATCCTTGTGTCTTTGCTGCCGCGCGGATCTCCATCCCCTGCCTCCACTGAGATGGCTAGGGTGCTGCATTCATTAGTATAGGGACATTTCAAATGTGCTCCAGTGTGATCAGCACATCATGGAGCAGACTGAAGGACCTTGCAAGCATGCCATCCCTCAAACACTGGCATGCTGCCCCCAGGCTTATCTCTAGTGAGCCTGGTTTTATCCCTTTCCCCACTGGTATCTATTTTAAAGCTCTTTCAATGAGCCCTGCTAACTCCTGCACAAAGATCCTTTTCCCCCTTTGAGAAAGGTGTACCCCATCTGGTTCTAGCAGGCCTGGTGTCACGTAGACCGACCCATGATCAAAACACCCAAAATTCTTCTGGTGACCCCAGTCTCAGAGCCGGGTATTGATCAGCTGGGTCTTCCTGTTTCTTCCCTCATCCTTCCCTGCAACTGGAAGGATGGAGGAGAACCCTGCTTGTGCACCTGATCCCTTAACCAGTTGTCCCAAGGCCCTGAAGTCTCTCTTGATTGCCTTTGGACTTCGTATTGCAACTTCATTGCTGCCTACATGAGAAAGCAATAATGGATATTAATCTGAGGGCCATATCAGAGTAGGAAGTTTCCTTGTCACATCTTTAATCTGGGCCCCAGGGAGGCAGCAGACTTCCCTAAGAAATTGGACCTTTTGTTCCCCTCGGGAGAGAGTCTTCTATGACAATAAGCTATCTTTTTTTCTTAATGCAAGTGGTTTTGACACAGTGCATGGGCTGACAACCTTGGTGACACCTCCAACCTAGATGAACTATTGTCCTTGTCATTGTTCAGTTCCACTTGTAGAGCCTCGTACCTCTTATGCAAGGGTACCTGGGATGGTGGGGCAGTTACAGAGGAGTCATGCCTGCTGAGCCAGGCAGGAACTTGGTGCTATTGCCCCACAGAATCACAGAATGGTAGGGGTTGGAAGGGACCTCTGTGGGTCATCTAGTCCAACCCCCCTGCCCAAGCAGGGTCACCTACAGCAGGCTGCAGAGGACCTTGTCCAGGCGGGTCTTGAATATCTCCAGAGAAGGAGACTCCACAACCTCCCTGGGCAGCCTGTTCCAGTGCTCCATCACCCTCAGAGGGAAGAAGTTCTTCCTCATGTTCAGATGGAAGCCCCCTGTCTCTTATGTCACTGCATTCTGCCGGGTGGAGAGAGGATAGGGAATCCTCTGTATCATGTGTCCTGTCTGCTTGACAAGCCTGTCCTAGGGAAGGTAGGGTGTGATTCCAGTAGCCTATCTCTCTGTCGTACTCCCTGATACTCCTCAACCTATTCACCTGCTCCCAGAGCTCTGCCACTAAGCTGAGGAGTTCCTCTACCTGGGTGCATCTCCCACAGGTGTGCTCACTGCTGCCATGCAGTACTGACGTAAGAGTAGGGCACAGCCTGACACCTGGGTGGCAGTGTGTTCCCATTGGAGGTCTGTATGGGAAGCTGTGTCAGTCGTGGCAGGTGCAGAGTTTAGAGAGGCCATGGCCTTCTGCTGGGTAGATACCATTGCTCCCTGGTCAGGCCAGCAGAGTTACAGCGCCCTTCCTGCACACCCTTCTGTGCAAACTGTCGTGCCGTGCCCTGTTTGCCCACCCTGTTTGCTAGTGCTCCCTAGGGGCTTCTCTTATATGTGTGGGGGCTTGGCCGCCATTGCTCCTGGCACCGCCTAGGTCTTGTCAGCTGCTGTTGCACGAGCTGTGGGCTCCTAGTGTGTCTCTCCGCTCCCCTAAGGTTTCCCAGGTTCAGGAACCCCCTCCCATAGACTGCACTACAGCACTCCGCTGCAGATCGTGTCAGCACCAGAGCTGCTCGCCTTGGTGACTATATACCATGCCTTTTAATTTGATTATGAAGAGATGAGTTATTGCTCTCTACTTTGCAACTGTTACTTATTCTAATTAAAATCTGTTACCTTTCTATGGTATACATTCTGAGTAGGAAGTAATTGTGGCTTAATGTCTTCAAGTAAAAAGTTCTTCTTTGTTTACAATGGACATGTTCTCTTCAACTGTTTTATATTTACATTGAAGTGTTGTTCCTACTTTGTCTAGTAGTTAAGTGGAATTCAATATTTCTGTGCTTTTCCTGTGAAATACTGAAACAGGATAGAGCCAGTCTTGTATAAGACTGACAAAGGAAGCAAGTTATTTAAAATTTTATCTTAGACTGTCCTTGAAATGTTATTCCTCAGGTCTTTTGATAAGCCTGAAGTCTCACGTATCCTGTGTGAGCTGAATGTGAAATTCCTAATGTTATTTTTACCTGCTGCTAATATTATCTTGATGGTCCACAGTATTCAGGGAAGTCAAATGGAAAAGTCTTTTACTGTTCAGAGAGAAAACAAGTCGTTATCTCTGCTTATTCAAGGCTACTTCATTTTTTTGTTTTGGGTGTTCAGGTTATCTTACTAGATTTCACATCTGAGTTTTGTTTGTAGTTTTAAAAATTAATCCCAGTGCGAGGTGGTCTTTGAGCCCTAATGTTATTCGGCGCTATTCTCCTTTTCTTGACGTTAGATCAGATGTTCATCTTAATCTGATAAATACTTAGCTTCCCTTTACTGTTTATTAGGAATTAACCAACTGTTATAGTGTAAGAATAAATTATATTTTATTGGGAAGATGAGAATAAATATGGAACTATATATACATAAAATGCTTGTGTGATAACTTCTTTGAAATTTTCAGCCATGATAGAGGTGGAAAAATGTGGTTAATTTGACATACCAGAATAGTGAGTCCAATGTATTGAAGAATACTAATAAAAAAAGGTTGTTTTCCTTTTTTATTATTTTTATTCATGGGACTGTTATGCATCTTTTGATTCGTCCATAAATTCAAAATGCTTACCTGTAGAAATTGATTGATATTACCTTGAAGGGAATACTGTTGAAGATGCTTTTTGAAGTGAGGTTTGATCATTAAAAGGTGTAAGAAGTTAAAAATCTTTAGGCTTTTGGCTCAATGCTACCCTTTAGTGGAATACTGTTGCATTAAAAAGCAAGCACGTTTTTGTCCATGAGCAACAAGATTTTTAACTAGACCTGGTAGCCCCAGTTATTCTGATAGTGAGGAGAGGGTACATTGGTATAAATGTCATTATTTGGGCCTGTTTATCAGTCTATATGTGTATTTGTGTATTGATAATTGACAGCAGAAAAACTGAAAAAATTTCCTTGCTGTTCTCGAAGGTGAAATGCATCAAAACATTCCTACGAGGAGGGGCTGAGGGAGCTGGGCTTGTTCAGCCTGGAGAAGAGAAGGCTGCGAGGGGACCTTCGAAATGCCTCTAAATATCTGCAGGGTGGGGGTCAGGAGGACGGGGCCAGGCTCTTTCCAGTGGTGCCCAGCGACAGGACAAGGGGCAACGGGCACAAACTGAAGCCGAGGAAGCTCCAGCTGAACATGAGGAAGAACTTCTTCCCTCTGAGGGTGACGGAGCCCTGGCCCAGGCTGCCCAGGGAGGCTGTGGAGTCTCCTTCTCTGGAGATATTCCAGCCCCGCCTGGACAAGGTCCTGTGCAGCCTGCTCTGGGTGACCCTGCTTGGGCAGGGGGCTGGGCTGGGGGACCCACAGAGGTCCCTGCCAGCCCCGACCATTCTGTGACTCTGTGAAGAACTTTGTTTAAAAATAAACTGGATTATTTCTCTTCTGTGATCATTTCCATAAGGTCATTCTGGAGAAGATGCAGGAGAACAGTTTCCATTGAATAGGAATTAATTTTAAAAGCTTTTAAAAAGTCACTAACACGTCATGTAAATCAGAACTTCATGAAGAATCTGAATTCTTTTCACAACTTGTTTATTAGTTTGCTCTTTTTGTTCCTTGCTTATAACGGAACCCTTCCTGAGTATGTGTTTTTCCTCAAAACCTGAGATTAATATGGATACATCCAGTTCAATTAGTTCAATTTTACATTCTGTTATCTTTCAGTGTGGGGTTTGTTTTTTTTAAGGGTGTTGCAGTTTGGCCGTGGCTGGCAACAGAAGCGCCACGCGGTTGCTCTGCCGCCCCTCCCCCCGCCGGTGTGCGGAGGAGAATGGAAAGAAAGAGGCAGAAACAGGTGGGTCGGGATAAGGGCAGTTTAACAGAACAGCAAACAGAGGGAAACAGCAACAACAACGATACAAATAAGGAGAAAACACAACACAAACAGTGAAATGCACAGAGCAACTCTCACTGCCTGGTGTGCTCCCAAGCCGAGCCCTCCCCCCGTCCTGGATTCCAGTGAAAATTAACCCTGACCTGCCCGAACCCAGGACAAAGAGGCAGAGGGGCAAACTTCTAAAATTTTAATTAACACAGTGTATGGGTTAAAAAGAACAGAGCTGAACTTATGAGGCTTTTTTTTTCTTGACACTTTCCTCTCCTGTTACATTAAAGGATATGAAAGTAGTGTGTTATGCTACCTGCTGTCAGGTTATCAAAACGAATATGTGTTAATTTAGAGTGATATGAACAAATACTAGCTTGGAGAGACATTGAGAGAATTCTCTCTGTAATTTAATTTTGTCCTCTGGACCTGACATTGCAAGCAGTAGTGGTGATGTGTGTTATGATCAGATAAAAATCTAGTATTAGAATTTATAGCTATGAAATGATCATTGGGATATTTGCAGTTTTGAGACCTTGTTGATTTTCCTCTACTAATCCTCTTGGAGTCAATATCGGTGCTTTCTTCCAATAACATTGTTTACATAATGTTTTCTGTATTTGCACTGAAGTATGAAAAGCTTGTTTAAATTGATCATGAAAGAGGACTTTGATCAAAATACTGCATGTGTTGTACACACTAGTTATTTTCTTGAAGGCCCTTAACTTCTTTTACTTGCAGTAGTAAATTTTTGTGGGCCTTGACAGATGAAAAGATTATGATGCTTCCTTTGGCCTTATATAAATTAACAGCAGAGAGCTGAAATGACATAGAAAATTGCAAAAACCTTTAGAAGGCAATGAAGCCTATTCCTGACACAGGCAGTGTGTCTCATTTACAGTGCAAAGATTGAACTTCCAAAAGGAAGAAGCTGAAGAGCTGATGCAACATAAAATTAAGATGTGTTCAAAGTTCTTCTGCACTTCAAAACAGAAGACACAAATTTCTGCTCCCATATATGTTGCGAAAAATGGTTGTGGCATTCTTCAGAATTGAACTATTAGAAAGTATAAAAATAAATACCAAAGCCAGGGAGGGAAGGTGTTATGTGGTGGCATGTGTTTTTTGGGTGGCTTGTGGGATGGTCTGCTGTGGGCTTTTTCTTTTGTTTGCTTGTTTTCACAAAACTTTCAGATCAACCACTGTACTATTTAACCAAGCTTCTGAACGGGGGGGGGGGGGAGTTATTAAAAAGAATTTATAGCCTAACCAGTTATCATTTTGAGTGCTTGACTGGTTTTTATTTTACTTTGAGTTTGACTTTCACTTTGGATGATTATTGCCTTCTTAAACATATAAATATGCTTAAAAATGAATCTTATTGTGCATCAGCTGCATAAAAGCTGCTTGGCTGAATTCCTCCTGTTGTTGGGGGGTGATAGCAACAAATCTGTATCATTAAAACAATGTGAAATTATTGTTTTCAAGCAATTTTCTTTGTTCACAGGTGTCAGCTGTGATGCGTGTTTAAAAGGAAATTTTCGAGGTCGCAGATACAAGTGTTTAATTTGCTACGATTACGATTTGTGTGCAACTTGTTATGAAAGTGGTGCAACAACAACGAGGCATACAACTGACCATCCAATGCAGTGCATACTAACAAGAGTAGATTTTGGTAAGTAATAATTTAATTCATATTAGAGCTGTTTGCAGTAGTTAAAAACTTGTATTTTTGTTTCACTACTTAGGAACTTTTTTCCCCAAATATTATGATGAAATTATAGCAAGTTCCTATCTCTGTGATAAAAAGCTTGTTTTCTCTTTGGTTCTAGCATATGAAATCTGCTTTACTCTTTTGGGTTAAGTGTTTTGGCACACAGCAAATTATCAGACTATTAGATATATATCTGATAAAAAGGATTACTCCTAAATTAACTTGTAGTTTTGTTGCACCTTTTGAATTACATGCACCCACCCACCCTTTCTCCCAGTATGTTGTACCAGAAAGTACCATGATAAAAAAGAGAAATAGTAGTGAGAGTTTGGGGAAAACGTTGTTTTCTAGTTGCATCAGGGCATGTTAATACAGCAGGGGTGGTAGGCTGTACTGAATGTGGAAGACTAGTGGCAAGGGCTAGGAAGCAGTCCTCTTAGTTGCTGTTTCTTCTTCCCTGAGTAATTTCTATCACATCATATTTACAACACCAGTGTTGTAATTCAGGTGATACTTACATAGCAAATCTTTGCATTAAGATGTTGTTGACATTAGATGCTTATTTCTTTTTATACCTGTTTTAAGCCCGTAAGGCTAATGTTTTTGTAAAAACTGTTTGTGGTGATTCAAACTAGATTGTTTTGGAAGTTTTTCAGCTCTGTTAGTAATTTTTTTTAACCTTTTTGATTTAAAAAAAAAAAGTATTGAATATAGACATCATGCTACTTCCTATATGCACTTAAAGCTCAGAATAGCTGAATATACCAACATATGGCTTCCTTCCAAGAGCTCTCTTGGAGCAGAGAAGTATCTCACTCGTGTAATTCTCAAGTAGCTGCCTGCCCTAAGCCTGCCTTGTAATAACTTTGAAATCTATGCTCTGAGAGTCCAGAGTTTGGAAAGATAATTTTAAATATACAAATATATTTTTGAAAATCATGTCACTTACTAGATATTTCATCTTGGGCTTCACTTTTTTTGCTTATTCATGAGGTAGGAATATTTGTGTAACAGTGTATCATTATATTCATACAATGTTCTGGTCACTACTTGAGATATATGGTTCGAACTTATTTGTCCCCTTATGACAGTTATTTTTCTATATTACATATAGGGTTAAATGGCAGCTTCATCATAAACATTAAGTGTACGTGATTCATAGAATGCTTTGGATTGGAAGGGACCTTTAGAGGTCATCTAGCCTAACCCCCCTGCAGTGAGCAGGGACATCTTCAACTAGACCAGGCTGCTCAGAGCCCTGTCCAACCTGGCCTTGAATGTTTCCAGGGATGGGGCCTCCACTACCTCTCTGGGCAACCTGTTGCTGTGTTTCACCACCCTCATTGTAAAAAAAAATTTCTTCCTTATATCCAGTCTAAATTTACCCTCGCTTAGTTTAAAGGCATTGCTCTTTGTCCTATTGCAACAGGCTTTGCTAAACATATTTTCCCTATCTTTCCTATAGGCCCCCTTCAGGTACTGGAAGGCCGCAATAAGGTCACCCCGCAGCCTTCTCTTCTCCAGGCTGAACAGCCCCAACTCTCCCGGCCTTTCCTCATAGGAGAGGTGTTTCATCCCTCTGAGAATTTTTGTGGCCCTCCTCTGGACCCGCTCCAACAGTTCCATGTCCTTGTGCTGGGGGCTCCAGAGCAGGATGCAGTACTCCAGGTGAGGTCTCACCAGAGCAGAGCAGAGGGGCAGAATCACCTCCCTCGACATGCTGGCCACGCTTCACAGAATCACAAAATGGTACGGGTTGGAAGGGACCTCTGTGGGTCACCCAGCCCAACCCCCTGCCCAAGCAGGGTCACCCAGAGCAGGCTGCACAGGACCTTGTCCAGGCGGGTCTTGAATATCTCCAGAGAAGGAGACTCCACAACCTCCCTGGGCAGCCTGGGCCAGGGCTCCGTCACCCTCAGAGGGAAGAAGTTCTTCCTCATGTTCAGCTGGAGCTTCCTCGGCTTCAGTTTGTGCCCGTTGCCCCTTGTCCTGTTGCTGGGCACCACTGAAAAGAGTTTGGCCCCATCCTCCTGACACCCACCCTGCAGATATTTGTAAGCATTTATTAGGTCCCCTCGCAGCCTTCTCTTCTTCAGGCTGAACAAGCCCAGCTCCCTCAGCCTCTCCTCGTAGGAGAGATGCTCCAGTCCCCTCATCATCCTCGTAGCCCTCCGCTGGACTCTCTCCAGGAGCTCCTCATCTTTCTTGAACTGGGGAGCCCAGAACTGGACACAGTACTCCAGATGAGGCCTCACCAGGGCAGTGTAGAAGGAGAGGAGAACCTCCCTCGACCTGCTGGCCACACTCCTCCTAATGCACCCCAGGATCCCATTGGCTTTCTTGGCAGCCAGGGCACGCTGCTGGCTCATGGTTAACCTGTCGTCCACCAGGACACCCAGGTCCCTCTCCATAGAGCTGCTCTCCAGCAGGTCCACCCCAAGCCTGTACTGATGCATGGGGTTGTTCCTCCCCAGGTGCAGGACCCTGCACTTGCCCTTGTTGAACCTCATCAGGTTCCTCTCTGCCCAGCTTTCCAGCCTATCCAGGTCACGCTGAATGGCAGCACAGCCTTCTGGTGTATCTACCACACCTCCCAGTTTGGTGTCATCAGCAAACTTGCTGAGGGTACATTCTAACTCTTCATCCAAGTCGTTGATGAAGAAGTTGAACAAGACTGGGCCCAGTACTGACCCCTGAGGGACACCACTAGTTACCAGCCTCCAACCAGACTCAGCGCCACTGATGACCACCCTCTGAGTTCTGCCATTCAGCCAATTTTCAGTCCACCTCACTGACCACTCATCCAGTCCACACTTCCTCAGCTTCCCTAGGAGGATGTTATGGGAGACTGTGTCGAAAGCCTTGCTGAAGTCAAGGTAGACAACATCCACTGCTCTCCCCTCATCTACCCAGCCAGTCATGTCATCGTAGAAAGCTATCAGATTGGTCAGGCATGATTTCCCCTTGGTGAATCCATGCTGACTACTCCTGATAACCTTCTTTTCTTCCACTTGCTTGATGATGGCCTCCAGGATAAGCTGCTCCATCACCTTTCCCGGGATGGAGGTGAGGCTGACCGGCCTGTAGTTCCCTGGGTCCTCCTTCTTGCCCTTTTTGAAGATTGGAGTGACATTGGCCTTTCTCCAGTCCTCGGGCACCTCTCCTGTCCTCCAGGACCTCTCAAAGATGATGGAGAGTGGCTCAGCAATGACATCCGCCAGCTCCCTCAGCACTCGTGGGTGCATTCCATCGGGCCCATGGATTTGTGGACGTCCAGATCGCTTAAGCGATCCCTCACACAGTCCTCCTCGACCAAGGGAAAGTCGTCCTCTTTGTAGGCTTCTTCTCTTACCTCCGGGGCCTGGGATTCCTGAGGGCCTGCCTTGGCACTGAAGACGGAAGCAAAGAAGGCATTCAGTAGCTCTGCCTTCTCCGCATCCTCCGTCACCAGGACACCCGCCTCATTCAGCAGCGGCCCCACATTGTCCCTAGCCTTCCTTTTGCTGCTGATGTAGTTGAAGAAGCCCCTCTTGTTGTTTTTGACATCCCTTGTCAGCTTCAATTCCAGGTGGGCCTTGGCCTTCCTCGTCGCATCCCTGCATGCTCTGACCACATTCCTGTACTCTTCCCAAGTGGCCTGTCCCTCTTTCCACATTCCATGGACCTTTCTCTTCCACCTGACCTCCGCTAGAAGCTCCTTGTTTAACCATGCGGGTCTCCTGCCTCCTTTGCTCGATTTCTTTCTCAGGGGGATGCACCGCTCCTGAGCATGGAGGAAGTGACGTTTAAACAGTGACCAGCACTCTTGGACCCCCCTGCCTTCGAGAGCCCTGGCCCACGGGATTCCTCCCAGTAGCTCCCTGAAGAGGCCAAAGTCAGCCCTCCTGAGGTCCAGGGTTTTGATCCTGCTTATCGCCCTGCTTCCTCCACGCAGGATCCTGAACTCGACCATTTCATGGTCACTGCAGCCGAGTCTACCTCCAACCTTCACATCCTCCACCAGTCCCTCCTTGTTTGTTAACACGAGGTCCAGCAGCGTGCCTTTCCTTGTTGGTTCCTCCACCACTTGCATCAGAAAGTTATCATCGATGCTCTGTAGGAACCTCCTGGATTGCGCCTGCCTAGCTGTATGGTCTTCCCAGCTGATGTCAGGGTGGTTGAAGTCCCCCATGAGAACCAGGGCCTGTGACTGTGAGGCTGCTTGCAGCTGCCTGTAGAAGGCCTCATCAACTTCCTCCTCCTGGTCAGGTGGCCTGTAGCACACACCCACTGTAATGTCACCCGTGTAAGTCTGTCCCTTAATTCTAACCCACAAGCTCTCAACTCGTTCATCTGCCCCCAGGCCAAGCTCAATGCATTCCAGTTGCTCCCTCACATACAGAGCAACTCCCCCACCTCTCCTTGTTGGCCTGTCTTTCCTAAAGAGTCTGTAGCCATCCATGACAGCATGCCAGTCATGCGAGTTGTCCCACCACGTTTCTGTGATGGCGACCAAGTCGTAGCCGTCCTGCTGCGTAATGGCTTCCAGCTCCTCCTGTTTATTGCCCATGCTACGTGCGTTGGTATAGACACACTTGAGCTGGGCTGTCAGTCTCACCCCTGACCCTGGCACGCCAAGCCTGGGCTCGTCCCTAGTGAGCTGGGCGATGTCCCCTTCCCCCTTCGAACCTAGTTTAAAGCCCTCTCAATGAGCCCCGCCAGCTCGTGGCCAAGAATCCTTATTCCTCTCTGTGACAGCTGGACGCCGTCTGTCGCCAGCAGGCCCGGTGCTGTGTACGCCTCCCCGTCATCAAAGAAGCCAAATTCAACCGATGGCACCAGTCCCTGAGCCACCTGTTAACCAGGTGAGTTTTCCTGCCCCTTTCAGTGCTGTTCCCTGCCACTGATGGGATGGAGGAAAACACCACCTGCACCCCTGATCCCTCAACCAATCGCCCCAGTGCCCTGAAGTCCCTTTTGATGGCCTTGGGACTTCTCTCTGCGATCTTGTCCCCGCCAACCTGCATTACCAAGAGGGGGTAATAATCAGAAGGCCGCACCAGACCAGGGAGTTTCTTCGCAACATCCCTAACCCGGGCCCCAGGGAGGCAGCAGACTGCCCTGTGGGATGGGTCCGGTCGGCAGATCGGGCCCTCTGTTCCCCTCAGAAGGGAATCGCCTATGGCAATGACCCTCCTTTTTTTCTTAGCCGAGGCAGTCGTGATACGTGGGGCTGACTGACTCGTCCTAGACAACCCACTTGTTCACACAGGCCTGCTTCTCCAGCTTGTCTAGGTCCCTCTGGATGGCATCCAGTCCTTCTGGTGTTTTCTGCACCACTCAGCTTGGTGTCCTCTGCAGACTTGCTGAGGGTGCACTCGGTCTCACTAAGTCATTGATGAAAATATTAAATGTTATCGGTCCCAGTGCGGAGCCCTGAGGGGTGTCACTGGCATCCATTTGGACATCGAGCTGTAGACCACTACCCTTTGGCTGCGACCTTCCAACCAAGTCCTTAGCCACCAAACAGTCTACCCATCAAATCCACATTTCTGCAATTTAGAGAGAAGGATGTTGTGAGGGACCATGTCAAAGGCCTTACAGAACTCCAGATAGATGACATCTATAGCTCTTCCCCTGTCCTCTGATCTTGTCACACCATCATAGAAAGCCACAAGGTTGGTCAGGCAGGACTTGCCCTTGGGGAAGCCATGCTGGCTGTCTCAAATCATCTCCCTGTCCTCCATGTGCCTTAGCATAGATTCCAGGAGGCTCTGTTCCATGATCTTCCCAGGCACAGAGGTGAGGCGGACAGGTCGGTACTTCCCAGGGTCCTCCTTCCTGTCCTTTTTAATAACTGAGTGCAATGTTTGCCTTCTTCCAGTCACCAGGGACTTCACCTGATTGTCGTGACTTTTCAAATATGATGGAGAGTGGTTTGAGAACGACATCAGCCAGTTCCTTCGGGACCCTTGGATGCATCTTGTCAGGTCCCATAGACTTATGTATGTTCAGGTTCCTCAGGTGGTCATAGGGAGAAGAGGATTGATGCATGCTTGCTATGGAGCGTTAAGTTAACATTCAATGCTAAAAGTTTGAATGTAATACAATGAGAAAATTTATTGCAAGTCATTTAACTTTTTAAAAGACCTTCCAAGCAATCTTGTGAATGTTCTGTGCATCTAGAAAAACATTTTGTTTCTTGGAAACCTCACTGTTTTTATTTTAAATTCTCTAAGTAAACACACATTTGGGTTGGGGTGTGTTCCTCATATAATTTTAAAAAACCCACAAGGGACACATGTGGACATGTAGAGGCTTGTCTGAACAGGGGTCATTCCCCAAGCAACTGACCTCGGTCATGCTGATTGGAAGAGACAGCAAGGGGCGGAGCCTGCACCCAGCAGCATGGGAGATTTAAGCAGGCGAAAATCATGGAATCATAGGTTGGAAAAGATCTCAAAGGTCATCAAGTCCAATCATCACCCTGAAACACCGTGCCTACCAAACGATATCCTGAAGTGCCACATCTGCACATTTTTTGAACACCTCCAGGGATGGGGACTCAGCCACCTCCCTGGGCAGCCTGTTCCAAGGCCTGACCACTCTTTCAGGAAAGAAATTTTTCCTAATATCCAAACTAAACCTCCCCTGAGGCAACTTGAGGCCGTCGCCTCTCATTCTATTGCTAGTTACCTGGGAGAAGAGACCAACACCTGCTGCACTACAACCTCCTGTCAGGGAGCTGTAGAGAGCGAGAAGGTCCCCCCTCAGCCTCCTCTTCTCCAGACTAAACAGCCCCAGCTCCCTCAGCCGCTCCCCATCAGACTTGTTCTCCAGACCCGTCCCCAGCCTCGCTGCCCTTCTCTGGACACGCTCCAGCCCCTCCATGTCCTTCTTGGAGTGAGGGGCCCAAAACTGAACACAGTACTCCAGGTGCGGCCTCACCGGGGCCGAGTACAGGGGCACGATCCCCTCCCTGCTCCTGCTGGCCACACCATTCCTGATCCAAGCCAGGATGCCGTTGGCCTTCTTGGTCACCTGGGCACACTGCTGGCTCATGTCCAGCCGGCTGTCGACCAGTACCCCCAGGGCCTTTTCCACCGGGCAGCTTTCCAGCCACTCTTCCCCAAGCCTGTAGCGTTGCATGGGGTTGGTGTGACCCAAGTGCAGGACCCAGCCCTTGTTGAACCTCATACAGTTGGCCTCGGCCCATCGATCCAGTCTGTCCAGATCCCTATCCTAATATTAGGAGGTATTAGTAGAATAGTATTTTTTTTGCTTGGGTGGATCTTGAAATCACTGGGAGTCTCAATATAGATAAGTCTTTGTCAGCTGAGCTTCTATGATTATTAGAAAGTCCTTGTAGCCAGACAACAGATTCATTTGCAGCTGATTTCGTTCAAAATTTGACTATGGAAAGGTAGGTGTCTGAAAGAAAAATTCAAGATGCCCTTTAATAAGGGCACCAAAGCTTTGCCAAAGCAAGCCATAGGGAATGCAACTCTTTGTAGTTTAAACTTTTAAAATACCCCACTCCCAAACTGTTAAAATTGTGTGAACTACCTTATATACATCTTAATTCTGTCTGTCCCCGCTATTGTATGTATTGCCCATGTAAGATGAAAATATCAACAAATGTAAGTTGACTTGATTGCTATACAGATAGAAGGCTCATCCTTGGACTTGTGCTGTAAACCGTGACCATATTTCATCTCATAAATTTGTAATTGTAAATTATATTCATTAAATCAGTTGCAGATTTAAGTTGAATTGAGAGCTGGGTGGTATCAGTTGACTCCTAAAGACTTTAGATATGTTTCCTAGCACTCTTCTCCCTTGGTTATTTTCAACTTCAGAGAATTCTAAGGATGAAAAGCTTTTTGCCCTGCGTTTTTGGATACTGAAAGCAGAGTAGATGCAATGATCTGTAAAATATTCTCTTTTGGGTCCTTTGGTATAAGGCCTACAAATTGCCAGACTATTTGGTAGGCAGGACCCAACAGTATTAAAGAGAAAAAAAAAAAAAACCAAAAACAAACAAAAAAAACCTACAACACAAAGCCAATTTCCAGGATAAGGAAGACTTGGTGTGAGGAGCTGAAAAAGCTGTATGGAATCTTCTTATAGAAAAGTGCTTTATAAGTAAAGGATGTTATTAGAGTAGTTCTGTGACCCCTGTGGGTCAAACTAGTAGTGGTAGGTGTTGCTATAGATGTTATTCCAGATAACTTGTGCTCTGCAGATCCCCTGTTCCTTCAGACAGCTATTAGGCTTAACACATGGTGGCATATTAAAAAAAAAATCATTTAAATGGTGTTTTCACACATATTGGGTGTATTTTATAGTCTGTAATGGTGTGAGAAAAGTAAAATATTCAGTCTTTTCCGTAATGGAGAATCATGACTTTCCAGTAACTTGTTCCTTGTAATATAGAGCTTAGTTATTCTTTTGTTTCTTGTGTCCTGGAAGCAGGAATTATTTAAGCAGTGTGACTAGAAAGCTGAATAAGGAGCTCATCTCTGATGGGATTGTTGAGAATCATCTGTAAAAATACAACAGTCTATTCAGGAAATATTAAAAAAAAAACCACCAAAAAAACACCCAAAACAACAACCAAAAAAAACCAACAACAACAACAACAAAAACAAACAAAAACCAAACAAAAAACCAAAACAAAAAAAAAAACCAAACAACCAAAACCAAACCCTTTCAAATAATAATTGCTTGAGGGTACAGAACTCTGAATTCTGGCTTGGAGAGATGCCGTGATGAATGTTTTCTGAGCAACTGCATCATATCAGCAGCTAATGGCTTCTGTTTGTGATGCTTGCGTTGAATTTCATGTTAAACTTGCTCCAAACACATTTTTCTCTTTCCTTTAAATGTTCTTTTTGTTAATTAATGCTTTTGAAGACAATGATTTTTTTTTTTTTTAACTACCTAGAATGTGTTAAACCTCTCGAGACTGCAAGAAGTTGCCTGCATTCATTTTTGTGGCACTAAGGACTTGGATCTCAGCTGTATGATGTATGGTGTGTGCTGCTTTAGTTTCTTTTGGTTAAAATGAGGCAATACCTTTGAATTATTAGATTTATATAGTTCAAGCAATAACAAGAAATTTAGATGTTCAGGAGGCTAGAGAAGTTGCGTATAAACAATAGGGTTGAGAATACTTTTGTTTTCTACCTGTAGTTGTTCTAAGGCCTCTGCAAATGGCACAGAAGAAAAGCTGACCTGTTTTAGGCTCTAACTTGAAAAAGCTCGAGCTATTTTTGTAAAATACATTCTGTGGTCATTATTATAGCTGCTATACTAGGGCCTTTGCTGTATCATACCTCTCTTCTTTGACAGGCTAATACAGGATTAAAAAGGTTTTGGGCATCTGTTGTTATTGTCAGGAGATGGTATGAGGTGCTGAGCTGCTTCTGAATTAGTGTTCTGCAAAGCAACGCTGTCAGTGTTGTAAAGTGATGACTGCTATGGTGTGTGTGTGACAGAATGTAGGAGGAGAGCAATTCATCCTTAGGATCTCCTCCAGGAGTCAGGGTGGGTTAATTCTCTATATAGAGAGCTCATAAAAGATGTGAAAATAAATTTATTTAAAATAGCACTAAGAATATGGAAGTTCTGTGCTACAGGAAGACTTACTCTATAAGCTAGAGCACACCCCAAATGCCACCTTCTTAAAAATTGCTCTGAAGTGAATTGATGGAATATCAAGCTCATATATGTGTGTACATAATTTCCTAGACTAGAGAACTGTGCTGTCTTGATGTGGTAAAACAGTATGGTAATAGAGTTGTACATTTCTGTGGTGTGTATTCTTAAAAGGAAACTTGAGAATGCAGCACACAGGTGAGACCGTCTTATGTGCAGCATCAAATCAAAGAATGGTTTAGGTTGGAAGGGACCTTTCATGAACCCATGCTGGCTGGGCCTGATCCCCTGGTTGTCCTGCACCTGCCCGGTGAGCGCACTCAGGATGAATCGCTCCATAATCTTCCCCGGCACCGAGGCCAGGCTGACAGGCCTGTGGTTCCCAGGATCCTCCTTCCGGCCCTGCTTGTAGATGGGCGTCACGCTGGCGATCCTCCAGTCATCTGGGACCTCCCCTCTTAGCCAGGACTGCTGACAGGTGATGGAGAGTGGCTTGGCCAGCTCCTCCACCAGCTCCCTCGGCACTCTTGGGTGGATCCGGTCCGGCCCCATAGACTTGTGAGTGTCCAGGTGGCCTAGCAGGTCGTTAACTGCTTCCTCCTGCATTATGGGAGGTTTGTTCTGCTCTCCATCCTTATCTTCCAGCTCAGGGGGCCGAGTACCCTGGGAATAACCAGTCTGACTATTAAAGACTGAGGCAAAGAAGGCATTAAGTACCTCAGCCTTTTCTTCATCCTTATTGGCGATATTCCCCCTCGCATCCAATAAGGGATGGAGATTCTCCTTGGCCCTCTTTTTGTTGTTAAAGTATTTGTAAAAACATTTTTTTGTTATCTGTCCCTTACACCAGTGACCAGCCTGAGTTCTAGCTGGGCTTTTGCCTTCCTAATTTCCTCTCTGCACAACCTAACCAGACCCCTGTACTCCTCTTGAGTCGCCTGCCCTTTCTTCCATAGGTGGTAGACCCTCTTTTTTTTCCTGAGTCTCAGCAAGAGCCCCCTGTTCAGCCAGGCGGGTCACCTTCCCCGCCGGTTCGTCTTGCGGCACATGGGGACAGCCTGCTCCTGTGCCTTTAAGACTTCCTCCTTGAAGAATGTCCAGCCTGCCTGGACCCCTTTGCCCTTCAGGACTCTCTCCCAGGGGACCCTCTCAACCAGCATCCTGAACAGGCCAAAGTCTGCCCTCCGGAAGTCCATGGTGGCGGTTTTGCTGACCCCCCCCCCCCCTCCTTACTTCACCAAGAACCGAGAACTCTATCATTTCATGGTCACCCAAGACGGCCTCCGACCACCACGTCTCCCACCAGTCCTTCTCTGTTAGTAAACAGCAGGTCAAGCGAGGCACCTCCCCCGGTAGGCTCGCTTACCAGCTGCGTCAGGAAGTTATATCTTCCACATACTCCAGGAACCTCCTGGACTGCTTCCTCTCTGCTGTGTTGTATTTCCAGCAGATGTCCGGTAAGTTGAAGTCCCCCACGAGAACAAGGGTTAGCGATTGTGAGACTTCTGCCAGCCGCCTGTAGAATGCTTCATCTACCTCTTCATCCTGGTTGGGTGGTCTGTAACAGACTCCCAGCAGGATGTCTGCCTTGTTGGCCTTCCCCCTCATCTTTACCCATAAGCACTCAACCTTGTCATCACAATCATTGAGCTCTATACAAGCGAAGCAGTCCCTCACATACAGAGCCACCCCACCGCCTTTCCTTCCTTGCCTATCCCTTCTGAAGAGCTTATAGTCATCCATTGCAGCACTCCAGTCATGCGAGTTGTCCCACCATGTTTCTGTGATGGCGACCAAGTTGTAGCCGTCCTGCTGCGTAATGGCTTCCAGCTCCTCCTGTTTATTGCCCATGCTACGTGCGTTGGTATAGACACACTTGAGCTGGGCTGTCAGTCTCACCCCTGACCCTGGCACGCCAAGCCTGGGCTCGTCCCTAGTGAGCTGGGCGATGTCCCCTTCCCCCTTTGAACCTAGTTTAAAGCCCTCTCAATGAGCCCCGCCAGCTCGTGGCCAAGAATTCTTTTTCCCCTTTGTGATAGCTGAGTTCCACCTGTCGCCAGCAGGCCCGGTGCTGTGTGCACCTCCCCGTGATCAAAGAAGCCAAATTCAACCGATGGCACCAGTCCCTGAGCCACCTGTTAACCAGGTGAGTTTTCCTGCCCCTTTCAGTGCTGTTCCCTGCCAGTGACACGATTGAGGCACACCACTCATCACTGGTCTCCACTTGGACATCGAGCCACTGTCTGCTACTCTTTGAGTGTGACTGCCCAGCCAATTCCTTATCCACCAAGTGGTCCATCCACCAAATCCATGTCTCTCCAGACAAGGGTGTCATGCACGACAGCATCAAACGCTTTGCACACGTCCAGGTAGATGTCATCAGTTGCTCTTTCCTTATCCACCAATGCTGTAACCCAGTTGTAGAAGGCCATCAAATTTGTCAGGCACAATTTACCCTTAGTGAAGCCATGTTGGCTGTCCTCAATCACCTCCTTATTTTCCATGTGCCTTAGCACAGTTTCCAGGAGGATCTGCTCCATGATATTGCTGGGCACAGAGGTGAGACTGACTGGCTTGTAGTTCCCCAGATCTTCCTTTTTTCCCCCCCTTTTTTAAAATGGTGGTTATGTTCCCCTTTTCCAGTAGGTGGGAACTTCACTGGACTGCCATGACTTCTCAAATATGACAGACAGCGGCTTAACATAGTCCTTTAGTTCAAAGGGACCTACAACGACCTTCTATAGTCCAACTGCCTGACCAATTCAGGGCTGACCAAAAGTTAAAGCATATTATTAAGGGCATTGTCCAAAGGGCTCTTAAACACTGACAGGCTTGGGGCATCGACCACCTCTCTAGGAAGCCTGTTCCAGTGTTTGACCACCTTCTCAGTAATTAAAAGTTTCCTAACGTCCAGTCTAAAACTCCCCTGGCGCAGCTTTGAGCCATTCCCAGATAGCTGTCCTGCCGTGTAATGGCTTCCAGCTCCTGTTTATTGCCCATGCTATGTGCATTGGTGTAGATGCACTTGAGCTGGGCTATTGATTCCATCCCCAAGGTCAATGCCAGGACTTGTAATCAAGCAGACTTTGTTTTAATTATCTGATGTTGTCTCTCAGTAGCCTTATCTTCCAATTAAGATAATTTTGTCTTCAAACACCATCACATCATCAAAGCTTGCTTAACTACTATAAATACCGTAATTAAACAGCAATACATTGTATCAGCACAGAAAGACTTATGTGGCCAAATAAGAATTGGTACTGTCCATGGTCTTACTTAACATTTCTTTTAGCTTCGAAATTGGTAATCAGCACATGAATTCTATGAACAGAGAATATTTGAACTGGGGAGAGCTCTAAACAGTAACAAGTATGACACCAAGTTCGGTGGGAGTGTCGATCTACTCGAGGGTAGGAAGGCTCTGCAGAGGGATCTAGTGTGGCCAGCAGGAGCAGGGAGGGGATCGTGCCCCTGTACTCGGCCCCGGTGAGGCCGCACCTGGAGTACTGTGTTCAGTTTTGGGCCCCTCACTCCAAGAAGGACATGGAGGGGCTGGAGCGTGTCCAGAGAAGGGCAGCGAGGCTGGGGACGGGTCTGGAGAACAAGTCTGATGGGGAGCGGCTGAGGGAGCTGGGGCTGTTTAGTCTGGAGAAGAGGAGGCTGAGGGGGGACCTTCTCGCTCTCTACAGCTCCCTGACAGGAGGTTGTAGTGCAGCAGGTGTTGGTCTCTTCTCCCAGGTAACTAGCAATAGAATGAGAGGCGATGGCCTCAAGTTGTCTCAGGGGAGGTTTAGTTTGGATATTAGGAAAAATTTCTTTACTGAAAGAGTGTGGTGAATGACTTCACAGACCTCAATCATGTGCTCAATCAGAATCATTTTATTGCTCAATTGAATACCTTACATACTAATACAATAGTTACTAGAGCCAATCAGCTCAAGAAACCAAAAGCATTCTATGATTCTGTGATTCTCTTCAAGACATCCAGGTTTGTTCAGCCTCTCTTCACATATCACATGCTCCAGTCCCAACTATCTTGGTGGCCCCAGCTGGACTCACTCCAACATGCCACAGAATCACAGAATGGTTTGGCTTGGAAGGGACCTTTACGGGTCTCATCTAGCCCAACCCCCCTGCAGTGAGCAGGGACATCTTCAACTAGACCAGGTTGCTCAGAGCCCTGTCCAACATGCTCATGTCAAGCTTTTCATCTAGCAGTACCCCCAAGTCCTTCTCCTCAGGGCTGCTCTCAATCCCTTCATCCCCCAGCCTGGATTGATAGCAGGGGTTGCCCTGACCCAGGTGCATGACCTTTCACTTGGCCTTGTTGAACCTCATGAGGTTCACACGGGTCCACTTCTCAAGCTTGTCCAGGTCCCTCTGAATGGCATCCCATCCGTCAGGTGTGTTAATCACCCCACAGGTCTATGTCGGTCTTGTACTAAGGAGCCTAGAACTGGACACACAAGATCGCACCTGGAGTCCTAAGTGCTGAACAGAAGGAAAGAATCTCTTCCCTCAATCTGCTATTACGCTCTTGCTAACACAGCCCAGTACTTGGTAGACCTTCATTACAAGGGCATACTGGTGTCTCACTTTCAACTTGTCCACCAGGGCCCTCATGTCCTTTTCCACAAAGCTGCTTTCTAGCCAGTTGGTGCTCAGCCTGAACTGGCATAGGGTGTTATACCTCCCCAGGTACAGGATTTGGCATTTGTCCTTGTTGAACTGCACAAGGTGCCTGTCAGCCCATTTCTCCAGCCTGTTGAGTTCCCTCTGAATAACAGCCCAGCCTTATAACATTGACCGCTCCTCACAATTTGGCCTTATCTGCAAACTTGCAGAGAAGGGACAAAGTTGCATTATCCAGTTGTTAATAGATATTAAACAGTATTGGCCCCAATATCCAACTCTAAGAGATACCACTAGTAACTGACCACCAGTTGGACTTTGCACTGCTGATCACAACCCTCCAAGTCCAGCTAATTTTCCAACCACCTTATCCACTTCACCAAATTTGTGAGGTACGGAGACCACGTCAAAAGCCTTTCTAAAAGTCAACATCCACCATTTTCCCCCTTGTCCACACTGCCAGTCATCGTAGAGAGGGAAATCGGGCACAATTTACTTACCCTTGGTAAAATCCATGCTGGCTACTCACAATCACCTTCTTGCACTTCATGTTCTCATACATGACTTGCAGGAGGATTTGTTCCTTAACTTTTCCGAGGACTGAGGCAAGGCTAACCAGCCTGTAGTTTCCCTTCTTGAAAATGGGAGTAATGTTTGTTTTTTTCCTCCCCAAGTCATCAGGAACCTCTCCCAGTCACCACGGCCTTTCAAAGATGACAGAGTGGGCTCACGATAACATGAGCCAGTTCCCTCAGCACCCTCAGATACATCCCCCCTGGTCCCATGGACTTGCGAATCTGCAATTGGCTTAAGTGGCCCCTAACTTAATCTTTGTCTACTGTGGGCAATACTTCACTCCCACAGACTGTCACTAGCCTCTGGGACCTGAGAGGCCAGAAGCCAGACCTTACCAGTGAAAACCAAAGCAAAGTGGCATCTAGTACCTAAATACCTCAGCCTTTTCCACATCCACTGAGCAGAAAACTGGGCCTTTTGCTGCCAATGTAACCCTTCCTGCTGTCCTCCACATCCCTCTCTCATTGCAACTCCAGCCGATCTCAGGCTTTCCTAACTCCATCCCTGCGTGCTCAGATAATGTCCTGGGCTCCCCACAACTCTATTAAAAACTCTTGATACACTCAAGATCACCCTAGCATTATCATTGGTGCCCACATGCACGAGCAAAGAGGTGTAATATTCCAAGGGCCAGACGAATTTTTGCTCTTTCTGCAACTGCCCAAATCCAAGCCCCTGACAAGCAACAAGCCTCCAAAGACTTCAAGTCAGGCTGGCAGATGGGTGCCTCAGTCCCTCACAGGAGGCCTCCAACTATCAACACCCACCACTTCCTCGTGGTGAGGAATCATTCATAATTCAAATTTTCACTATAAATTATCACTTAAGTGAAACTGCTATGCTTTTTTAATTGGAGTATGTGTGAAAACCCATCCCCTGAAAATAAAAATCTGATCCACAACAAAAACATTATGCAGCTTCATTTTTAGTCTAATGCAGCTAGAAAAGACACCACTGACTACAGTTGGGAACAAACAAATCCATAATTCCATCAACACCAGATAGCAACGGATCAACATACTTTAGAGAACAAATAAGAAATACAAGTTTGTCAGCCTATTACAGTGCTATGCAATCCAAATCATATTAGGAAATTTCATGAAAAGAAGAGAGAATTCACTTTTGTTTCTATGAAACAGAATAATTGCATGCAGTTTTTTGAAAAAAATTAGCCTATTTCTGCATGTTTAGAAACTGAAAACACATTAAGATCATTACATCGAGCATTTATTTTTATTTGTAGACAATGACTCCAAAGTAGTTCCCTTAAAATAGTCACTGTGGTTTTATGCTCAACATAACCCCCCTTTCAAAAGGCTTAGTACAGGATCCCAAATTTAGTAGACTAACTGAAGAAGACACATACACATCAAGTTTTAAAAATTAGAACATTAAACTTGAAGCAAAAAAAAAAAAAGCTTTTTTTCCTAAATTCAAGTGATTCTATGCTACAGAGATGTTTTCCTTTACTTGCTGAACTAGCTTTCTGAAAATACAAACTTTATTATACTATTATGTTGAAGTATATGATGCAACATTGTATTTAATAAATCATTGCATCACCACACATGTATCCCACTCCATGGATTGAGACACAAGCAAAGAGAGCATCAAAATCCAGGTCTCATTATTCTTAATTATATACTCAGACCCCAAGGTGCGACTACAGAAAGAAAAGGCACAAAATACTACAATATTATTTAATAATATTTCAACATGCTGGGGGAGAAGGGTCAACTATATTAACACAAGTTTGACAACTCTTCACCAGGACAGTTATGATTTCAGTGACCTGCCTATTAGAAAAGAAAAGCTTAAAAAAATGCTTGAGAACTAGGAGATTTCAAATAAAGCTAGAAATCTAGAAACAACTACTCTATCAATTATACCTTTTATATAATGCAGTCACGTTCAGAAAAATCACAACTGATTATCTAAGATTCCCCTTGATCTTTAAGTCAGTATATTTTAGTCTTGTTCACTTATTCAGAGAAGCAAGTTTTTTGATCTAATATTTAGCTAAAAGAATTGGATAACAACTGAGATACAGTCAGAACTTTGGACTTAAGAAGTCTGCTAGGTGGTAAAATAAGACCCAGTAGTTCTAATAAATAATAGGAGAGAATATAAATTTGATTGAGGCTCACAACTGAACAATAAATAGCAGTATGGTAAAAAATGCCTGTAGAAGCTACGATATGAAAATATTGTGATCTCTGGACTACGTTAACATCATGAAACAAGAAGAGCATGAGTCTCTGATCTGCATATAAAAGAGGAAAGACAATGCTGTAAATTAGCTCAAAAGAAAGGTCCAGTGCTCTCTTGCTACAAGCACAGTATGTCTTCACACGTACTGACCACTAGAAGTAGAAAGGAAATCAGATGCTCAGAAAGAAAACCCAGGTAATAAAGGGAGGGGACACACTGAAAATACAGAAAAAACTGTGATGTAACAATATCGAAGTACCTCAGGGAAAGATATACATGACAGCTGAAACACTGAAAAGCAAACAGCTCCAACTTTAAATTTCAAAGAACTAGTCTATAATCCCTATCTTGTTTTCTATTGAGCTTCACTCAAATGCCATTCAAAAGGGTCATTTTTGCTCAGTACATTTATGAGCAATCCAAAGTCGTCAGATACCTGTGAGGTACAAGCAGGGCCGGAAGGAGGATCCCGGGAACCACAGGCCTGTCAGCCTGGCCTCGGTGCCGGGGAAGATTATGGAGCGATTCATCCTGAGTGCGCTCACCGGGCAGGTGCAGGACAACCAGGGGATCAGGCCCAGCCAGCATGGGTTCATGAAAGGCAGGTCCTGCTTGACCAACCTGATCTCCTTCTATGACCAGGTGACCCACCTAGTGGATGAGGGAAAGGCTGTGGATGTTGTCTACCCGGACTTCAGTAAGGCCTTTGACACTGTTCCCCACAGTATCCTCCTGGAGAAACTGGCTGCCCATGGCTTGGATGGGTGTAAACTTTGCTGGGTAAAAAACTGGCTGGATGGCCGAGCCCAGAGAGTGGTGGTGAATGGAGTTAAATCCAGTTTAAGAAGAACTTGGGGGTGCTGGTTTATGAGAAGCTCAACATGAGCTGACAGTGTGCACTCGCAGCCCAGAAGGCCAACCACATCCTGGGCTGCATCAAGAGAACATGGCCAGCAGGTCGAGGGAGGGGATTCTGCCCCTCTACTCTGCTCTGGGGAGACCCCACCTGGAGTACTGCGTCCAGCTCTGGAGCCCTCAGCACAGGAAAGACGTGGGCCTGTTGGAGCGGGTCCAGAGGAGGGCCACAGTGATGATCAGAGGGCTGGAGCACCTCTCCTATGAGGACAGGCCGAGGGAGTTGGGGCTGTTCAGCCTGGAGAAGAGAAGGCTCTAGGGAGATCTTATAGCAGCCTTCCAGTACCTGAAGGGGGCCTACAAGAAAGCTGGAGAGGGACTTTTCACAAGGGCATGTAGTGATAGGACAAGGGGCAATGGTTTTAAACTGAAAGAGGGTAGATTTAGATTAGATATAAGGAAGGAAGAAATTCTTCACCGTGAGGGTGGTGAGGCCCTGGAACAGATTGCCCAGAGAAGCTGTGGCTGCCCCCTCCCTGGCAGTGTTCAAGGCCAGGTTGGATGGGGCTTTGTGCAACCCGGTCTAGTGCAAGGTGTCCCTGCCCGTGGCAGGGGGATTGGAACCAGATGATCTTTAAGGTCCCTTCCAACCCAAACCATTCTATGAATCTACGATAACTTAGTTTATTCTTTTCTAAATCTGCATGAAGAATCAAGCCAGGAAGATGGAAGAAACTTTGCAGTGAAGTAGGGAGGGGGGCTAATGGAAAAGATTTTCGGACTGCTTCCACGTTTTCTGGTTTCTTTGGAGTATAGGTGACATTTCCATTTCTATAGCTTTTCTTAATTAAGAAGAATTAAAAATATGTTCTTGCGTTTTCTTGTGGCTTAATGCTTGAACACTATTCCCTTAGAACCAGTGTTAGTAAGAGGAGAAGAAAATGCTGAAGCTTCATCTTTCAACAAGACTTTTTGTGTTATTAAACCCAGAACAGCGTGAGAGGAAAGCATGTCGCTATATTCTGAACCCCAGCAAGGGCTAATGGCAGAGAGTCAACTTGTTGACTTATGTGGTAGAGTAAAATAAAGAATGTTTATAAATGTCATTTTGCTTAGGCTTTAGCAAGGTTTATGACTTCATTCTGAAAATATTCATGGCTTTTTGTTACAATCCTGTATGGAATGTAAGGTAAGAAAGACTACGTACAGTGTGGTTAAAAATCAGATGTCTAGAGAAAGTGTAGTAACTTTTTAAAGGGTATTTTATAAATAAGGAGATCATGTGACTTAGAGGAAAATAATATATAAAATATATATAATATATAATAAAATATATAATATAATATAATAATATGTAAAATATAGTGATGCTGGAGTTAGTCTAAACTTGTTTCAGAGTTGTCAGGTTAGCTGTTCTAGTGAAACTAAAAATCATGAAGTGAAGATGTACAAGAGGGTTAAAAGAAAACATCTTGAAGGGAAACTTCGGCAGTATAAAACTAAATGGAAAAAAAAATGGAACTGGATGGACTTGTTATTTGCTGTCTACAGAAGTATGAGTGGGGAAAGATAAGAATAAAGAACACTGGGAGGAAAACACCTGAAGTAAAAACATAGAATGGAAGACTGTTAATGGAGGTAGATGTGTGACTACTAGAATACCTTTCCATTGGCAAAATTCAGAATTATTGTTTGCAGTCAGATTTGAATGAAAGATGCAAGGTTGTGCACATGTGAAGACTGTTTTAATGGGAATAAACTCATCATGGTTGTTACTTGTTGATGGAGTTGGAGTGGACAAGATGGTGAACACTTTTTTTGTGGGTTTTTTTTGTGGTAGAGGGAGGCAGGAGACTAGTGTGTGTGGGGTTTTTTTTTTGGTTTTGTTTTTGGTTTTTTAATTGCAAAACTGAAAGTTCAGAGGGAGGTCAATATCCCTCCCTTCCACTACTCCTTTTAAGGGGGGGGGGGGGGGAAGATGTGTCATAGGAATGATTTGTTCAAGATCTATCTGTAGTTGATAACAAAGATGGACTAAAGGGAAGGACCTAAGTATCTCTAGTTCCATTCATCATGGTACCCAGTAGGCAGCATTGTCTCTGTATAGAAACCTGTACTGGTAATCTGTGCTTGAAACCTTGTTCAAGTTCTGGGTTGTGATGGGGGCAACAAGCCAAGTAGATTCTCCTAGGTGTCAAGGATAGCTTGGACATCTAATGAAATTAACGTGCAGTTGTATAACACTGTAAGAATACTTGCCATGTAAACCCAATACACCAGGATTTGGTAGCGGGGTGGAGGGTGGGGCTGCAGGGGTAGCTTCTGTGACAAGACACCCGAAGCTTCCTCCGTGTAGGGTAGAGTCAGTTCCAGCTGGCTCTAAGACAGACCCACCACTGCCCAAAGCTGACCAAATCAGCAATGCTGGTGGTGCCTCTGTGATAACGTATTTAAGAAAGGGTAAAAAACAGTGTGCAGCAGCTGTGAGAGAAACAAACCTGCAGACACCAAGGTCTATGAAGAAGGAGGGGGGTGAGGTACTCCAGGCTCTGTAGCAGAGGTTCCCCTGCAGCCTGTGGAGGTCCACGCACCGGAGCAGACTCCTGGTAGGAACTGCAGCCTGTGGAGAAGAGCCTACGTAGGAGCAGGTTTTTCTGGCAGGATCTATGGTCCATGGGGGACCCATGCTTCAAGCAGTCTGTTCCTGAAGGACTGTACCCTGTGGAAAGGACCCATGTTAGAGCAGTTAGTGAAGGACTGTCTTCTGTGGGTGGGACCCCACACTGGAGCAGAGGAAGAGCATGAGGAGGAATTAGTAGCAGAGATGAAGTGTTAGGAACTAACTGCAACCCCCCATTCCCCATCCCCCTGTGCTGCTCAGGGGGAAGGAGGTACAAGGATCATGAGTGAAGTTGAGCCTGGGAAGAAGAGGAGGGTGGGGGGGAACATATTTTTAGTTTTGTCTTTGTTCCTTACCATCCTACTCTATTTTTAATTGGCAATAAGTTAATTTTCCCTATCTAAGAGCCTGTTTCTTCTGTGACAATAACTGGTAAGCAATCTCCCTGTCTTTACCTTGACCCATGAGCTTTTCCATCTTATTTCCTCCCCATGCCCTGTTGAGGAGGGGAAGAGTGAGAGTAACTTGGTGAACAATTGGCAACCTGCCACACCTGGTCAATTATTACAGTGCTTAGGAACCTTAAAATGCTGTGAAATATATACTAATGAGAGGTTCCTGGAGGAGCTTTAGTAATGGCCTTGAATTTCCAGAGACTTGGACCAGCATAGGAAATCATGTGAGACTGTTGGAAATGAATAAGAAGCACTAGTGACTTCCAGCTTCACCTGTGTTTGTGTTTATGGGCCTAGTTGGCTCACTTCTTCTGTAAGTCAATGCACAATCTAGTATCTCTTCCGAATGAGGAAAGTGGAATTCTGAACGGTGAGAGTTGTATTGTTCTTCAGTTCCTAGAGTGATGCTGGGAAAAGATGCTTGTTAGGCATAAACAGGCTGATAAATGCTTGTTCATTCATAAATGCTGAATGGGCACAAACATTGGTATGCTGTCATAGCAAAGGACAGAAAGCATTGCAGTAGGTCTGTTTAAAGAATAGGGATATGCATATCTAGTAGTCTCTGTAGAAGTTATACTTTTTGCTAGAAGAGCATAGAAGTTTAGAGCAGACTTCTCAGTTTCGATGTTTCTGAAAAAGAATTGCTGTCAACGAGCCACAAACTCTACATTCTAAGCTTTATGATTCTATGCTTTATGATTTGTATTATGTGCAAGCATGTTGTTTCCTCACTATCCCTGCCGTTTTCAAGGTGCTAGACCAGGCAAAGAAAGTAAAATGGTTTTGCTGGAAAATTGTATTAAGAACTTATATTGTGTTACTTCTGTTTAAGTTCCCAGTGTAAGTTCAGCTCGGGTGCTTATAGGGTACAAGATCAAAACCCTCCAGCTACCTTTTAAAAAATGTGAGCTGCTTAGATGAAGTTAACCTTTAAAATGCCAAGTCTGAGGTCTGGATAGATTGACTAGAATTCAACTTGAGGCTTTACCAGTCTTAACTATTAGAGGATAGTCCATTTAGTCTTCTATGTCTTGCTAAGTCAAGTAGTGGCAGCTGTGTTGGCAGTGTTAGGTGTCAATGACTGAGCATGAAATAAAATCCTTGGTAATCTACATCACCTGTGTGTGTTTATGGTTTTGGTATATGGTATCAACATCAGAAGTCCAGCTACTGCTAGATGAATTAACTGAATCCCTGCCATGGGGACTGTCAGACCCAGCAGAGTGTTTCTGATTCTCAAGTAGTTAGCCCAGCAAGCACTACTTAGCTCTGTAGCTGAACACTGAAAAACTGATGAATTTGTATGAAGAAAAACAGAGAATGTGCTGTTTCTTGCTACTGGACATGGCTGTACTCTGAGATATTTCAAAAAGGTTGAAATACTGATGCGCTATATGGAAGCAATTGGCAACTTTTTCCAGACTCTGCCAAACTTATGTTTTTACTCCAGCAAACGTGGTTCTTGTGCTGCATTTTTATTAGAAGGGAGGTTTCTCTTAGAGAGTTCTAAATAAGGGTAATAAAAATTCTCTGATTGTTGGGATTAGATCACTCCATTTATTAAAACAGGACAAAAAGTGGTGTTTGAAAAAATATTAGCGTATATAGGAATTATGTAACTATATTATTATGTCTTTATTTGAGTATTTACAAAGGGGGGGGGAGATATCATAGAATCATAGGTTGGAAAAGGCCTCTAAGATCATCAAGTCCAACCATCCACCCAACACCACCATGCCTGCTAAACCATATCCCGAAGTGCCACATCTACATGTTTTTTAGACACCTCCAGGGATGGGGACTCAGCCACCTCCCTGGGCAGCCTGTTCCAAGGCCTGACCACTCTTTCAGGAAAGAAATTTTTCCTAATATCCAAACTAAACCTCCCCTGAGACAACTTGAGGCCATCGCCTCTCATCCTATTGCTAGTTACCTGGGAGAAGAGACCAACACCTGCTGCACTACAACCTCCTGTCAGGGAGCTGTAGAGAGCGAGAAGGTCCCCCCTCAGCCTCCTCTTCTCCAGACTAAACAGCCCCAGCTCCCTCAGCCGCTCCCCATCAGACTTGTTCTCCAGACCCGTCCCCAGCCTCGCTGCCCTTCTCTGGACACGCTCCAGCCCCTCCATGTCCTTCTTGGAGTGAGGGGCCCAAAACTGAACACAGTACTCCAGGTGCGGCCTCACCGGGGCCGAGTACAGGGGCACGATCCCCTCCCTGCTCCTGCTGGCCACACCATTCCTGATCCAAGCCAGGATGCCGTTGGCCTTCTTGGCCACCTGGGCACACTGCTGGCTCATGTCCAGCCGGCTGTCGACCAGTACCCCCAGGGCCTTTTCTGCCAGGCAGCTTTCCAGCCACTCCTCCCCAAGCCTGTAGCATTGCATAGGGTTATTGAGACCGAAGTGCAGGACCCAGCCCTTGTTGAACCTCATACAGTTGGCCTCGGCCCATCGATCCAGTCTGTCCAGATCCCTCTGCAGAGCCTTCCTACCCTCAAGCAGATGGACACTCCCGCCCAGCTTGGTGTCATCTGCAAACTTACTGAGGGAGCACTCAATCCCTTCATCCAGATCATTGATAAAGATATTAAACAAGACTGGCCCCAAAACTGAGCCCTGGGGAACACCACTTGTGACTGGCCACCAGCTGGATTTAACTCCATTCACCACCACTCTCTGGGCTCGGCCATCCAGCCAGTTTTTTATCCAGTGAAGCATACACCCATCCAAACCATGGGCAGCTAGTTATATAAAGAGATATGGATTGTTTCTTTATGCTTTTTGCAGGGTACCTAGGCAGAGGGCTTGGGAAGCTTTTTAGCTACAAAATGTGAAGCAAAAGTAAAGATGCAGTAGCTTTAAGGGTAATACTGTTCTGATTAATGAAGCTTATTGATCAGTGTTAAAGTACCCACTCAAAAAAAAAAGGGGGGTGGGGCAAAAAGCTTGTCAGTGTTCAGTTTCTTCAACTTTTTAGTTCAAATACGAGTGTGAAATCAGCTTATTACTTGTATGGTGTCAACATTTTTAGTTAACATATATTAAATTGAAATTTGCACCTGTATGAAAATAAGAGGTATTAAGAAGGTACACAGAAGACAGAGGAGTTTTAAAGTAATATGTTTCCTTGGTCTACAAGGAAAATTGTTACAGACTCACAGAATAGTAGGGGTTGGAAGGGACCTCTGTGGGTCATCTAGTCCAACCCTCCTGCCGAAGCAGGGTCACCTACAGCAGGCTGCACAGGACCTTGTCCAGGCGGGTCTTGAATATCTCCAGAGAAGGAGACTCCACAACCTTCCTGGGCAGCCTGGGCCAGGGCTCCGTCACCCTCAGAGGGAAGAAGTTCTTCCTCATGTTCAGACGGAACTTCCTGTGCCTCAGTTTGTGCCCGTTGCCCCTTGTCCTGTCGCTGGGCACCACTGAAAAGAGCTTGGCCCCATCCTCCTGACACCCACCCTGCAGATATTTATAAGCATTTATTAGGTCCCCTCGCAGCCTTTTCTCCAGGCTGAACAAGCCCAGCTCCCTCAGCCTTTCCTCGTAGCAGAGATGCTCCAGTCCCCTCACCATCCTTGTAGCCCTGGGCTGGACTCTCTCCAGGAGCTCCTCATCTTTCTTGAACTGGGGAGCCCAGAACTGGACACAGTACTCCAGATGAGGCCTCACCAGGGCAGTGTAGAGGGGAAGGAGAACCTACCTCGTCCTGCTGGCCACACTCTTCTTGATGCACCCCAGGATCCCATTGGCTTTCTTGGCAGCCAGGGCACACTGCTGGCTCATGGTCAACCTGTCGTCCACCAGGACACCCAGGTCCCTCTCCACAGAGCTGTTCTCCAGCAGGTCTGCCCCAAGCCTGTACTGGTGCATGAGGTTGTTCCTCCCCAGGTGCAGGACCCTGCATTTGGCTTTGTTGAACCTCATCAGGTTCCGCTCTGCCCAACTCTCCAGCCTATCCAGGTCTCGCTGAATGGCAGCACAGCCTTCTGGTGTGTCTACCACACCTCCCAGTTTGGTGTCATCAGCAAACTTGCTGAGGGTACATTCTAACTCTTCATCCAGGTCGTTGATGAAGAAGTTAAACAAGGCTGGGCCCAGTGCTGACCCCTGGGGGACACCACTAGTTACCGGCCTCCAACCAGACTCAGTGCTGCTGATGACAACCCTCTGAGTTCGGCCATTCAGCCAGTTCTCAGTCCACCTCACCGACCACTCATCCAGCCCACACTTCCTGAGCTTGCTTATGAGGATGTTATGGGAAACCGTGTCGAAAGCCTTGCTGAAGTCTAGGTAGACAACATCCACGGCTCTCCCCTCATCTACCCAGCCAGTCATGCCATCGTAGAAAGCTATCAGATTGGTCAGGCATGATTTCCCCTTGGTGAATCCATGTTGACTACTCCTGATAACCTTCTTTTCTTCCACTTGCTTGATGATGGCCTCCAGGATAAGCTGCTCCATCCCCTTTCGCGGGACGGAGGTGAGGCTGACCGGCCTGTAGTTCCCTGGGTCCTCCTTCTTGCCCTCTTTGAAGATTGGAGTGACATTGGCCTTTCTCCAGTCCTCGGGCACCTCTCCTGTCCTCCAGGACCTCTCAAAGATGATGGAGAGCGGCTCAGCAATGACATCCGCCAGCTCCCTCAGCACTCGTGGGTGCATTCCATCGGGGCCCATGGATTTGTGGGCATCCAGGTCACTTAAGCGATCCCTCACACAGTCCTCCTCGACC
Source organism: Opisthocomus hoazin (assembly GCF_030867145.1). NCBI lineage: Eukaryota > Metazoa > Chordata > Aves > Opisthocomiformes > Opisthocomidae > Opisthocomus > Opisthocomus hoazin. The sequence goes on along the minus strand of NC_134453.1, from coordinate 47,518,245 downwards.
AAGGGAAAGTCGTCCTCTTTGTAGGCTTCTTCTCTTACCTCCGGCGCCTGGGATTCCTGAGGGCCTGCCTTGGCACTGAAGACTGAAGCAAAGAAGGCATTCAGTAGCTCTGCCTTCTCCGCATCCTCCGTCACCAGGACACCCGCCTCATTCAGCAGCGGCCCCACATTGTCCCTAGGCTTCCTTTTGCTGCTGATGTAGCTGAAGAAGCCCTTCTTGTTGTTTTTGACATCCCTTGCCAGCTTCAATTCCAGGTGGGCTTTGGCCTTCCTCGTCGCATCCCTGCATGCTCTGACCACATTCCTGTACTCTTCCCAAGTTGGCCTGCCCCTCTTTCCACATTCCATGGACCTTTCTCTTCCACCTGACCTCCGCTAGAAGCTCCTTGTTTAACCATGCGGGTCTCCTGCCTCCTTTGCTCGATTTCTTTCTCAGGGGGATGCACCGCTCCTGAGCATGGAGGAAGTGACGTTTAAACAGCGACCAGCACTCTTGGACCCCCCTGCCTTCGAGAGCCCTGGCCCACGGGATTCCTCCCAGTAGCTCCCTGAAGAGGCCAAAGTCAGCCCTCCTGAGGTCCAGGGTTTTGATCCTGCTTATCGCCCTGCTTCCTCCACGCAGGATCCTGAACTCGACCATTTCATGGTCACTGCAGCCGAGTCTACCTCCAACCTTCACATCCTCCACCAGTCCCTCCTTGTTTGTTAACACGAGGTCCAGCAGCGCGCCTTTCCTTGTTGGTTCCTCCACCACTTGCATCAGAAAGTTATCATCGATGCTCTGTAGGAACCTCCTGGGTTGCGCCTGCCTAGCTGTATGGTCTTCCCAGCTGATGTCAGGGTGGTTGAAGTCCCCCATGAGAACCAGGGCCTGTGACTGTGAGGCTGCTTGCAGCTGCCTGTAGAAGGCCTCATCAACTTCCTCCTCCTGGTCAGGTGGCCTGTAGCACACACCCACTGTAATGTCACCCGTGTAAGTCTGTCCCTTAATTCTAACCCACAAGCTCTCAACTCGTTCATCTGCCCCCAGGCCAAGCTCAATGCATTCCAGTTGCTCCCTCACATACAGAGCAACTCCCCCACCTCTCCTTGTTGGCCTGTCTTTCCTAAAGAGTCTGTAGCCATCCATGACAGCATGCCAGTCATGCGAGTTGTCCCACCACGTTTCTGTGATGGCGACCAAGTCGTAGCCGTCCTGCTGCGTAATGGCTTCCAGCTCCTCCTGTTTATTGCCCATGCTACGTGCGTTGGTATAGACACACTTGAGCTGGGCTGTCAGTCTCACCCCTGACCCTGGCACGCCAAGCCTGGGCTCGTCCCTAGTGAGCTGGGCGATGTCCCCTTCCCCCTTCGAACCTAGTTTAAAGCCCTCTCAATGAGCCCCGCCAGCTCGTGGCCAAGAATCCTTATTCCTCTCTGTGACAGCTGGACGCCGTCTGTCGCCAGCAGGCCCGGTGCTGTGTACGCCTCCCCATGATCGAAGAAGCCAAATTCAACCGATGGCACCAGTCCCTGAGCCACCTGTTAACCAGGTGAGTTTTCCTGCCCCTTTCAGTGCTGTTCCCTGCCACTGATGGGATGGAGGAAAACACCACCTGCGCCCCTGATCCCTCAACCAGTCTCCCCAGTGCCCTGAAGTCCCTTTTGATGGCCTTGGGACTTCTCTCTGCGATCTCGTCCCCGCCAACCTGCATTACCAAGAGGGGGTAATAATCAGAAGGCCGCACCAGACCAGGGAGCTTCTTAGCAACATCCCTAACCCGGGCCCCAGGGAGGCAGCAGACTGCCCTGTGGGATGGGTCTGGTCGGCAGATCGGGCCCTCTGTTCCCCTCAGAAGGGAATCGCCTATGGCAATGACCCTCCTTTTTTTCTTAGCCGAGGCAGTCGTGATACGTGGGGCTGACTGACTCGTCCTGGGCAACCCCCTGGATGGAGCTTCACCTTCACCCACATCCTCTGCGGCCGGTCCCTCACGTTCCAGAGCCCCATGTCTGTTGCTTAAGGGCAACTGGGCAGGTGAGGGAGGCCGGGAGGGGATTCGCTTGCCCCCCCGAGCAGGGACCCGTTTCCATTCCCCCCATCTCTTAGGCCCCCTCTTTCTGCTCGGTGGCAAGAGGGTAGGGGGTTCTCTGCTTCTCGTGGAGCCGCCTCCTGCTGCCTCTGCCTCAGGGAGGGCAGGGTGCTGCCCCACCAGTCGATCTCCCTCTCACACTCCCGGATGCTCCTCAGCCTCTCCACGTCCTCCTTCAGCTCTGCCACCAGGCTGAGCAGGTCATTCACCTGCTCGCACCGAACACAGCCGTTGTCTCTGCTGTCCGCCGGTACGAGCGCCAGGCTCAGAGAGCTGGACAGCTGCGTTCTTGCGCGGGGCCTCCGTCTGGGTCCCCACGCTCCTTCTAGCAAGAGCTTTACCACGGGTGGTAACCAGGGCTAGAATATCTCCTGGAAGGGCGATGCGCACTACTTGAGTTGCCAGGAGGGGGGGGCTGCACCCTGCCCGCTCGCCTTCCCCGCGCCAACTGCCGCGCCGCTCCCCGGCTGCCGCGCCGCCTCTGTTTGCCGGCTCTGCTCGCCCGCGCTCCCTGGGAGCTGCTCTTATCCCTGAGGGGGTTTGGCCGCTGTCACACTCGGCTCCGCCCCCGCTGAGTCAGAGCTGCCGCTCCTCGGCACCTCCCGCTTTCCCGCTGGGGGGGGGGGGGCTGGGGGCTCCTCTCTCTCTCCCGGCGCTTTTTTACGTTTAGTTCTGAATCGGCTCCTTGAGATACTGTTTTCGTCTGAGGAATGCTAGTGTAATTCTGAATGAGTGCCAGAAGGTTTGCAACCAGAAAGAAGAATGTGCTAGCTCTGTGGTTGATAAAGCAAAATTGTTCTTGTTCTTCCCCACTGAAACTGTCAGATGTTCTAAAGCCATTTCCTGTTGGAAAACACTATTGTTTCCAAATACCCTTAGGCTTGAAATCTAGTATGCCATCAAGTCCCCTTTAGAGAGCGTTCTGAGCCTAAGTATCATCTTAGTGCTCTTCCTCTATAAGCAGTGAAGGACACTTTTCCTGGAGTGATGCAATTTAGTATGAATTTAGCATGTTTTGTTAAATTTTCATGATTGGTTTGGCTCATGTTAATTGCTAAATTAGCAGATTAAGGGAGGCTGCTACTTTGGTAGTCAAAAAGTGCTGAAGTATTGAAACTGGTATGTAACACCTCACTCCTTTCACTTTACTAAAATTTCCCCTTATTGTTAAACACTGGTTCAGCTATGGCTGGTGTCACTAAGGCATTTTAAATTATGATATTTAAAATAGATTTGCTGCAAGTAAGGCTGTGAGAGCATAGTGCATCTACAGTGATCTTATCTGTAGTATAAGCTCACCTGTGGTAAAAACAAAGATGGAGGAAAAGTGATGGTTTGGCAGTACCATCAGACTTTGCTCTTCCTGAATATTAGATAGTTACGTTGTTTACTAGTGAAAATTGTCATATGTCTGTTCTTTTGCAAGTTGAATCATTGAACAACTTTATAATATTGACATATGCACTTTGTGCAGAATTAAAATGTTTATTTTGATTAAATAATGAATTAATTTGACAGTGATTATATGCACATAGGTGTATATATAAAGAGGTTATATAAATAAAATAATGAGCTATGCTCCTTGAAAATAACCCCTCCTAAAACATCATCTTTTTCCAGATTTGTATTATGGTGGAGAAGCTTTCTCTGTAGAGCAGCCACAGTCCTTTACTTGTCCTTATTGTGGAAAGATGGGTTATACGGAAACATCTCTTCAAGAACATGTTGCTTCTGAACACGCAGAAACATCAACAGAGGTGGTAAGGTGCTTCAGCGTTGTTTTTCAATTACAATGAAAGTATATGAAAATTTCTAGAAAATGAGTAATTTTTTTTTTCTTGAAGTATGTGTTTATTTAAATGCTGACTAGGAAGGTATGTACCATACACACATACACACCATGCTGGTGTTTTCCCTCTTGACTCCTTTAGCTACTAACAGTCCTCAACTCAACAATCCTACATTTGCCTACATCATCACCTTTACCTCTCTACAGACTTTCTCACACCGATCTTTCAGCAGTCTGAGTCAAGGTTATGCAGCTGAGTCCTTGGATCCTCGGTACACAGGCCACTAAATCCTGATGTTACAGAGGGTTAAACCTTGCTGTTTCCCTTAACCCTACCACTTGATTTTCCTGATGTCAACAGTAGTAATTGTATAATTGCTCTGTAACACCATATAATAGGCTACTGGAACAATTGTTTGTTTTCTTCTGACCTCTAAGCTCTCTTCACTTTTTGAGAAATTATGTGGGAGAAGGAGAATCTCTCTCCTTAGTCTGGGAAGGGCCTTATGTGAAGGAGCAGTAGAGGAGGTAAAATTGGTCAACCTGTTCTGACAGTCAAAGTTGTCCTGGTCTTTCCTAAGAACGTATGAACTATTGGCATATATTTCTTTATTTTTAAAACTGAAACCTCAGTAATTATTATTTCTCCATTAAATGATCAAGGATAATGGTCAGCAATGCAGGGCAAGTGCAGATGGACGTGGCTGGCATTATGATGATTATTACTGTTCCTACTGGGTTTTAGTAGAGTGGAGTGATTAACAAATAAAACACAGCATTCAGGTAGAAGTTTTTTAGGGTTGCAGCTCTGAAAATTGTAAAATGCCATCAGATAATATCTTTTGAGTTAAGTTTCAGAATGAAGGCATCGGTTTTCTGCTACTCAGTGACACCTAGTGGATTCAAGAGGATGGGGCCAAGCTCTTTTCAGTGGTGTCCAGGGACAGGACAAGGGGCAACGGGCACAAACTGAAGCAGAGGAAGCTCCAGCTGAAGATGAGGAAGAACTTCTTCCCTCTGAGGGTGATGGAGCCCTGGCCCAGGCTGCCCAGGGAGGCTGTGGAGTCTCCTTCTCTGGAGATATTCCAGCCCCGCCTGGACAAGGTCCTGTGCAGCCTGCTCTGGGTGACCCTGCTTGGGCAGGGGGTTGGGCTGGGTGACCCACAGAGGGCCCTGCCAACCCCTACCATTCTGTGATTCTGCGATTCATTCTGTATTTAGTAAGGCAGCAACTAGACTGAAGTGGAAGTATCAGGTAGGGTGGGTAGACCTGAGCTGGCTGTCAGGTGCCCACCGAGCTGCTGTGTCTCACCTCCCTCCCCAGCAACAGGATGGGTAGAAAATATGACAAAAAGCTCATGGGTCAAGATAAGGATAGGGACATTACTCAGCAATTACCGTCACAGGCAAAACAAACTTGACTTGGGGAAATTAATTTAATTTATTGCCGATTAACAACAGAGTAGGACAATGAGAAATAAGAACAAATCTAAAACCGCCTTTCCCTCACCCCTCCTCTTTTCCCAGGTTCAACTTCACTCCTGACTCTCCTACCTCCTTTTCCCTCCCCGAGTGGCACAGGGGGACAGGGAATGGGAGTTGCAGTCAGTTCATAACGCATTGTATCTGCTGCTCCTTCCTCCTCACACTCTTCCCCTGCTCCAGCATGGGGTCCCGCCCATGGGAGACAGACCTTCGTGAACTGCTCCAACATGGGTCCTTCCCACAGGCTGCAGTTCTTCACAAACTGCTCCAGCATGGGTCCTTTCCATGGGCTATGGTCCTTCAGGAACAGACTGCTCAAGTGTGGGTCCCTCACAGGGTCACAGTTCCTGCCAGAAAATCTGCTCCTGTGTGAGCTCCTCTCCATGGGCTTGCAGCTTCCTTCAGGGCACATCCACCTCTTCTGGCATGGAGTCCTCCACGGGTTGCAGTGTGGATATCTGCTCTGGCGTGGTCCTCCATGGGCTGTAGGGGGACAACCTGCCTCACCACAGTCTTCTCCACAGGTTGCAGGGGAATCTCTGCTCTGGTGCCTGTGTTGTCCCAAAACCTGGGGTTCGTTTACCTGTTGTGCAGTACGCCAATATACACACAGAGCAGAGGTATTTTATTGTATATTTGCACAAATATGGGTGTCTGTCCCAAGACAGCACACCAGGCTTCCAAATCAACACTTATTTATATACAAAGCATTACCATATTCAACTTCCTAATACATACACATTGCTATTCTGTTAAATGATTGGTTAAAGTCTCTTCATCCAGCATGTAAATTAGTACATATGCTCAGTTTCTTCATCTTTTCAGTCTGGGGTATAAGTGGGGTAGGTGGTCCGTGAGTTGGTGGTCGCGATCTCCCCTGCCGGAATTACCTTTCCCCGAGTTACCTGTTTCTTTTGGCAATCTCAGCAGCTTTTCATAACTCGTGAGCTATTCTTATGATTCATCACTCTCTGGTTGTACTTTGAACAGGTACATCCTTCTTATGAAACAATAACACATTATTCAAAATCCTGTTTCTTAGTTTCTCTAAACCTAGTGTAGTTAATTTTAAACTTACAATATTACAAAACTTTTAACTATAATAAGGGTAGGGCTTTACAGAAATACCTACAGCAGCAATAGTCTGGTTAATTTCAATTATCATTTCACATTTTGATTCCCCTTTTTATTCCTTAGTATAACACCTGGCCATAGCTCTTCCCCCTTCTTCTTCACTCACCTTGGTGTCTTCGGGGTTGTTTCTCTCACATTTCCTCACTCCTCTCTGACAGCTGCTGCTGTGCAGCTTTTTTACCCTTTCTTAAAAATGATATCACAGAGGCACTGCCACCATCACTGATTGGCTCGGCTTTGGCCAGGGGCGGGCCTGTCTCGGAGCTGATTGGAACTGGCTCTGTCGCCATGGGGGCAGCTTCTGGTGTCTTCTGAAGCCAAAAAAGTCTTTAAGATGTACAGCAAAAAAAGGAGCATGGTAGATCAGGTAACTTTTATCTGTTCTTGATATTAGTTTAATATCATGGTCAGCAATGGTTAAACAGCCATAATAATTATATGTTCCCTCTAATATGTTCTGGTCAAATCTGTCAATATCTCAAACCCTTTGAGTCCCATGTAGAGTGCCAAAAAATGCTGGTTGTTGTTTAACCCTGACTGGCAACTAAGCACCACACAGCTGCTTCCTCACTTCCTCCCTACCCCTAGTGGGATTGGGGGGGGGAAGAATAAGAAGGGTAAAAGTGCAAAAACTTATGGGTTGAGATAAAGACAGTTTAATGGGGAAAGCAAAAGCTGCCTATGCAAGAAAAGCAAAATAAGGAATTCATTCACTCCTTCCCATTGGCAGGCAGATGTTTAGCCATCTCCAGGAAAGCAGGACTCCATCGCAGGTAACGGTTACTTGGGAAGACAGATGCCATGACTCTGAACATTCCCCCCCCCCCCCCCCCCCCATCCTTCTTTCTTCCCTGTGGTTTTTATTGCTGAGCATGATGTCATATGGTAGGGAATATCCCTTTGGTCAGTTGGGGTCAGCTGTCCCAGCTGCATCCCCTCCCAACTTCTTGTACATCCCCAGTCTACCTGCTGTTTTGGGCAATGTGAGAGACAGAAAAGGTCTTGATGCTGTGAGAGAGCTGTCCAGCAACAGCTAAAACATTGGTGTGTTATCAGTACTCTTTTGGTTACAAAGCCAAAGCGTAGCACTATATGGGCTACTATGAAGAAATTTAACTCTATCCCACCCAAAACTAGTATACTTGTATAAATAGGGAGGTCATGGTAATAAGAGAACAGATCTAGAAACTGTCAGCTGTGATGTTTGGAGCCTAACTGGCTTAAGGCTTTTTAATCATCTCCTGGATTTCATTCAAAGTAGTATGATGATCTGCTCATTTTAAGGGATGTTAAGAGCGTGGCCACCTTTTCCAGCCCAGGACTGCTTTCTGCTCAGCTGCTGAAGCCCAGTCCGAGGACCTGGGGCCTCTGGCTAGGCTGAGGGATGCAGCTGCCACTTTCCCGTTTGCAGGTTCAATCAGTAGTGAAGCTGAGCACATATTCCAGAGACTCATACACACACAGAGGACACTGACATGGTCTGTCACACAGACAACCACAGACACAGTACTACCTTCAACAGCACCTACATGTAGGAGTTGCATAAAACATAAGTATAGGCAGCCAAGTCCCCTTCTTCCTCTTCAGCTGGTAGAGTTAGAAGGTCACTAGTGAAGGCACACACATGATACTTTCTAGATTGACAAGCACACACACATTCACTGTGATCCCTCGAGTACTGGCATGGCTCCCTTTGTCTGTCCAGTACCCCTGCCTGGATCCCAGGCACTCTTACCTGCTTCACAGGTCTCCTACTTGCCAGCTAGTCCAGCTTGATGCTCACTAGCAAACACACGTGCTCATGCACTCATCTCACAGGCACTCCACATTCACAAGTCCTGCTGGGTATACCAGCACAGACCCTTGCCTGCTTCATACTCCTGCCTAGGCTCGAGGCTCCTCCCTACTCATTAGCTAGTCTAGCTTGAAGTTTGCTAGCTAATACACATGCACACCAGGTTTGGGGAAGATGCAGGCATGCACCCCCCTTTTCCCCCAGCAGCTGGCACCAGACACTATGTGGGCTGTGACTGGTGGTCCTGCTCCAGCTACCAGTGCTGGGCCCTTCACTCATGCTGGTCCCCCCCCATTAGATGGTTTTTGGGATGCACATTCCCACCCCAGTGGCTGGAGGCAAAGACCATGATTCACTCCAGTAGCTGATGTTAAGACCCCACTCAGTCCAATAGCTGACACCACAGGCTAGGGGTGCCTACATCCCTGGTCTGACTGGAGTAGCTGGCACCAAATCCACTCGTGACAGCCCCCCCTAGTAGCTAGCACTCCCGGCACAAAGTTTGTAGTACCCGTCCTAGGTCTAGAGAGCTATGGCCCCTCCAAATACTGATGCTAGGACCCTCACTTATTCCAGTAGCTGATGCCGCAGGCCACAGGAGCACCTACAGCTCCAGTCTGACTCCAGTAGCTGGCACCAAATTTCATTCACACATACACAGGTCTTAGCAGTAGCTGGCACTTAGTCCTTGCAGCACACATACACATGGGATAGAGAGTGAGATTATGCAGAGAGATTATTAAGATTTAATAAGAAGATATAAGAAGACAGGGCATACTGTTGTGATCAGGCTCAGGGCTTAGTCAGACAACCATACTGACTGGCTCTGTTTTACATGTAATTGGCCTACTTTATACCCCTTTCTGTCTACCCTCCCCTTTGTTCCTCCCTGCTATCCCTTTCACATGCATGTCTCTCATTTGGTTTGTATGGTTCTATTGATTCTCTCACCCTTCCCAGTCTAGTGTTCCAGGGTCCCCCCCCCTAGTTTACAGTCTTATCAGTAGCAAAGTCCAGGTTGATCTCCCTGGAAGAGTAGTTAAGACCTAATATACCGTGTGGAAGTTTCTCCTTTCTTGCTTATTAACCTGTGATCTGTCAAACTGTAAGGCTGGCCTGCAAAACTGTGGCAAAGGACTTTTAAAGCACACTTATCTCAGGTGGATACAAAGTCATTGGGAGGAAAAATAATAAATGAAGGTTGCTATGGCAGTAAGTGTCCCTAGACTTTTTTAAAATGTGTGTTTAGGCTTAAGGAAAAAAACAAAACTATAGTGCCATCTCCCAAAATACTTGATAGGAATAAGGAGTTTCTCTTCTTTGCCAACTCTGTACTTGCATGTTGTCTCAGTGGTGATACTTTAAAGAATATTCACATCTGATTTCGTTCTCCTTCCCACACTTCTCTGGTGAGATGAATAAGAAGTTGCTAGGGGATTCAAAGAGCAGTAAATGAACTTGATAATGTCACATGCAGGTACATACAAACAGTAATCCTGTGTAACCAGATCTACAGTCTGTGCTGTAATTGACATAGAAAGACAAGTTTGAAAGCTGAAACGTTGCAGATATGATTTGAAAATTTTACTTTTTTGTTTCCATGGTATTATTAAAAGCATAATTGCAAGGAAAAGTGGGTCTTAAAAAGATACTAAAATTAATAGCTGCATTTGAATACATTTACTGTTTTAAACCTGTGGCTGTTTAGATATAGGAATAGAAGGTGATATTTAAAGTATAAGAATCCATGTCAAGTGATCAACTCTGAATTATGTGTTTTGTGATTTGTGTAAAGTTGGTTGTGTTTGGTTTTTTTTCTCTTTGTTGTTTCAGATCTGTCCAATATGTGCAGCATTACCTGGAGGGGATCCTAATCATGTCACAGATGACTTTGCAGCTCATCTTACACTGGAACACAGAGCTCCTAGAGATTTAATATCCTTTCTTAAGTTGAGGGAAAAGGGATAGGCTGTTCCTTATGATAGCTGTAATTACTTGTTTTGATTTCTGTAGTTAAGTGGCTACATCAGTTTTGCTTATTTTTTAGAATTGGTGTTTAGTTATGGGGGATCTATATGTCTGAATTTCTTTATATGTGTATATATAGTGTGTGTGTGTGTGTATATATATATATAATAGTATAGTATATGTGTTGGGAATGGAAACGGGTCCCTGCTCGGGGCGGCAGGCGAATCCCCTCCTGCCCTCCCTCTCCACCCCAGTTGCCCTTAAGCAACAGACATGGGGCTCTGGAACGTGAGGGACCGGCCGCAGAGGATGTGGGTGAAGGTGAAGCTCCATCCAGGGGGTTGCCCAGGACGAGTCAGTCAGCCCCACGTATCACGACTGCCTCGGCTAAGAAAAAAAGGAGGGTCATTGCCATAGGCGATTCCCTTCTGAGGGGAACAGAGGGCCCGATCTGCCGACCGGACCCATCCCACAGGGCAGTCTGCTGCCTCCCTGGGGCCGGGGTGAGAGATATCACTAGGAAACTCCCTGATCTGGTGCGGCCCTCTGACTATTACCCACTCTTAGTTGTTCAGGTTGGCAGTGATGAGATTAGGGACAAAAGCGCATGGGCAATCAAAAGGGACTTCAGGGCTCTGGGGCAACAGGTTAAGGGATCAGGAGCACAAATAGTGTTCTCCTCTATCCCTCCAGTTGCAGGGGAAGATGAGGGAAGAAACAGGAGGAGTCAACAGATCAATACCTGGCTCCAAGCCTGGTGTCATAGGCAAAATTTGGGGTTCTTTGATAATGGGTCCATTTACATGGCACCAGGCCTGCTGGCAACAGATGGGGTACACCTGTCACAAAAGGGGAAGAGGAGCCTAGCTCAGGAGCTAGCAGGGCTCATTGATAGGGCTTTAAACTAGATTGGAAGGGGGAAGGGGATAAAACCAGGCTAGCTAGTCAAAAGCCTGGGGGTGGCAACTCAGCTGCTAGTGGACGGTGTGCTAGTGAGGACCTTCACTCTGCTGAGTCAGTGAGGGTACGGAACAGGGAGCTGTGCAGCAGCAACAGTGCAGCTTCATCGGGGGCTCAGCTCAAATGCCTTTATGCAAATGCACGTAGCATGAGGAACAAACAAGAGGAGCTAGAGACGTGCGCACGCCTGCGGGGCTATGATATCATCGGCATCACGGAGACGTGGTGGGACAGCTCCTATGACTGGAGTATTGGGATGGGAGGATACAGGCTCTTTAGGAAAGACAGGCAGGGGAGACGAGGAGGAGGTGTCGCCCTCTATGTCAAAGAGCAGCTGGAGTGCATGGAGCTCCGCCTGGGATTGGATGAGGAGCCCATGGAGAGCCTATGGGTCAAGATTAAAGGCAGGGCAGGGATGGGCAACATTACAGTGGGAGTCTGCTACAGGCCACCCGACCAGCACCAGCGAGCGGATGAGGCCCTCTATAGGCAGATGGGAGAAGCCTCACATTCACAAGCCCTGGTCCTCATGGGGGACTTCAACCACCCCGACATCTGTTGAAGGGACAACACAGCAGGGCATAGGCAATCCAGGAGGTTCCTGGAATGCGTTGAGGACAACTTCCTCCTCCAAGTGATAGAGGAGCCCACGAGGAGAGGTGCGATGCTGGACCTTGTTCTCAGCAACAAGGAGGGGCTGGTGGGGAATGTGAAAGTGCCTTGGCTGCAGTGACCATGAAATGGTGGAGTTTAAGATCCTTAGGGCAGCGAGGAGCGTGCACGGCAAGCTCGCTACCCTGGACTTCAGGAGAGCAGACTTTGGCCTCCTCAGGGATCTGCTTGGTAGAATACCATGGGATAAAGCCCTAGAGGGAAGAGGGGCCCAGGAAAGCTGGTCAGTATTCAAGGATCACCACCTCCAAGCTCAGGAGCGATGCATCCCGACCAAGAGGAAGTCAGGCAGAAACGCCAGGAGGCCTGCATGGATGAACAAGGAGCACCTGGCCAAACTCAAGCAGAACAAGGAGGCCTACAGAGGATGGAAGCAAGGACAGGTAGCTTGGGAGGAATACAGAGAAATCATCCGAGTAGCCAGGAAGCAAGTTAGGAAAGCTAAAGCCCTGACAGAATTAAATCTGGCCAGGGATGTCAAAGGGAACAAGAAAGCCTTCTATAGGTATGTCAGTGATAGAAGGAAGACTAGGGAAAATGTGTGCCCTCTCCAGAAGGAAGCTAGAGACCTGGCTACCCAGGATGGGGAGAAAGCTGAGGTGCTGAATGACTTTTTTGCCTCAGTCTTCAACAGCAAGTGCTCTAGCCACACTGTCCAAGTTGCAGAAGGCAAAGGCGGGGACTGGGAGAATGAAGAACCACCCACTGTAGGAGAAGACCAGGTTCGAGACTGCCTAAGGAGCCTGAAGGTGCACAAGTCCATGGGGCCTGATGAGATGCATCCAACAGGTCTTGAGGGAACTAGCGGACGAAGTTGCCAAACCACTCTCCATCATATTTGAGAGGTCGTGGCACTCTGGGGAGGTCCCCACCGACTGGAGAAGGGGCAACATCACCCCCATTTTTAAAAAGGGAATAAAGGAAGACCCGGGGAACTACAGGCCAGTCACTCTCACCTCTGTGCCTGGCAAGATGATGGAGCAGATCCTCCTCGAAACCATGCTAAGGAGGTGACTGGGAACAGCAAACATGGCTTCACCAAGGGCAAATCGTGCCTGACCAACTTGGTAGCCTTCTATGATGGGGTTACAGCATTGGTGGACAAAGGGCGGGCAACTGACATGGCCTACCTGGACTTCTGCAAGGCACTCGACACTGTCCCACATGATGTCCTTGTCTCTAAATTGGAAGGACATAGATTTGACAGATGGACCACTCGTTGGATAAGGAACTGGCTCGATGGATGCACTCAGAGAGTTGCAGTCAATGGCTCAATGTCCAGGTGGAGACCACTGACAAGTGGTGTGCCTCAGGGGTCGGTACTGGGGCCGGTGCTGTTTAATATCTTTGTCGGCGACATGGACAGTGGGACTGAGTGCACCCTCAGCCAGTTTGCCGACGACACCAAGCTGTGTGGTGTGGTTGACACGCTGGAGGGAAGGGATGCCATCCAGAGGGACCTGGACAGGCTGGAGAGGTGGGCCTGCATGAACCGCATGAAGTTCAACAAGGCCAAGTGCAAGGTCCCGCACATGGGTCGGGGCAATCCCAAACACAAGTACAGACTGGGCGGAGAGTGGCTCGAGAGCAGCCCTGAGGAGAAGGACTTGGGGGTACTGGGGGATGAGAAGCTCAACATGACTCAGCAATGTGCGCTTGCAGCCCAGAAAGCCAACCGTATCCTGGGCTGCATCAAGAGAAGCGTGGCCAGCAGGTTGAGGGAGGGCATTCTGCCCCTTTACTCCACTCTCGTGAGACCCCACCTGGAGTACTGTGTCCACCTCTGGAGCCCCCAACATAGGAAGGACATGGATGTGTTGGAGTGGGTCCAGAAGAGGGCCACAAAGAGGATCCAAGGGCTGGAGCACCTCTCCTATGAGGACAGGCTGAGGGAGTTGGGGCTGTTCAGCCTGGAGAACAGAAGGCTCCAAGGGGAGACCTTATAGCAGCCTTCCAGTACCTGAAGGGGGCCTACAGGAAGGATGGAGAGGGACTTTTCACAAGGGTGTGTAGTGATAGGACAAGGGGGAACGGCTCTAAACTAAAAGAGGGCAGATTAGATATTAGGAAGAAATTCTTCACCATGAGGGTGGTCAAACACTGGCCCAGGCTGCCCAGAGAAGCTGTGGCTGCCCCCTCCCTGGAAGTGTTCAAGGCCAGGTTGGATGGAGCTCTGAGCACCCTGGGCTGGTGGAAGATGTCCCTGCTCATGGCAGGGGAGTTGGAACCAGATGATCTTTAAGGTCCCTTCCAACCCAAACCATTCTGTGATTCTATATGTATCTACCAGACTGTGAATGGGCTTTAGGTGTAGCTTGAGAATGTGGGGGTGTGGTTTTGTTTTATTCCGGATAGTAAAACCTTTTGAAGATGTTTTTGACACCCAGCTGCTTCTTTCTGCACTGCAGTTCTTACCATTCTTGGTCATTAGTTCTGATGCCATTTTGTGTATGGGAAAGCAGCAATCCTGATGCAATAGTGTATTATAGATAATTACGAGACTGAAAGCAGTAAATTTCACTAAAAGCAAATGTGTTAGAAAATGCTTTGAACTTTGAAATTGAGTTATTTTAAGTGTTTGATTAGTTTTATCACCGTATTTCAATAGGGTAGTTTCAGCCTGTTAATTATTGACTTTTTTTAAGATGTAACTAGAAGAGCTATCAGGAGACTTCCTAGAGATTAGGGCTATCTTTAAGTTATCTGCAGATTGTAGCGATATAACTACTCTCAGTGACTGAAGAGCTCAGACTGTCAGTTTCTTTGCACTTTAAGTACAATTTTCTTTTGTGTTACTTGGTCTTGGGAATAGTCATGTTGCTTGTTTTTTGCTGTACAAATACCTACAACATAATTTCAGAAGGTATTGTTACTTCATGGAAGTACAGGCCATCATGAAAAACTCTCATTAAGAGATCTCTATAAGTTTCTGTATCTCATTTAGAAAAAATACACTCCTAGTTTAATTTGATAGTGCCTTTTTTGTTCAGGGCTTCTTAAAAGAAAAAATAAAAAGGCCTAACAACTCAAGTTTGTTGTATCTACTGGTAGCAACATTAGAGAAAATGTTTTCACTTTGGTTGTGATCTGTACTTACATTTAAATTTGTTAGCATTTAAATTGTCAGTCACAATTACACAATAAAATTAGCTTGCTATTGAAGTGGATGAGGTGTTGGATTAGAATTCATGCTTCTGGAGCTTTTCCTCCCCCTTCCACATCAGTGATGTCAGTTAACTTTTAATTGGGAAATGTGTGTTTATTATTAGCTGTATAAGAGCTAGATAAATCAGAATAATTTTTTTCGGTTACTGAGTAAGGCCACAGTGTCAGTCATCACAAAACTGATGGGGGGAACTTTATAAATTGGACCATGTTATAAATAATTATAGAAAATGCATGTGAAGTTTCTGTACAGCATTGCTTTAGCAATCAGTGTTGCCAAGTCCATAAAACTTGATAGAGAAAATTTTTCTGGACTAGCTGTTCGATGTTGGGTGCTATTTCATGTCTTCTGACAGCTAAGACTAAAAGGAAGAAAAAGGGGGAGAGATTTCCCCCTGCCCATTTTCTAGCAGTTTAGGAAAGTATATTGTCTTCTGTGTAGCAGTTAGAAAGGTTTTTTTTAAGCTGTTTTAAATGGCTGCACATATATTTCTTGTGAAGAATCCTGTGCAGCCACTGCAAGATATCACCTTTATCCCTGGAGACTCTGGACAGCTCTTTAAATTCCAGTTTCTTTCTTAAACAATTTTCAACTGTTTTACTGTTTAAAACATTACTTTAGTCTTGACCATATAAATGGTTCTAGCTTGGTTGTTTTCAGTATATGTTTGCAATGAGTTAGGGGTTCCAAATGCTTTTTTTAACCTCAGCATAGTTGGGTGAGACATCAATATACTCTTAGCTAGTATTTACA
The DNA here is from genome assembly GCF_030867145.1 of Opisthocomus hoazin. Classification (NCBI taxonomy): domain Eukaryota; kingdom Metazoa; phylum Chordata; class Aves; order Opisthocomiformes; family Opisthocomidae; genus Opisthocomus; species Opisthocomus hoazin. The sequence goes on along the minus strand of NC_134453.1, from coordinate 47,502,452 downwards.
TAATGTTGTTTGTCTTAAAAACACTTTGAAAGATGGAGTTAGCAAGTTACTAAGATGCTTTTCTAAATGAGACCAAGGCTGGAATTTTTCAAAGGATTTCTATTAAGGATGTTCTAGTTATCTTATTTCCCAAGTTTACTTTAAAAAATATCCCAGAATGGGGGCCTTTTTCTGTCAGACGTAACTATGGAAAGCTTCCCAAACTGCATGAGAGCAGTAGTCAATCAGTAAAATATTAGTGACAATGTTCTGTCACTAGCAGTATCAATAGATTCAAAGGAGGAACAAACCAATCTGTGCTAGACAACTATATTCTGTCCCAAGGGAGATCTTTTTCCCCACTCCTAAACCCTGCAAGTGAAATGTTTTATGTTCTATAGCATAAGAGATTTAAGAGAGTCAATTCTTCGTGAAATTATTTATTATATTAACTGGATGTTCTTACTTGCCAAAAGAAGTCCAATAATTTTTCAGTCTTAAATTTCTCAACTCAGTGATATCATGAGGAAATGAATTCTACACCATAATCGTACATTGTGGGATAAGTACATTGGGCACCAGTCTGATACAAATAATAGATTTTATACAAGTGATAAACATGCTATTTTTGAAAATAAGAAAATTGGAGATAAGGTGAGCTAAAGCTACTAATTTAGAAATTGGAAAAATAAGATATGTCCAAGTACATTATTTCCTAGCTTAGTAGTTAATTGCACTAGTGCTTCTTAAGATAAAAGGAAGTTTTAGCTGGACTGTCTTGGGAGAACTCATGTTAATGCTGTTCTGGGAAAGATCATCTTTAAATGATTTGCTGATATTCTATTACTATGTATGAAAAAGCTTATATTTCGAGTCATAGCTTTTATAGGCATCTAAGAAATAGGGGAAATAAAGTGAAAGGGCTTGTTTTCATAATTAGAGCAAATGGAATTTATGTGGAGAAGGAGAGGGAAGATGAAGCAAAGGGGTATGAGAGAAGTTCTGAATCCTCTGTTGACCTGCAATTCCTTGAAGACTGGAGTGGGTGAAATTCCTTGGATAAAAGTATAAAATGCAATAATTACTATGTGCTCGTGGTAAGAATGGCAATAAAACTTTGTAGATTATTTTCAGTATTTAAATACCCTTCTTTCCCAATTTTGATGTTAAAATCCTTATGTCTATTGACTAATGTGTTCTGCTGAATATGCATAATCAGTTTAAATTACGTAGTAGAAAACTTTGATCCAGAAGGCAGGAAATCCATCCTAACATTTTTTAGACATGATAAAAAAGCCTGGGAAAGATGAATTTGGTGCATGCAGCCCTGGGTGCCTTGGGTTCAGATCTATAGGTCTGACTGGCCACCATAGCCATGATTGCATTACACTTACAAAGTTGAATTGTTGTTTTATGAATGAGGAATACTGTGTTGCCT